>NC_136510.1:6018812-6293812 GCF_053919585.1 Euprymna scolopes
TCCTCGGCCTAACGTTTACAGGGAATATGAACTGGAATAGATACATTGAGAGCATTGCCAAGGCTGCTGCAAGGAAGGTTGGCTCCCTCTACCGTGCTGGAAAACTGCTTACACCTGACAGTATCCTATACCTCTATAAGGCAACCATTCGCCCATGTATGGAGTACTGTTGTCACATCTGGGCTGGTGCATCTACTGCTTGTCTCTCGCTCCTGGACAGGGTTCAAAAGAGAGTCGCCAACCTGATAGGTCCTGAACTGTCATCTAGGCTTCAGCCTCTGTCCCATCGACAAGATGTTGCATCCCTCTGCCTGTTCTACAAATACTTCAATGGTGAATGCTCTGACGAACTGCAAACACTTGTACCTCCCCGACGTAACTACCCCCGTCAAACCCGACAAGCTACTAAGTCTCATCTCTTTACAGTAGAGATCCCTAGGTGCAAGAAAGCCTTTTACTCCAATAGTTTCTTCCCCAGAACTGCGGGTCTTTGGAACTCCCTTCCGGGATTCTGCTTTCCCAACTGCAACGATATGCAGAAGTTCAAGTGTAATGTCAACAAACATCTTTCTACTCATCTCCCTTCATAATGACTCCGCTAATTAAGTCCCTGATAGTAGCCCCCTGCTTCAAAGTGGCACTGTGCCTTGTTTGGGGTGAAAATTGAATAAAAAAAAAAAAAATTTTTTTTTTAAATTCAACTACAGATTTGAGGTTATCATCTAGTGTTTCTGCTATTTCCTTGGATATGTGTTCACTTCTTATCCCCTCGTGCCTTTTATTGAGAGTCGTGTCATCAACAAATATATCCATCTCCGAAACAACTTTATCAGGTAGGTCATTTATGAATATCAGGAATAAAGATCCAGGGATAGACCACTGAGGTATTCTCGCGTTAGTATCATATAGTTTAGACGTACGACCGTCGGGGAAAACCTGGATTTTTCTCTTACTTAAGGATTTAATTACATTATGAATTCTTCCAGTGATACAAAACCATCGTACCACATCCTGTCAAAAGCCTTAGATATATCGAGGGCTACCGCTCTACCCTCCCCTAGTTTGTCTAGTGAACAGTATATACATTAAGAGTTTCTCAACAGTTGTAACTGCTTTCCCATTCATGATCCAAAATACGCCAAGGGTGATTGCATTAATATCTTAAATCACTTGAACATTGGACAAAATTACATTTCTGGATTAAATAACTGAAAACTTAAATAGCTGAACATTTTGACCAAACCGATTAGCTATATAACATCAAATCTAGTTTTATAGAAACGACATTTTCGTTGATATATAATTGAGTCGATTTCTATCTATATCCGTAGAACGGTCTCTACCAAACTACTGTCAAGTTTGGCTCTACAGGTTTGAAACTTGATATATGGGCTATTCGGTCATGTGGAACAAATTTATTTTTTCAGCTAAAAGCCTAATGAAGAAATTGGAAACTTCGAACTTGAATGGCGTAGTTTAACGTAACGTGTATGTTGTATGCATACGTGATATACATTTTATCCGTTTGTGTTAACTTGTTCAATTTTAAAACGGATGTGTTGTTAGCTCAATGGAGAGCTAAATATTTTGGTTTCGATTTTAGCTGATGGCAGCAAGTTTTTTTGTTTTTTTTAATCATTACTATATATAGGGTAAAATATAATAATCAATAAAGAATCGTATTTTTAATAAATACAAAATCTGCATGAATTAAAATATATTTAAGTGCATTTTATGGACCAAGCAATGCTGGGTGGTCTACTAGTTAACTATAGAAACAATAACATATAAGTCCGTTGTGAGAGCATGTATGTGCCAACATAAGGATGAAAGCCGTTCCTAAATTCTTATTTTTTTATTCCGCCTGAATGGATCAGAGGAGATTACAATTGTTATGATGACTGAACTGATGCATTTATGACTCAAAAGTTTTATCTTTGTTGCAAATATTAACAGTAAGACTCAGAAAGCAACTCGTTATGGACGTGCATCAGAAGCAGAGATAAGTCATAGGATGGTATCCATGCAGAAAAAATTGAACTGATCAACATTTCTCGGCACCTGTTGAACATTTACAAAGCCGATGCAGTTGATGTCGACACGGTTAGGGGATGAGTTTGTCGATTTCAGAGTGGCGACAAAGTGCGTCTTTGAACCGAGGCATTAAAAGTGGATTGAGAATGGAGGAAAATAAATTCTGCTCGTTTTAATGGTGTCTCCAACATTTTCATTAAAAAAAAAAAAAAACATTAGATTTTATTTTTGGAATGACCCTCCATATGTAAAGTATTCCTGTGTTTAATTTTTTTGGTTGCTAGTCTACACTTATCACCATGGAAGGTGTTTGACTGTAAAACATTCACAGCAAAAACTCATCTAGCTACCACAACTGAAAAAAAAAAAAAAAAAAAAAAAGTTCTATTCTTGCTGTGGCCTTGTCATATGGAATTTCCAAGAATTTCACAACTGGAATATGTTACAAGGAACTGCTTCCCTGATGACTACAACAGTCATCTTCAAATCAAATATTTATAAACCGCTCTTATTTGTAATAAAATGTCTATTCCATTCATCAATTTTCATTATTCAATGGACAATCTATTTCATAAACTCTTATCAAGGCTGAAAGTCACATGAGGATAAATATGAACAGAATCTTGGATCATTCTTGAGATTTTTTTTTTTTTCCTCTATTAACTGAAGTATGGCTCTGGTATGTGAAGTTCTGAGATCCACCCTACCGAGGAAGGTCAACATGGCCAGCTAGTCATTGCAGGCTTGAGTTCTCTTTCTGTAGGGCATTAGCTCTTCAAATCCCACTTTCTGATTCTCGTGTCAGCTTATCCTGCCATGTGTGGGAAATTAATATCAATACACATATTTCAGTTGAGGGTAAACTAGGAAAAAGGCAGATCCAGAATTTGAAATGATTGTCAAAACAAACTTCATGCAATGTCATTCTCAAGTTTTTTTTAAAAGAAATTCATGGTGAAAATTGTTTTGTACCGCCATGGCCAACATAACTGAAATTAAAAAAAAAAAAAAAAAATCTTTTTAAGAAAACTGAAATTTTACTTTCTTGTCATTGAGTTTGAGTTGTTAATGTCAATTTCAGCTGGTTTTAGTTCAAATTTATGGCTATTATAGAAATTTACTTTCGAATCTAAATTTTGAACTTTGTTTAAAAAAAAAAAAAAAATCTCCCAAATTGAATGAAATTCATTAAGATTGCTGTTTTAGATATTCTGCTCTCCATTTGGCTGCATAGACATGATCAAGTGGATAAGAAAGCCATTCTTAACATGGATAAAATTATTTGTAGGTTTTGAATTCTTCAAACTGTTCTGTGTTATTTTCCAAACAAAGTAAGAACAATAATCTGAATAATCCAAATATAAATAATCCTCATCTCAAAATTTCAATCATAAAATCAGAAACGACCATGTCTGGCTCGTTACAATTTTGTTTGCAGAGAAGGAACAGGAATTGAAAAGGAGCAGACAATCTTAACTAGAACCTTGAACTCTTTAAGAAAACCTGTATCTATTGTTAGAAAAGTGTAATGGAATTACAGATCGTTGGAAATCATGTGTGCAAAAAAAAAAAAAAATAAATAAAAAAGTTGTGTAGAGATTACAACTGATGCAACAAAATTTGATGTGGATGGATAAAAAGCAACACCAGATGCATATAAGTCTTCCAACAGGACGTGAAGATGAACCGGATATGGTTGCTCAACAATGCCTTGACTCTTTCTTGGGTGTGATAAAGATCAAGTCCATCAAGCACACCCACAACACAGTGAGACAAAGACATATGCAATTCATTTTGTGCTTACCTTGAGATGATTCTCTCCCCCACCAGCAGTTACATTAAAAAATTTACTACCAATTACTGTTGCTAATAGATTATTGAGTCTCCGCATATAATTTTTGTCAAACTCCATTTGGATGGCAATCTAATAAGGTTGTTTATTACTTCGGTTATACTCTTTGCTGAAGTTCACATTGGATATGAGGAAATGGTGAACTCTATAATTGAGTTGCTCTGGAATAACCATTTAAGTTGCCTAATTTTTAACAGCTTTACAAAAAAAAAAAAAAAAAACCCTGAACATAAAACATCAGCTCAAAAGAACAGGCAAGATTCCAAAATAGTTCACATTTAAGCTTATTTGTTTTTTCTTCTATTAAAAAGAATCAATTTTGATTTGATTTTTCATTTGCTAAATTTACGTTTTTCATATGAGAAACCTTTAGGAGATATTTAACTCAACATTCTGGCATTCAAATTCATAATGTTATAGTTTGCAAGTTTACAGTGACACAATCTTTTCTGTGGATGACAAAGATTTTCAATATTGTTCTTAGTCACATTGATTAGGTATCCTGAAATTCATTTCATCTTGACAAACTAGTTTTCAGTTAATAATTTTCTCTGCTTGAATGTATTTGTGTTGCTAGATATTGTCCCCATGTTGTAAAAAGCAGCCAACGATTCCTTTCTTTAAATATGGCTGGTAAGAGTTGAAAATGAAATATTGTCCAGTTAAGACTTTTGTATGCACTGATCATCCATGTATTAAACATGACCTTTTGGGTCAGGGCAACTATATTTTCTTTTTGTAATATGAGCTTTCCACGCTCTAGATGTCATCCAATGTTCAGAGAGAAACAAGATATTGAGTTTTGATCATACGAGATCCTTTCAAAGGCAGGCCATATTCTTTGTTAATGAACATCATCTCTTTAAAATTTGTTAAAAATCAATTTTCTTTTTTTAGAAAAGAGATATATATATATATATATATAGATAGCTAGCTTTGGCTAATCTCATAAGATTAGGGTTAGTGCACATGTCTATGACAGGGACCCACCCAAAGTCTTGGTGACTCACTGGTCATTGCAAAATACTGCTCAACTACTTCGGCTAGCTTTGTCGTTTCAACATCATTCCAAGTTCTCTCGTCACAACAGCCTGGTCTGTGTTTTCACCATGTGTCAGGGTAGATCTGAAAACTACTTCAATTCGACAAGCAATCAACAAAAAAGTTATTTTTTTATATAAAAAAAAAAAATTCACTGAAAGTTACAAATACTCAGCTCTTCAGTGTAAATTCAGGCCCTAGAGGGAAACTCAAGTCAATGGTTGGTAAATGTGACTATCGGAATACCCTGGTCAAATCACGAAAATGTCCACATTCCAACTCAAAGACCAAACCAGAAACTCGAAAACAATGAAATTTCTTTATTGCTGCATTTTTTTAATATTCGGAAAAAAAAAAAAAAAAAATTTTTTAGCCTGTTATTTTAGTAAGAACAAATTATTTTGTTATCTGAAGCATTACATTTTCAATGCAAATAAGTCAGGTAATCTTGACTGAAATAATTCGTTCTAAAAAAAAAAAAAAAAAAAAAAAAAAAAAAAAAAAAAAAAGGGGGGGGGGGCACCTGAGATACAATGCAAATGTGTACCGGAATTAAAATAAACAGTGCAGCAAGAAATTTAGTTTCAGTTTCGGTCTTTTAAGTTTGATGGATGTACACAATCTTTTTAGCGGTGATTTCGCCAGGATATTCTGATAACCTTGCCACCTGCTTGGGTAAATGTGACTATTTTTTTGCATTTCATTACATTGAGAATCCGGTGGAGTTTAACCCTGCCTCTTATTACCAGGATTCCATTTTACAATTCTCAGGAAACCAATCCCAGCCCAGACAGTTCTTACTATTCTTAAACTCAATTACCTTTTCATCCTAATCTGTCACTCCCAACAAAAGATTCATTGCCTGCACTCTCCATCACATGGAAGGGTACATTCTTCATTTGCATAACTATCCCATCTTCAGCTAGTGTTTATTTAATGGCCGTTTATGTCAACAGAATTCATGAAAGATCTATCAATCTCCACAAATAAGTGCGTGTATTAAATTGATATCGTAACAACCTTTCCTAACAATACTCTTTCTTTTATTGTGCATCCAACGACACTGTCACAATGGTAGATGAAACTAAGTTTTTTTTCTCCCTTAAACATTTTACGATTTTTAATATTTGTATATAAAAATTTTTTTTAAATCAAGGACGTTTAAAACTTCGATTGTTAACTAAAACTCCTGGTTACCCCCCCCCCTCTTCCAAATTGACCTTCATTTAAGGCATTAATGGTTAATATGAAAAAAAAAAATGTAAATTCTACCCATGACTAGACAGCCACTACATCTAGTTCTGCTGGTCTGTCAAAGTTCCATTAGAAATGTTTTCTGGTTTTAAGATAATTTGAGAACAAAACCAGGTTATTACCGGTCAAATTTTTCATCTGAAAGTTATTGTGAAAAGTTTTGAAATTCAGATTTGCAGCAATGTAATTCTAGACAATTTCCAAGGTCATCAACATAAAACCAATGACAAAATACATCAAGTGTGACTTAAATGCCAAGACATTTAAGGAAATTCAAAGCATATAAAAAACTAAAATGTTAGTCATTTCATTTGAACTATACTTATTCTAACTTTCTATATAAAAAAGGTTAGCATCTCCTTCCAAAGTCTTAATTGAATATCTAGTTGAACTAATTAAGAAAAAGTTTTGCCAACACTTTGGATTTGGATTATTCAAGTTGAATATCCGATGATAAAAATTTAAAATAAAAAGATGAAGAAATTGTAAAAAATTTTTTTATTCAACTGAACTCTTCCGAAAAACCAAGATTCTGTCTATAAAATCTCACGTTTTTCTCCCATGAAAACAAGGAAAGTGAATCACTATATCTTTAGATTTAAAACTTTGGAGCTGAAACGATTTCTTTCCAGATTTGTTTTTTAAAAGATAACATTTGATGTTTAGAGATTGGAAGAACAGAATTTTTTGAGTGCAGATGACAAAAAGATCAGAAATTTTCTTGTAAATTTAAAATAAAACCTTTTGGGGGGGAAACAAAGGTCCAAAGAATTTTATAACCCCCCCCCCCCGATTAAAAAAATGGAATGCTTTTATTTTAGCAAAGTTTAAATAAAAAAAAATTACTTTGTAAACGTTTCAAAATTTTGAAACATTTACACTGTTGAATAGATATTAGAAATTGCACTATTGAAAATCAGCTTTTTTTCATATATAAAGTGACCAATGCTGAAGTGGGTTCTAAGTTCGGTGATGGAAACTTGTGGATTTGGAAATTGTTGAAACGTAAAATATTTTTTTTTTTTTCACGGTTAAAAAGAATTTGTAACAAGATGAGAAAACAATTTTTTTATTTATTCAAGTTTAATTATTGGTAAAAAAATAAATAAAATAAAAAATATTACAAAAACATAAAAATGTACAAGTTTCCAGTTTTATTCAATACTTTTTACATCAGTCAAGATAACTTTTGAGAACACAAGAAATCTTGGGGTGATCAGTGTTTTTTTTTGGTGGGAAGGGAAAGGAGGGGGAGGGTTAATAAAAGAAAATATGGAATGTAAAAAAATTGTTTTAAAATAAATAATTTTATGGGGACAAGAACTAAAAAAGATTGGATGGATTTGTTTTGGTGTGTTTGTAATTTTGAGCGTAAATTGTTAAAGACTTGTTTTTTTTAGACATCCTCATCACCTTCCTCCTCAAACTCGCCCTCTTCCTCGGCGGTTGCATCCTGGTATTGCTGATATTCTGACACAAGATCGTTCATGTTGGACTCTGCTTCTGTGAACTCCATCTCGTCCATTCCTTCGCCGGTGTACCAATGGAGGAAAGCTTTTCGCCTGAACATGGCCGTAAACTGTTCGGAGATGCGCTTAAACAACTCCTGGATGGCCGTGCTGTTGCCGATAAACGTGGCAGACATCTTGAGGCCACGAGGCGGGATGTCACAGACGGCTGTCTTCACGTTGTTTGGAATCCACTCTACGAAATAGCTGCTGTTCTTGTTCTGCACGTTTAACATCTGCTCATCAACCTCCTTCATTGACATTCGCCCACGGAACATCGCAGCCACTGTTAGATAGCGCCCGTGACGAGGGTCGCAGGCAGCCATCATGTTTTTGGCATCAAACATTTGTTGGGTCAGCTCGGGAACAGTGAGCGCACGATATTGTTGACTGCCACGTGACGTGAGTGGGGCGAAACCGGGCATGAAGAAGTGGAGTCGGGGGAAGGGGACCATGTTGACGGCCAATTTGCGCAAATCTGCGTTCAACTGTCCAGGAAAGCGGAGGCAAGTCGTGACACCAGACATTGTGGCAGAGACTAAATGGTTCAAATCGCCATATGTCGGAGTGGTTAATTTCAGCGTGCGAAAGCAAATATCATAAAGGGCTTCATTGTCGATACAGTAGGTTTCGTCAGTATTTTCCACCAATTGATGGACTGACAATGTGGCGTTGTATGGTTCGACTACAGTGTCTGATACCTGAAAGAAATTAGACAAAAGACATTAAGTTCAAAAATTTTTTTTAAATAGCTTTTCAATATATCATACAACTAAGCTTAAAGTATATTTTACATAGAGATTCCGTCTTTTACAAGTTTTAAAATTTGTGGAATTTTAGGATAAAAATCTAAAACGATTTTAGGGAAAATATCACCATTCATTAATGGCAAATTCATAAAATGGACCTCATGGCTTGAGATTTTTAGTCTGTGATTGTAAAGTTTTTTTTTCTTCATTAAAGGATATTATACAGTAAAAAAAAAAAAAATCTCCAATTATTTTTGTGGTGACATCAGATTTGTCATATCTTAAGATTAAAATGTTTAAACATCAATAACTGGAAATTATTTTTAATAATTGAAAACAATTGTCTTAATTAAAATTTTGCCTTTTGTCGAGTTGCAGTTTTGTTTATGAAGCCATTCAGAAATGACGTCAGGCAAATTTTAAGGTACGGATGACCAACACTATATAATGTAACTTAAAAAAAAAAAAGAATTTAAGTTTTATTTAAAGTCTTTATTTGAATTTTTGATATTTATAAGTGTTGGTATGCACAACAAAAATAGAAGTTCTATTTATTGAATTCTATTTTATGTGAGAAAAAAAAAAAACGGATGTTCCTATTCAATCACCTTTCCCACGAGGGCAGAGACAATGTAGATTTTTAATGTGGAGAAAATCCACCTCCAAAAAAGAAACTCTGGATAGAAACAAAGACTGAATAAAAGTTCTATTTTTATATTTGCTTAAAAAGCTACATTAGTGTTGTTGGTCATCCATACCATAAAATTTGATGTCACTTCTGCTGAATAGCTTTGTAAACTAAAGCCAAAATTTCATTAAAAATACAAGAATTTGAAAAAAGAAAAAGAAAATACTGACTTTTGGTGATGGAACAACTGAGAATGTGTTCATAATCCTGTCGGGATATTCCTCTCGAATTTTGCTAATCAACAGGGTTCCCATGCCGGAGCCTGTGCCTCCCCCAAGGGAATGAGTCAGCTGAAATCCTTGAAGACAGTCGCAGCTCTCAGCCTCCTTTCGAACAACGTCTAAAACAGAGTCGACAAGTTCGGCCCCTTCCGTGTAGTGACCTTTGGCCCAGTTGTTGCCAGCGCCGCTTTGTCCAAACACAAAGTTGTCTGGCCGAAAGATCTGGCCAAATGGTCCTGACCTCACAGAGTCCATTGTCCCGGGTTCAAGATCAACCAGAATCGCACGAGGCACATATTTACCACCTGATGGATGTAAAAGAACCATTAAAAATAAGTGTTTTTGAAATTCCAGTAAAAATCGAAAAAAAAAAAAAAAAAAAAAAAAAATGGATGGACGAGGATAAACGTACCTGTGGCCTCATTGAAATAAACGTTGATTCTTTCCAACTGTAAATCAGAATCGCCATGATAGGTGCCCGTCGGGTCAATACCGTGCTCATCAGAGATCACCTCCCAAAACTGGGGAGAAAAATTACAAATGGATTATAAAATAGTGCTTGTGCAGATTAGTGAGGTTTTAAATATACGTACATTACATACGATAAAAGTAAATTTGGGTTGGTTTTACAATCCAGAGATTCGAAAAAGTAGTTAAAAAAAAAAAAAAAAAAAAAAAAAAATATCGAACAAAATGTTACCAAAGGCAAAATAAGTTACTCTTCTACCTAGAAGAGTAGTTTGTTTGTTTTTACTTAATGTAAACTATTCGTTCGAAAAACACTGTCAACCGTTACGCGACCACAAGAGAGGGGAGAAGAAAAAATAATTAAAAAAAGTATTTGTTACAGACATTTTTTCTTGTGGTCGCGTATCAGTTGACAGTTTTTCGAACCGAATAAATATTTTACGTAAGTCACACTAAAAACTACCCAACTAGGTAAAAGGAGTTTGTTAATTAACATTTTCAAAAAAATATAATTGAAAAAAAAATCTTTGAAATTACAGATTTCGCATAATTTTTACATGCAAGATTTTAATTTCCTTGCTCGCAAGAATGTGAAACTTTCGGTGCAACAATTTTTATATAATCTCTAACAATTAAAAAAAATTTAAATAACAAGAACATAAAAATTTAATGATAAAAATTGCTACAAACGTTCAGAACAGGAATGTACGGATGCAGTAGCAGTGTCAGAAATTTCGTGAAAATAGTGAATAATTCCACCCCATCTTTCCAAGCTTATAACTCCTCGAAAAATGTAATTCAAGCCCTAATTTTTTTTTTCAATTAAAGGAGTAAGGACCAAGGTTTTATTTTAAAAAAAAAAAACAAAACAAAACAATGTGTTTTTTTTTTTTAAAAAAGGTTTTAAACTTCGGACTTTACAGGTAAATTTCTAAAAAACTGATTTTTTTTTTTGTTTTAAATTTGAATATATTATTTATTGACCTTTTCTCTTCAATTTGTGATATATAAACCTATTAAACATAAATTAATTATTTACTTTTTAATAGACATTTCAAAATGAGAGGCGTAAATTATTCGACCCCCTATCTTTCTAAGCTTATAACTCCTCGAAAAATGTAATTCAAGCCCTAATTTTTTTTTCAATTAAAGGAGCAAGGACCAAGGTTTCATTAAAAAAAAAAAAAAAAGACAAAAAGAAAAAATGTGTTCTTATAAAATAAGGTTTTAAACTTCGGACTTTACAGGTAAATTTCTAAAAAACTGATTTTTTTTTTGTTTTAAATTTGAATATATTATTTATTGACCTTTTCTCTTCAATTTGTGATATATAAACCTATTAAACATAAATTAATTATTTACTTTTTAATAGACATTTCAAAATGGGGGGGGCGTGAAAATGGGGGGGCGTGAAAATGGGGGGGCGTGAATTTAAAAAAAACGTTTGTCTAAAATATTATATTCGGTTTATTGGAAAGAACATAAAATTTCACATTGACCCTGAAAATATCGTAAAAATAGAATCAATAGAAAAATTTTGATAGATTTTTAAAATTTAAAAATTTAAAAATATTGAGTTTAAAAATTGAAAAATATTGAGTTCGGAAAATTCATTACTGTTTTAAAAAAAAAATAAAAATATTTTTATTACTTTTAAAACAACTGTAATAGTTTATTTTGGAAGTATAATCCATAAAGAAAATAAATAACCCACTTTTAACAGAGAAATTACGAGATTTTTATATTGTATTCGCAGTTTCGTGTTAGGGGTGTCAAAAATTCCTACAAAAATTCTGATACTGCTACGGATGCACGTCTTTTTTTTTTTTGGGGGGGGGGGGGTTGGCGACCGGTAGAATACTTGAATACTTGCTTTTTGAGGGCTAATTTAGTTATTTTTGCACAAAGCAGGTGTTTTTTTTTTGTTTTTTTTTTAAATTATTTAATTCAATATCTTAGGATATTATTTATCTTTGAAATAGACCCAGAAAACTAATATTTATCTTTTAAAGGATTTTCACAACAAATTTATTTAACTTCAAAATTTAGCTGAATTGGTTTTCATAACTTTTTCCGTGTACAAATATTTTTTCTTTCAGGAAATTAACTTTAGTCTCTTAAGTAGTCTGACCCCGCCCAAAAAATAAATTAAAAAATTACGATAAATCTGCTTTTAAAACTACATCCATCTATCCACCAATATTTGCCCGTACCTATTAACAATGGCCTCCAGATTTTGGGCAAATTTCAGAAAAATCTAATAGATCAAACGCTATGGGACAAAAAGTGTCATTTTTGGAGCATTTTTGACTTCTGTAACCCATGGGGACGCCGAATCCCAAGTATAGTTTCAGGCCTTAACACATGTACATTTGAGTTGATCACTGAAAAACCACTATAGTCAGACAATTTTTTTCTTTTTTGTTTAAATGGATGGATCAAGAGTTATGGGGTAAAACGTGTCATTAACCACTGGAGACGCAACGGGAATTTTTCGCAATTTTTTTAATAATATTGTGCACTAGATGTATCAGAATTTGATGAATTTGACACCCCTAACACAAAACTGCGAATAAAATATAAAAAAACTAGTAATATCTTTTTTTCTGTATGGAATATACTTCCAAAGTAAGCTATTTAAGTTGTAAAAAAAAAAAAAAAAAAAAGTTTACAAAGTGCCGGCGCGCGTTGATGCAGCCATTTTTTCTACGTATGAAATCAATTGAAATTTACGAATTAAATTTTTTTTCTATTTTTAAATTTAAAAAATCTATCAAAGATTTTTCTATTGGTTCGATTTTTACGATATTTTCAGGGTTAATGTGAAATTTTATGCTCTTTCCAATAAACCGAGTATATTTTAGACAAACGTTTTTTTTTTTTTTTTAAATGTCTTAAAATTTTCATTTACTCAAAGTTTTATATATCACAAATTGGAGATAAGATCAATAAATAAAATATTCTAATAAAAAAGAAAAAGAAAAGTTTTTGCAAATTTACTTGCAAAATCCAAAGTGGAAAATCTTTTTATAAAAACCACGTTGATTATTTTTTTAAGTGAAAGCTCATGTTATTGCTTAGATTTTCAAGTAAATATCGGACGCTGACGACAATTTTCTATTTTATTCAATGTTTTCTTTTAGATATTTAAAAAATTCACTCTATAAAAATAAAATATATTAATCAAAAACTCATGTATTTCATTAAGAGAATAAAATCGGTAGAGTGGGCTTTTTTTTAACGGCAAAAACTTATAAGTGAATGTTAGGAACTGCCAAAATTCACTGCAGAATTACCCCATCCTATATCTAACACGATGTAACTTCATTATAAATTAATATCAGTATAACTTTTGTACCATTTAAAATAAGGGCAAAATAAACTAATAAATCTTTTTTTTTTTTTTTTCAAACGAAAATGAAATTGCGAGACGAAAATTGTGTTTACATAATTGGCGCTTTAAAATAATGTCCCCATGTAGTACACATTCCGACCGTGAAAACATACCCGTATTTAATAAATCTAGCAAAAATCAACTAAATGGTGAATTTTTTTTTTTTTTTTTTTTTTTATACTTTCACATTTTAGAAGGAAATTACATAAAATGCAGTTTTCATGAAATATACAAAGGGAAATATTTTTTAATGTGTGCCCCCGGTCCTATTTATTTTTTCGAAATGCGAACAAAATATTTAAATCTACCGAAATTTATGAAACAAAGTAAAAAAAATTTTTAAATTTAAATACACATTGAAAAATTTACCTTGAAGTTGCAATTAAAAAATGTTTCTTAAATAGCGTTTTTTTTTTCGAATATATACTATAATCAGTTGAATTGCCAAGAAAAAGAAACTTCGTAAACATTAATTCTTAAGATTCAAATTAAAATTTCATTTTAAAATGTTCCGTTACATAGATTTTTAATTGTTTGAATTTTTTAATTAAGTTTTAATATAAACATGACTTTCTCAGCTATTTTATCGCCAGATTAAATAAAACCAATTTGAAAATATTGCACAAATATTAAGCATTTTGTAGTCCCTCATATTGTTTCTCTTACCGAACAAAATATGGAAACTCGTAAGTAACCAAATGAACATTCAGTAAAACCTTATTTCATATTTAATATACAAATGTTTATAATATTAATCGTTAAACTGTAAATCTTACAAAATTATAACGAAGATTAATTATTAATTGCAGTTTGAAGATAAAGGTTAAAAAAAAAAAAAAAAAAAAAAAAAAAAATCATTAAGTCGCTTCTGCTTTTCCAGAGTTCATATAGTTAACACAAATAAAGTAACAGAAACATGCAGTCCATTTTTCACAATCGTTTGGCAGAACCTTAGTGAATGTGTTCATTTTTTTACCCAAGGTGGTCCCAAAATACTAATTTTGGTTTACAGCACGCAATAGAAAGACATTGTGGCGCTCCGAAACCATCGGAAGATAAACGGGAAGAAAATCAGATATGTCTCCCTTTATTTGAAAGGTGAAAAACATCAGAGTTCGTTTTTTTTTTTTTTTAAATCCTCGTTTAAAAAAGTATTTTATTTAAAAAGGACATGGAATATAAGTATAAATACGGATAAATTCTTAACGATGGACAATGGAAATACCCATTGAGTAGTTTTTTTTTTATAGGTAAGTGATTTTTTGGAATTTATATATTTTTTATAATCAAAGTAAAATTTCATTGATTTTCTTTAAAGAAAACCAATTAAAAAACATTGCATAATTTGCTATTAAACCTGCTATTTTTTTAAATTTGGTCGTTGCTCCTTTAATTGAAAAAAAAAAAAAAATTATGGCTTGAATTACATTTTTCAAGTAGTTAGTTATAAGCTTCGAAAGATAGCAAGTTGAATTATTAAAGTTCTTATTACGCATTTTTAATGGTCGCTTCTGATACACCTAACTGAACATCTATTTAAAATGTCAAGAAAAGACGGTTATCTGGCAATTGTCCGGACTAACAGACGCTACTGAAAACAGATTCCTCTCCGATAAATCGGGGAACCAATTACACTAAGTACACAAAAAAAAAAAAAAAAAAAAAAAAAAAAAAAAAAAAAAGGGATTAAAGTCAAAACTATGGTTCATGTCCGTGTTCTTTGAGGTCAACGAGCGGTCATCTTATTCATCTCCCTAAAGTCTTGTTTCCTTATGAAAAGGTTATGATTCAGAAGGGAGTGATTTTATGCTAAATTTGTATACAAACTTATATCACAAGTGTAAAATATTTTTTATTTTTTACTGCCAAATTTAAACTTTAATGTAATTGTCTAAAAATTGGTAATTAAAGATCTCGACCGGAGAATACAAAGAAAAAAAAAAGGGGGGGGGGTTACTGTACACAGATTTGAAAAAGATGCCACAAACAAATATATAACAAATAAATGTTATCAAAGGTAAGATAAGTTACTTTTCTACCTAACTGGATGTTTTAGTGTTTATATTTAATGTAACATGTTTATTCAGTCCGAAAAACAGTGTATCGGAAAATTCAAAATGGCGGCCGACTGTCTCGGAGACGGTAAGTTTGGGAAAAGATGTCATAAATAAAAATGTCAAAATACCGTTAAAAACCCACCGAATATGTCAGCCTTGCCACGGTAACGTTGAGCGAGTTTCTAACAGTATTTTGTCTGTTTTTTATAACTCATTTTCACAAACTTACCGCCTTAAAGAGAGTCGGCTGCCATCTTAAATTTTCCAATACATCGGTAAACGCTGTATGTTTTTCGAGCATGTTACATTAAATATAAACACTAAAAACATATCCAGTTAGGTAGAAAAGTAACTTATCTTACCTTTGATGACATTTATTTTTTATATATTCTTTTTGTGACAACTTTTTCGAATCTATGTGTACAGTAAAACAAACCCAAAAAGAATTAAAAACCGTAATAATATTTAAATAGAGTTTTTTTTTTTTTTTGGCGCAACGGAAAACGAACCGTCCCGGTGGTGCGCGGTCAGTGCGATTAAACCTAAGTTGGCCCTCTTGCAGTTTAGATGAAACAATATCAGGAATATACGGGGACATAGTTGAAGGCATGCAAGAATGTCATTTGATTGGCCATTGAAAATGACGTAATTGTGAAAGAATTTTAGGCTGACGTACACGAGTGAGCAACCCCCCCCCCCCCCCGCCAAATACGCATCGGTCCCTATGTTCAGAACGTTCCAGAGTGTTCATTAATTTGCCGGAGATTAGTTATTTTTATTTTGAAATAAAAAATTAAAACAGTCGTGTTCTCGTCGAGTAGGTTTTTTTTAATTTATTATTGAAAAAATGAATATAAAGGCATACACTTATTGATCCACGCTAAGACATTTTAGAAAGCCATTCTTAACGTGGGATGGAAGGTGTACCTATTCTGCACTTTCACCTAACAATTTAAAACATCGCAAAACTTTAAAACTTGAAAATACTATTTAAAAGAGCACGGATCAATAAGTGCACTAGCACCAAATAAAATGTCAGTTTTTCGATATGAGAAAAAACACCGATGACATTCCGTGACAGAAGTACACGATAAAGGTTTGTTTATCGCCACAAGTGCTAATCTGGACTTGCAATTTTTCTGTTAATAATTAACTATAATCTCCGGCAAAAAAAAAAAATCCGAAAAGCACAAAGCTAAATCCAAAATAAAGGCCACACATCAAAATTATTTTTCAGATTAATGAACGCTCCCTGAAACACGCTGCGTACAGAGGGCTTCAGGCTTCACTCGCGTACGTCCGCAGAGTTTAAATTGTTTAAAATATTATTGGAAAAGTGGCGCAAAATTCCTACAAAAATTCTGATCTGCTGTAGGTAATTAATTCGACCCCCTGTCTTTCCAAGTTTATAACTACTCGCAAAATGTAATTGAACCCCTATTTTTTCCCAATTAAAAGGAGCAAGGGCCAAGTTTCATTAAAAAAATAAAAACGTAGATTTTAAACTTCGGACTTTACAGGCAAATTTTTAACAAAAAAAAAGTTTGTTTTAAATTTGAATATATTTATTGATCTTTTATCTTCAATTTTGATATTTAAAACTTTGGTGAGTAAATTATTTACTTTTTAATAGACATTTCAAAAGGGGGATTAAAAAAAACAAAAAAAACCGTTTATCTTATATATATTTATTATACTCGGTTTATTGGAAAGAGCATAAAATTTCACATTGACCCTGAAAATATCGTAATAGAATCAATAGAAAAATTGATAGATTTTTAAAGTTTAAAAATTGAAAAAATACTGAGCTTGTAATATTCAATTAATTTCATTAGTTTTTAAAATAAAAATATTTCTATTACTTTTTATACAACTTTAATAATTTATTTTGGAAGTATAATCCATAAAGAAAATAAACCCACTGTAAAAGGGAAATTAAGAGTTTTTTTTTTTTAATATTTTATTTGCAGTTTCGTGTTGGAGGTGTCAAAAATTCCTACAACTTGATACACAGCGCTTCTTGGTCAAAGCTACGCAGATTTTTCGTCACAATTTTACTTCAAAGTTTCAGAAAAATGTTTCTTTTAAATTTGTTAGAAAAAAAAAAAAAAGTGCTGTCTGTTATATCAAACGTCTCAACATAAAAAAAAAAAAAAAAAAAAAAAAAAAAAACGACTTTGGTATGGGTTCCATGTATGCTGAAAACGAATATCGCAGGAAAAATTATCGCAAAGTTTTCGAGATATACATGTTTTATGCGATGTAGTTTGAATTGGCCGCCATGGGATGCCGCTTTCATATGCCGGCCGTGATTTAAATTTCAAAATACAGGTATTTATTATCTGGAAAACTATTTGTCTGTGTTAAATTTCACTGCGGGAAACCCCATACAAGTCGCCGACTAATCGGAAAATGTTGCGGCGTCTTTAGTTGGCGTAACGGAGCACAAAGAAAGGGCGGAATATAGGGGGGAAAACCGATTTATATTTTTTAGGTTTCCGACTACTTTTTCATTGTATTTGAAAGATTAAAGATTCAAGTTAATTTATAAAATGAAAAAAAAATATTTGTACACGTGAAAAGTTAGGAAAAAATGTTTTCACCAGCTAAATTTTGAAGTTTAAATTTATTGTAAAAATCCTTTAAAAGATAAATATTAGTTTTCTGGGTCTATTTCAAAGATAATTAGTAAAGTAAAATTCTAAAATATTTAATTAAAGCTAATCGAAACGCTGTTTCAACATCATGACATTAAAAGGAAGTAGGGTGCCCCCCCCCCCCCACGTGCATCCGTACATTTCTATCCTGAACATTTGTATAATTTTTATCCTTGTTCAAGATAAAAATTATGTTACGCCGAAAGTTTTCACATTCATGCGAGCAAGGAAATTGAAATAAAAATTATGCGAAATGTAATTAAAAAATAGTTTTGCTATTATTTACGTGGGATTAAAACAATGCTTAATTCAATGGTAATATCGATAGTTCGAGAAATTAAGTTTTTTACGGACTTTAGGCCTTTTTTTTTCGTAGTTCCTGTATAAAATTTAAAATTGTTATAATTTACGATGCATTATTTTTCAAAATAAATTCATTTTTCTTTTTATTACAGAAAAACCATAACCTTAGAAAAGGTATTTTTGTTCAAACAAAAAATTTCCACTAAGATTTAACGGGTTCATTATATTCAGTAATCATTAATGTTTATACAGGGCGATCCCCCCCCCCTCCAAAAGCTAAATCGAGTTAATCTAGAACATATGCTGTAGAACGGAGGAAGAAAAAAAAAAAGGCTAAAGACTTTAGTGTTTTGAATATAATAAACTAGTTATGACCAAAGTTTCATTTCATTCGGACAAAACACTAAGAAACGGGCCTAATTAGAGTTGGGGCCAGTTTTTTCTGGGTCACCCTGTATATTTTGAGCATCGGCATTCATTTTGCACCTAATTTAATAAAATTTATAATTAAGTCATTTTAAACTCCCGTATATTCCTGATATTTATTTTAAGAGCCAACCGGTGTTAGGTGAAAATCTCATCGGCTTAAAAATGTTCCGCTCGAGATAGGGTTGTATGTTTTTGTAAAAAAAACAGTGTAAAGGTTTTGATCAAATTTTTTTTAAATATTTCAAATACAAATCGCGTGGCAGGCTCATGATAGCAAAAACAAATTTCGATCGATGCGAGAAATGTCCAAAATTTAACAGGAAAAAAAATTACTTCAGCGGCGGAGTTGTACCCCCCTCCCCCCCATGCGTAATTCCTATACTGATGGGTTTGAAATTTTCACTGGATTATTGATTATGAAAAAATATTGAAAAATCATTCCGATATTTGAAAGGGTGCTCACTTTTTAGTTACAGCGTTCTGGTAAATCAGTCACCCATTTTGTAACCAATAAAAACGCGGGTATATCAAAACCATAGAAAATAATGATATGAGCCTACTGCATTTTTAAGTCAGAAATATTTTTGTTTCTCAAAGAAAAAGATAGAATGAACATGACTTGTTTTTTATGAAAAGAGTTTAGAGTTTGTTTTTTTTAACTTTAATTTTTGGGGTTTGTATTACTGTACAGATTAGAAAAAGTTGTCAAATAACATGTCATCAAAGGCAATAAAAGTTACTTTTCTACCTAACTGGATATGTTTTTAGTGTTTTTATTTAAATGTAGCATATTTTTGTTTTTAATTTAATATAAATTCCACTAACATGCTAGAGAAATGTCCAAAACAGTTAATGTTTCATAATTTTCCATCCCGTTGTCAATTCTCGTATCGTCATACGCCTCCCGATACATTGCTTCGTCAACATGAGACCATTTCATATCTCCCGAAGACACTTTCCTATTTAATTTTTTTTTTTTTTTTTTTTTTTTTTAAATGGGTGACCGATCTACCAGAACGTAACTAAGTGAGCACCCCTTTCAAATGTTTTCATAATCTGGTTAATTTAGTGTCCCATCAACAATCCAGTGAAAAAAATTTCAAAAACCTATCAGTATAGAAATTACGCATGCGGATGATGGTTGTACAACTCCGCCACTTCAGCAACAGTTTATGAAATTCGCGTGCATTATCCTCGTTAAAGTTTTTTTTTTTTTTCAATAAAAATGTGATTCTAAAATCAAATAAAACTGGAGGAAAAAGAAAAAAGCTGAAACAGAAGAACTTATATTTTTATAACACAAAACATTCACAAAAAAAAAAAAACTTGTAAAACGTCGTGATCCGATGGTGAAACATTTTTAGGACAATGAGATTTTCACATTACACATGTTTTACTCGCACCTGGACGATTCTTCTGTTACGCCGTTTGTTTATCTTTGTCGATTATCAAATAATCGAATTTTTAAGGGTGCAAGGCTCTAGTTAATTTAAAAAATTCAAAATATAAATATACTGAAAATTTCAAACTTTTCACGGTACTTGTACAATTTAATCAAACCATTAAAAATGAAAAATATCGAAAAGTTTGAAATTGTACGTATCCGTTATGGAATGAAGTTCTCAGAAAAAAATTCCACTTAATTTCATCAAGTAGTTTTTGTTTTACAGCGAAAAAAATTTTGATACCGAGAAAAAGGTTCGATTTTTAGGAAAAGCGAGTATTAAAAGATGGGGAGGGAGTGTCGGCGTTTTAAACTTAGTTATCTCCATGGCGTTTCTAAAATTCAAACATTTTTAAAAAGTACTCGATCAAATTAAGTGGGGTTTTTTTTTTTCGGAGATCTTCAGTTTAAAACGGATATGTGTACAATAACTTCGATATTTTCATTTTTTTTTTTTTTTTTTTTAATATTAAACTACAAGTACCCTTTTCACAATTACTTCATGAAATCTGTTCATTATTCTCCCAGATTTATAATTGGCTGATGCTGCAGATTAAATATTTTTCAACTATTCATTTATGGCATCCAAGTTTTAATTAATCCGTTATAATACAGGCTGATTGTGACTTCGGAACTGAGAATTTAGACTAAAAAAAAAGAAGGTAACTCTAAGCAATTTGTTTTACTAATGTTTCGGGTTATTAAATTGAAATAAAGTATAAAGTAAACAATGACTTAAATTGTTACAATTTTTTAAAATATTACGCTTGGTACTTATGCAGAATTTGAACCAGACGTAACTAATCGTCCCTTCTACAGTATGCGGACGGACGGCGGCCATCTTTTTAGTGCGTTTTACTAAACTATCGCCAGGTGGTGCTTCTGTCAGAGGACGAGGGGTTGTTTTACTATACAGATACGAAAAGTTAAAAACAAATGGCAAGATAAGTTACTTTTCTACCTAACTGCAAATTTTTTTATAGTGTTTTTTATTCAATGAATGTTTATTCGAATTGGAAAACTTTATCGATATATTTGTAAGACAAATGGCGGCGTGCTCACCGTTGAATATGTATAGTTTGAGAAAATTAGTTCAAACTAAAAAAAAATACTATCAAATACTGTTAGAAAGTCAATGTTACCGTGACATAGAAAGCCACCGAACATGTCAGCCTAACAGTATTTTATATAGTTTTTTTTTTAAAGTTTAAACTCATTTTCCGAAACTTAACGCATAAACAGCGAACACGCCGCAATTTGTCTTTTTCAAAAATATCGATAAACAGTTTTTCGAATCGAATAAACATTTTTCATTGAATAAAAACATTAAAAAATTATCCAGTTAAGTAGAAATGTAACTTATCTTGCATTTGATAACATTTGTTATATTTGTTTGACAACTTTTTCGAATCTAATCTATGTGTATAATAAAACAACCAATTTGTGGACCCTTCCAAGTTGCTTCAATTCGAAATATTTCATTTAAATTTGAAAAAATTACTTTCCAAAATTGTTTTAAGATTATTTTCTTACGTGAACTTAAATGTATATTTGATACATTTTTATACAATGTATTTTTCTGTTCGACAAAAAAATAAAAAATCTTGTTACATTTGCCGAAGAAATTAAGAGTTATCGCCCCCTAACAATGGCCGCTGTCCGAATCTAATATGGCTGACCAGACTGGTGATCAAAAAGTCAGGCTTTCGTCAAGTATCAAAGGGTAATAACCACTATCAACAATTTCTCACACCATCTGTACCCAAATCTAAACGTAGATTCCATGAACAAAGGTCCCTTAAAACTGCACACCTGTGTAACTGCAACTGTTCCATTTTCCTGCTGACTACAATTTAATTTGTTTTCAAGTTCTACGTAAACAAATTCTTGATGAACCGTCCCCTTATGTTTTTTTTATTTTTATTTTTAATTACATTTTAACCCCAAACAAGGCACATTGCCACTTTGGTGTAGGGGGCTACTATCAGGGGAAACATCTACTGGGGTACTATGTAGGGATTAGGGCAGCGAGATGTTGGTTCACGTTGCACTTGAACTTATGCATGTCAGTAGAGTTGGGGAAGCAGTGACTTGGAATGGAATTCCAAAGTCTAGCAGTTCTGGGGAAGAAACTACTGGAGTAGAAAGATCTTTTACATCTAGGGATCTCTACAGTGTGGGGTTGGGATTTTGCAGCTTGTCGGGTTTGTCGAGGGTGTTCACGTCGTGGGGGCACAAGTGCTTGCAGTTCGTCAGAGCATTCACCATTATAATACTTGTAGAACAGGCAGAGGGATGGATGCAACGTTTCGACGATGGGACAGAGGCTGAAGCTTAGATGCCAGTTTGGGGCCTATCAGATTTGCGACTCTTTTGAACCCTGTCAAGGAGTGAGAGACTAGTAGTCGATGCACCAGCCCAAATATGACAGCAATACTCCATACATGGGCGAATGGTGGCCTTATAGAGGTACAGGATACTTTCGGGTGTTAGAAGTTTTCTAGTACGGTAGAGAGAGCCCACCTTTCTCGCAGCGGCCGTGGCAATGCCCTCGATGTAATTGTTCCAACTCATGTTTCCTGTGAACGTTAGGCCAAGGAGCTTGAGAGACGTACTCAGATAAAGAGTCGTTGACCATTGCTATAGATGGTAGAGAAGGTTTCTTGTAATTATTGAATGAAACCGGTTTTGTCTTGGCAGCATTGAACGTGACCATCCATTTTTGTCCCCATTCCACTACTGATTGGAGGTCAGGTCATCTAGTGTTTCTGCCATTACTTTAGATATATGTTCATTTGTTTTCCTGTCGTGCCTGATACAGAGTGTGGTGTCATCAGCATATATACCCATCCCAGAGGCAATTTTGTCGGGGAGGTCATTTATGAATATCAGAGGTCCAAGGATAGATCCCTGGGACACTCCCGCATTTATATCATATTGTTTAGATGTACGACCGTAATCCAATTAACCAAATTTCCAGTAATAACGATTACTACGATATTGTCTCCATTGACTACTGTACACTCAACCCCTATGCTCGAGTGGCCTCCGGGCCTTGATAAGTGGATTATTTCTTTGTAAAATAAAACAAACCCCCTGATATTTTCAGATTAACACCAACCTTAAAGTGCTGACGTCACATTTGAAGTTTTAACCACTTGTTTACGAGAGAAAATGTGCAATATTGAATTATCCAAGATAAACACCGATAATCGAAATTCACGACAAATTAAATAACGCAAAGGTTTTAAACTGATAATTGGATACTAAATTGTAATTTTTAGTCCTTATCAAGAGGCAGCACTTGTACAATCATAATCAAGATTTTGTTTCGTGACAAATTAATCGCAACCATTAAAAATAGTGTCATATAAGAGAGAATCCATGCTTGTCATTTTTAAAACGTTGGATTTTCATGAAAAACTTGTCCCATGTCTAGATTTAAGTTTGTTTTATTTATTCTTAAAAAAAAAAAAAAAAAAAAAAAAAAGGAAAACATTAAAAAAGGTAGTATCTGTTCTAGTAATACACTATTTTTATTCTCGGTCAATGGGCAATTGCGGCAATTTTTAACTCAATCCAAAGATAAAGTTATTTTTCTGGTAAAAGAAAAGTGGTGGCACTTCTGGAAATGAAACGTGCGATAATATTTTTAAAAGTCTCATCTCAATCGACCAACAGAATTCAAGCTCCAAGTCTTCATATTTAATAGCAACATTTAGGATTGTAAATTAAAATTGCCGCCGTTTACGATTTGTTTGACATAAAAGTTCAGTTCTAGTTAAAAAAATCCTTGGCAATATTTCTAGTTTTATCGTGAATCTTATAAGCTTGAAATTCACGATTGCTTTCTAAAAATAAAAAGGGGGGGGGGGGGGTTTAAATCGCACGATTAAAATCTTCAAACGTGAAAATTAAGACAAATTCTTGCCTTTGGTAATATTTGTCTATTTTACAATTCACCTTTATTTTTTAAAAATCGCCATTTTTTGTAATTGTCATCGAAAAGGATTTAAATTTTGATTTAACATTTTTGTAATAAGCAAATATTCACTTAAGCGAAATAAATATCAATTTAGTAAAATGGTAATAGTGCAGAGAGTGATCCGGACGTAAATATTTAAAAAGCCATTCTTAACATGGAGGGGAGGGTGTTTTATACCTATTCTATATTTCAATCTTACAATTGAAATTAAACTTGGAAATACGATTTAAAAAATAGCGCGGATCACTCTCTGCACTAGCACTAGTAAAATAGTTAAATTTATCATTGATATCCATTTAATGTTTTCCAATTTCAATGTAGAATTATTTGAAATTTTTACGATTTAACCAAACTTAAAATCAAAATTGAAAAAAAAAAAAAAAAAAAAATGCTGACGATTACATGCCTCGGTGGCTGGTAGGTGGCCAAGAAGTGGGTGCTCAATTTATGTTAAATTTATAGAAAAGTGACCTTCGTTCCTTGAGGGAGATGAATTTAATTCAAATATTGATTGACACCCTCACCTCAAAGAGTTACTTAGAGACAAGACGCGATGTAATATTTTATATTTAAGTTACAAAAATAGTAATTTAAATTAAGATTGAAATAAGTTAAACGAGTATAAAAAGTAATTTTCGCTAAAATAAAATGATTAATCGATCATTTGTAAACGATTTCGAACAAATTTTTAAAAACTTTTCTAAATAGGGAAAAAAAAAAAAAAAAAAAAAAAAAAAAAAAAAAAAAAAAAAAAAAAAAACCCCGGATCAGAATTAGATAAGTCGTAGTTAGTTAACCTTGAAAATCGCAAACAAAAAGTGAAGGGTTAAAGATTCTGTAATTCTAAAGTTAAAAAATGTTTTGTAAAAAACGTTGGGAAATAAATTTTCGAAATTTGTCATGTGACAAGTGAAGGTTTTGAATGCATCCGGGTATGAAAATTACATTTCTAAAAAGGAATGTAAAACTTTTACAATTTTAACACACACATATATATATATATATATATATATATATATATATATATATATATATGCGGGTTTGTATTACTGTACACATACATTCGAACAAAGTTGTCAAAAAACAATATAACAAATGAGTGCTAAAATGCACTTACTGATCCGCGCTATTTTTTTAAATCGTATTTCCAAGTTTAAAGTTTTTTTTTATTCAATTGAAAGGTTAAAGTATAGAATAGGTACAAAAACACCCTCCATATGTTAAGAATGGCTTTTTAAATAACATTTAGCACGGATCAATAAGTGCACTACTAGTACCAACAAATGGTATCAATGGCAAGATAAGTTACTTTTCTACCTAACTGGATATGTTTAGTGTTTTTATTTAATGTAACATGTTTATTCAGCTCCAAACTGTTAACCGATGTATTGGAAAATTTAAAATGGTGCCCGAGTCTTTGGCACGGTAAGTTTGGGAAAAGGAGTTAAAAATAAAAAAATAAGCAAAATACTGTTAGAAACCCACCGAATATGTCAACCTATGTCACGATAACATATTGAGAGTTTCTAACAGTATTTTGTCTAGTTTTTTTTTTATTTATAATTGCTTTCCCCAAACTTACCGTCTCAAGAGCGCCATTTTAAAATTTCCAATACATCGCTACATCGGTAAACACTTGTCTTGAGCTGAACAAACATGTTACATGAAATAAAAACACTAGAAAATTATCCAGTTAGGTAACTTATCTTGCCTTTGATAACATTTGTTATATTTTGACAACTTTTTCGAATCTATGTGCACAATACAAACCCAAAAAAAGCTTGCTACCCAACTCCCTACTTAATATGCCTCTTCTAATTATGGTCTGATCACAAATAAGTGACATGCTTTGTCGCGGTAAACATTCGACTCCAAAAATGTGTCAGGCCAAAAAGCCATTCGAGAACGAGTTAATGAAATTACGGTTTTTATACATTTGCTACCGCGCTTAAAAAAAAAAAAAAAAAAAAAAAAAAATTAATAAATCACAAAACACCTTAATGTTAAGTGTTATTTCAGCACAGTATCTCGTCTACCGAAGTGGTCAAATTACAATTCTAATCGACATTGTAAAAAATTAAAACTTTTAGGCTTTCTGTGTCGGACAAAAAAAAAAAAATTATGCTTGATTTAAGACACCATGATCTGAATCGAAAAAGAATTCAGAAGTTAAAATTTTGTTGCTTACCCACTTATGTTACCGCGCTATTTTTTCAAATCGTATTAAGTTAAATTCAAGTTTTACAGTATATTTTTATTAACTTGTACGGTTGAACACCCATGTTAAGAATGGCTTTCAAAATAACATTTCAATACGGTTAACAAATGCATCCAACCCAGCGTTTGTTATTTTAGCTTATTTTTTTTTTAAATTTTAAATTCTCAGTACACAATATCTACTCAAAAAATCCTTTAAAAAAGTTAACCGATGGGTCAATAATTGAATTTCTTCATATTAAAAATATTGGTTGAAAATGGCAACAGCAATCACGGCTGCTGCTGCAGTTTTTAAAACCTGCACGTTTTTTTTTTTTTTTTTTTTTTACGAATCTTCATCCTTTATGACGTCACTAGCAACCATCAAATCATTTATAAAATTATCCATTTTACTGGAAAAATGTTTAAAAATACATTTTTACGATTTTGCATATCTAAAATTAAAATTACTCAAGTATTGTCGAGGAACATTGGTCACCATTTTAAACGAGACGCAGAAAAAAATGGGATTGAGATGAGGCGAATTCAAGATTAGATTAAATATGTCCATTAAGACAAAATCATAGTTGGAATATAATTTAGATTAATTTTATATTTGATAAAGTGGCAGCGGCGAAGGTGGTTGCTGCTCAAAATAATGAAAGCCAAAAATGCCGCATTATGACGACATCAAATGCAGCAGTCCGACAAGATGGACATTTTTTTTTGGGGGGGGGGGAAGAGAGAAAGAGAAAGAGAGGGGGGTAGGCATTAATTAAAATTGAAGTAAAAAGGAAAACTAGTTTTCATTTTTTCGCGAGACTATATATACTATGAATATTCTGCAAAATAAAATCGGAAGTTTAAAATTAAACCGAATATATCTCGATGTCTTAAAGCAGTTTTCACATTTATGTTGCTTTTATATTTCGGCAAAAATAAAATTGAACATAAAAAAAAAATGGAAAAAAGTCAGAAACCGATAATAGATGACGAATAAATTATTCATGTTGGTGGGGGAGGGGGGTAAATTTGATAAAGAGAAAAAAAAAACGAAACTCCATTTCCTGTTCAATAAGTAATTCGATAGCGTGATTGCGGCAAGCGCCATTTAATCGAATAAGTTTTGATTTTATAGGAATACACAAATTCATATCCCCGCTTACAGCAGCGAATTCTCTCAATTTGGAATTTCAAAAAATAATTTTATCTGCAAAAGTTGAATTGTGGTCTAGAATATTTGTAGTGAAAATCAATTTCACCGCTTTGCTTTGAAACCGATTTTTTTTATTTTTTTAATGTAAAAAAATTAAAAAAAAAATTATATATAAATAGAGAATTAAAAAAAAAAAAATAAACTATAAATTACCTTTGCTCCAATTTGGTTGCCACACTGTCCAGCTTGTACGTGAACAATTTCCCTCATTTTTGTGTTCGCTTTGTGATAAGGTTGCTACGAATATTTTGTTAGATCAGATAATTTGATCTAAAAATTATGTACAAGCCTAATTAAATTACTTTCCCGACGAGTATTAATCGACGATCGTGTGCTCTTTAAATGAGTTCACTAACGCGTAGACGCCGGTATTTATACTTCAACCAATTCACGGCTGTGTTTCTTTGCTACATCCGCCAGTCACCATGACAACAGTCTTCAATGCTGTTCAGTGATTAGTCAATCATGAATGACGTCATTGAAGTCCTTAATAAAGCAGCAAATACTAAGGGACTATTTTGTTATGTCCATGACAACTGTTGGCAAGCATTTTATTTTATTTTATTATTTTTTTTTAATAATAATAAAAATAAAACAAATTAATAATAAAAAAAAGCATGTTTGCCTTATTTATTATGTCTGTAATTGTTTAACTACCATGGTGACAAGGGTGTCGTTTTATATGAATGACCGACCCCTCCCCCTTTTTCATTCATCCGACACTTGTTTTTTTAACTCCTGTTTTAGTCGTCTAAATGTCTGTCATTATAACCAAGACAACTTATTTGTTTCTATTTAATTTACTTGCCTTCTCTCGGGGCCAGAGTTAGACACAAAGTCGGTTTTGTAATGTGAGGGAAAATCCAATACTCCCCCGTCCCCAAAGGTTCCTATTTAGTATTTTGCCTCCCCACGAGGGCAAAGTTAGACACCATGGTCGTTGGATTTGGGTAAAGATAAAAATTGCCCCAGTCTATAAAGATTTCTCATTCGGTGACTCAGAACAGATGCTACACTTTGCGATATATATATTTGCATAAAATATTTGAAAAATTACAATTCGATAATCAAAAGTATGGGGAGAGAATAACGGGTGTCATTGGTCATCCTGGTCTCAAATACTTAAAATTGTCTGTCACCACAATACCACATTCACTCCAGGAGCTGTTAAACTACAGTTAAGCAGATACTGCACTTTACTCCTAGCCAAAAGGCTTTAGATAGCAGACATTAAACGCGCCAATTTCATTGTACACGCCGAAATAAAAACTAGGCAGGAAAATATAGTCGCCATCTTTATAAACAAATCGAGCTAGCTAAAAAAACAAAAGAAACGCTGACTCAAGTTTATAAGTTTTTAAGCTTTATCTCCAAGAGCTGAACTCATTAAGTATTATATTATTTTCTAAACTGCTGCTTTTGGTCTTTGGTCAAAATGTAGTATCTGTTCTGTCAGAGGGAGGAGAAATACTGCTAGACAAAGGATTTTTTTCTCTAATCGAGAGTGCTCCTTTTAAAGGAAGCTGGAGTTTCTCCCCATTAAAATGTCTTAACTTTGCCCTCATGGGGAAGAGCAAGATTTATTTTACCTTTCTCTTCCCGCGATGTGGCAAAGGGCAGGTTTAACGGGGAGGAAACCAATCTCCCCAAAGGATGGCTCCAAACGTTGTTCTGATTGGAGCCGTAAGAATCGCCCTGTAGAGGCGCCCTAGGTTATCGGCAACAAACATATCTCTTCTTTCGAAAGAGAAGGTAATGCCTGGGAGAATTATCTCCTTTTCTGAATCGTACAAAACTATAATTCAGTCTCACACATGAGGGGCATGCTTTTGAACGTTAATTCGAGCCAGACTTCGTTACCAAATTATAAACTTCAAATTCAGTTTCAAATGACGAACGCCGCAATACGAATATTTTTTTAAGGGATGGGATGGGGTCTGGCTAGAATTATATTAATAAATATAAAAAAAAAAAAAAAAAAACGTCCATGGGATGTATATCTGGTTATTTATCGAATTGAAAAAAGAAAAAGAAATTTTGTTCGCGCTTAAACTATGTTCACAAAATCTACAGCTCAGAAAGGGTTAAACTAATTCTAAAAGCAAAAGAAATTCGAAAAAGAAAAAAAAAAGTAATCTAATCTTGGCCGATGTAACCTCTAATTTCAATGTTTAAAATGCGAAACAAAAAATCTGTTTGTAAATTTCAAGGCTACTTTTACCGGCGTCTATCGTACGACTCAGAAATTAAAATAAAATATGAACAAATTATCATTATTATTATTATTATTATTATTATTATCAATAAGTACATTTTAAATGCAAGTGTTTATAATTACCAATTCAATATAGTTTGAGCAAAAAAAGGGGGGAAATAAGAACGATTATAATGAAAACATTTTATTGCACTTCTCGACATCCGTAGATAGAAATGGGTAACCGCGATCATTGACCTCTCTTTTGAAACAATCGCGTAAATAGAAAAAAGGAAGTCGTAAATATTAGGTATTTTGTTTACGGGTTTTCTCAAATAATTTCTCGCCTTATGGATGCGGATAAAAATGTGGAATGCTCTATAGGCATCCATCAATTTACGGGCAAATTTTTGGACACAACCGTGCACTTTCAAGTGATAAAAATGTCGAATAGTTTCCACGTGTGGTGTGGCAACTCACCCCTTCTTTCGAATATGGCTGTCGCAATGAAAACGAAATATGTGAGTAAATGACTGCAACTTTTATATATATATATATATATATATATATATATATATATATATATATATATATATATATATATATAATTAAAATATTGAAAATGCATTCGATTAACGGCGTTAACGTTAATATTCGAAGGGCTAGTCATGTTTATAATTTGTTTAAATCGTTTTGGATGGGTCTCCCTATAGTTTTCCCTTATTTTATTTTATTTATTATTTATTTATAAATATGACCACTTCTGAGTGTGTAATTCTCGTATATATGCGTGATTAACACATGTAATTTTATTTCCTATTTACTAAATGCAATAGCGTAAAATTATAGATAAAAAATTCATACTATTTGGATTCATAGTGATATTTTCACAACGTTTCGGTCGATGTAACCCCCGACCTTCTTCAGAAACGGTGTATATTGTCGAACTCGGGAATGTTTCTGTCGAACTCGGGAATTTGGACAGAATTTCAAACAGAACCCTTTATTTATTTCACGGGGGTAGCATGCTCTTGTTCCGTCAGCCATGACTAGATAGCGATCCTAAGTAATTCGCAACGAAAGAAGAAGGTCGTAGGTTACATCGACCGAAACGTTGTGAAAATAACACTCATGATAAGAACAGTAGTCCGAATAATCCAAATAATATACATAACCAATCCTCCTCCTCATCTAAAAAATTCAGAAACATACAAAATCTTTAAAAGATTTTTTTTAATTACGAAATGAAATCCACCGGAATGCATTTCCGTTTCTATTTAAGTCAGACATTTTAATCGTTTGTTAATGAAAGAACAAAGAATGTGACATTTTGCAGTATAGACAACAAAACGAAAGTGGTCAAAAAGTCACAGTGACATTTATTAAGAGGGTTTCTACCAGTATTTTAGTTGATTGTCGATTTTTTAGGCGATTATCGAAGCTCCTCAGATGGCCGTCTTATGTCAGCCATTTTTTTTTGGGGGGGGGGCTTTTCTAACTTAAAACTCGGCACTACATATGTTTCAAAGTAAATAAACGCTTTAAAATAAGTTAAAAAAAAAACATATCCAGGTAGATAGAAGAGTCTTTTGTTCTGAATGATCATGCGTGACACTTCGAATTTGGAAGGAATTAAGAAGCTTTTACACTATCGAATAGAAAGTCATTTAAACTGATTTTCAAATTAGCAAATTTCGAAATCTTAGAAGCTTTTCACATCCAATACTTTTTTTTATAGATAGAGATTAAAACGGCGGACCTGAAAGAGCTTTCCCCCTTGCCGTAAAATTATTGTCGTCTATAACAGACTTTCGTATTAGCAGGAAAATTTTTAAAAAAGTTTATTTAATGAATTAACGTTGGGGATCAATTTTAAATTATAACGTTCTATTAAATTTTTCTTTTACACGATAAAAATAGCTTAATACGGAGAATTTAGCTTATTGACCGAAAAGTGGGGTATTAATTTAATAGAAGGTTATCATTAAAGAGTGATCCCCCACGATAAAAGTCATTAAATAAACTTAAAAAAAAAAACTTTTTTTCCTGCTAATATAAAAGTTAAGTATGCTAACGGCGATCATCCGCATAAAAAATTAAAAAAAAAAAAACATTAAAAGGAATTAATTTTATGGTCCGCCATTAAAACCTCAACGTATAAACAGCTAGTTAATAAAACAGTTCTACGTATAGGCGAGAGAAACTAAACACTCGAATGCTTATTTTTAAGGTTGAATTTTCCTTGGTTTAAATATGTGGATGACGTAATAAAGAAGCAATGTGACGTCATAAAGGATGAACGGTAATTGCCAAAATCTGTTGACATGTTTGTTTGAAAGGAGTCGCACAGCAGCCGTAATGGCTGACTTGCCGATGCTTTTTATCAACTAATGTTTATTAACTTTGACACTGGTTGATTTAATCATGTCTTTACAAGAACTCCATGATTTTATAAAAGCAGAATAGGTTGTGATGTCATCATAGACCTCTCTCTCTCTCTCTCTCTCTCTCTCTCTCTCTCTCAATAGACCCCACTGTGGGGTTTCACCCTCTTTCTTTTTTCTCCTCTCCAATACGCTCTTTTCTGTCAAATCCCTTCTTTTCGCCATTACAAAGCATGATGAAAAATATTTTTAAAAATTACTTGGCGAATATACCCGATGAACCAAGTGCAAGAGAGATACAGACAATGGCACTTAATAGGACTGTTAAAATCTTTAAAAGATCTCTTGGAATGTCTGCGATGTCGGGTGAATGTTTGACATCCGCTGGGGCGCTGGGCTGGGGCGCTGGATACCCCGTCCCCCAAAAAATAAGATAAGATTTTTTTTTTAAATAATTAATAATTAATTTACAGTTTAAATGTTTTTATTAATTAAAGTATTTATAAAATTATTAACCGTTTTATTTATTTTTTGTTAATCTTAAAAATTTTGTATTGAAAGTCTTGTAACACCTGAACAGAATTTTCGATGGGCGTCTCAGATTTCTTTCTTTCTTTTCTTTTTTTTTTTTTGAATTTTAACGGATTGTCGTAAACAATCGTAAAACGCGGAAATGACAAAAAAAAAAAAAAAATGGCTTCGAAAATATATTTAATTTAATAATAAAAAAAAATAGTAAAACATTTTTTTTTTAAATTTTTAACCCGCCAAAATTGTAAAATACTGTTTTGCCTCTTTTTTTTTTTTTTTTTTGTGCGTGTGTGTTTCTTTTGAAAAGAATCTTTTCTTTTGAATTTATCCTAAAAAATTTCCTGACTTTTAACTAAAAAAAAAAAAAAAAAAAAAAAAAAAAAAAAACATAAACTTGAGTTATGAGGCAAAATAAGAAAGGTCGGTAATCCAAGTTAATGTTAACTCACAGTTATAAACTGGAGTTATCGTCCTTCCTTGGCTAGCCTCTTTCTCGACTTTATTTTCAATAGAGATGTCGACTATATTATTCTGGACGAGTTTTCATTTCGGCGTTTTGCGTGTAGGGTGAAACTTATTATTGCGTGATGTTTGAGTGTTTACTTTAATTTAAACATTGGTTCGAGTTTTAAAAAAGTTATTTCGGAATGATATAAAATTCCATTTCACTTTAAATAATTTAGGTGACTTAAATAGGAATTAACCCGAAAATCACACGAATGATTTAAAAATTAACCTAATCTCATTATTTGAAAATTAATTTTTCGGTTATATTTGAATTTCGTGGGGTTTAATTTAAATTTTAAAATTGTAAGTAACGGCGAGAAACACACACACAAGTTCTCACATAATTTTTTAATATCAAGATTAAACCCTCCTCCCGGGCAACGCCGAAAGTTGATAATTAAAACAATTTGATTTGAAAAAAACAAATTAAATTAAATGAACACTTGAATTTATTTTTAGCAAAAATGTTTATAAATCTTAGCGTTCTTTTTCTTTTTTTACTGAGCGGTTTTAAAACATTATAGCGAAAAAAAAAAAAACGGCTTTATTATGGCATAAAATAAAAATAATTTATTTTTAAAAAATTATATAAAAGAAATTCATAATTATTAATATTTTTTATTTATTTGTTATCCCCCCCCACTCATTTTTCGCTTGAAACAAGGCATGTTGGCGCCTGGACTTAAGGGGTTACTTTTTGGGATTGTGTCCAATGGGGGACTATGGGAGTTGAGCAGCAAGATGTCTGTTCACATTACATTTAAATTTCTGCAACTTAGTACAGCTAGGGAAGCAGAAAACGAAGAGGGAATTCCAAAGTCTACTGGTCCAACGGAAAAAAAAAACTATTAGCGTAGGTTTTCTGACATCTAGGGACATCAGCAGTGGGATTTTACTGCTTGTCGGGTTAATTGGGAGTATATATGTCGAGGGGGTACAAGTGCTATATATATATATATATATATATATATATATATATATATATATTTATATATATATTATTTCTGTGGAAATCTCCTTCATTTCCTTATAATATATAGCAATCCATATTTAAGAAGCTCACTGTAATTACAGACATATATATATATATATATATTGAATGATAAAAGTCTATATTCCAAAGTTTATGATGTTGACCATCTTATAATTTATTACATTTATTACAATTCAGTTGACACAATTCTTGACAGTATCTGTTTCATAGCACAAAATCTATCACTTAATTATCAATATCAATCAGAGAATACATTTTGCCCTTAACTCATCAGAAAAAATAGCAACAATGAATCCATCAAAAGGAAATAAAGTGCGTTTGACATGATTAAAAATCCGAAAATTGAAAGAGAAGCTGTAAATATCTTATAATATGTTTACATTACGCCATTTTCCCAATAATGTATTGATGACGAGGTATCCTTTTCATCAAATGTGTATGCCCATAAAATTTATTTTTAAATTTCATTTGGATACTTCCTATATAAAATTTTTCTTCTCTTGGATTTTCTTCTGGAAATATTTTTTCCTGGTATACTACTGGAATTAAAATTCATTATTTAAAGGACATTCATCAGGTATTCAACAATTGCAATAGTTAATAACATTATTTTCCTTTATATTACTAGTTTCGTTGTACAAGCATTTAAAATTGTCGTATACTCTTGAACATTCAATATGTTATTGCTATACATCAATAAAATTTACCTTTTTATTTTTTTATATCTAATGTAATGATGAAAATAATGAAAATAAAAAATGTGATCAGACTTTGGTGATTTCCAGAAAGTGGCAGCGAACATTTTGGATTATTGCCCTAACAAAACACGATTTGAACAAAATCTCATATTGAAATAAAAACGTTTTTAAATACACAAAAATATGCATTTATGTTTGGTAACAGTTATTTGGTGAATGACAAAGACAATTCATACAAAAAATATTTAAAAAGCTTTGTTTAAAATGCCAAGTAAAAAACTGTAACAACGAGAGAAAAGTCAGTATTTTTAAGTAAAATCTGAAAGGAAAGAGTCACTGTTTCTCATGAGCAGGAGTAATTGTATGCATGTGTAATTTATCTGGAAGTAGTTTAATCAGAATTGTTTGTTGTGTAGCGTTGCTTTAGGAAATGACGGACAAGTGTTTGTGTGGAAGTTTTAGACTGACCGATTGATTGTCCATTGTGTCCTAACGAATAATCGGCTTCAAAAACAATTTTTTAATTAAACGTGGGTGTATTATTCTGAATTTCTGATTTTTTGAAATCTGATTTAAGTGACCAATCTAAATTATTTTATCAAATAAAATATTTTCTGCTGCAGCTACCAGCGGTGTAGAATTCCACTATACTCTCTCATCAGTTCAATTTTTATGGGAATAAAAATCAAAGAAGCTCTTCCCTTGAATGGTTAAGCTTTTGAATTTCTCCCCTCTTTTCTGCTTCCTTGACTGTACTAACACACAAAAGTTTAAATGTAATGTGAACAGATATCTTGCTTAATTGGAATTCATTTTTGAGATGAGCATTATATATATTAATTTATTTTTATTTTGGACTATTATTCTCATCTTTATTAGTTGTGAGACGACAACAACTATGGATGGCAGTGATTGCTGAGAATGCAGTTAGGAGATTTGAAGTTCCTATCCGTCGCGGTTACCACTTGACGAAGGCCAGAGGAATAGTTGGCCGAAACGTCGGTAAAAACAACAACCAATAAAGATGAAAACAACAACAACTAATAAAGATGAGAATAATAGTCCGAAATAAAAATAAATTAATAAACATCTTGCTCCTCAACTCCCCATAGTCTGCTGTTAGGTATAATCACAAATAGTAGCCTTTTATGTTTCAAGTGGCAATATGCCTTGTTTGGGGTGAAAAAAGGTATAAAAAAATTAATTATGATGGTGTTTCTTTCAAAATTTTCGATTTTATTTTATAAAGAAAAAAATGTTTTTATGTTGTTACTATTTTTTTTGACAAAATATTTTTTTTTACTTTTCGTGTTGGGGAAAATGTTAGAATTTTACATAGTTTGTATATTTTTATATAATTTAATATATAATTGTGTATAGTTTTTTATTTTTATATGATTTAATATATAATTGTACATAGTTTTTATATTTTTATATGATTTAATATATAATTTTACATAGTTTTTATATTTTTATATGATTTAATATATAATTGTACATAGTTTTTATATTTTTATATGATTTAATATATAAGTGTACATAGTTTTTATATTTTTATATAATTTAATATATAATTGTGCATAGTTTTTATATTTTTATATGATTTAATATATAATTGTACATAGTTTTTATATTTTTATATGATTTAATATATAATTTCACATAGTTTTTATATTTTTATATGATTTAATATATAATTGTACATAGTTTTTATATTTTTATATGATTTAATATATAATTTCACAAAGTTTTTATATTTTCGAAGTCAATGTATCAGATTTCGGTTTGTTTTGTCATCTTGCTTTGCATTTTTTATTGGTTTGTTAACCGATACTAATTTTAGTTTGTCAATTAAAACTTACTAAAACTTGTATATTTCAAAAGAGAAGCATTTTTCTTTTCTGCACATAGCTTCATAAGGACTTTCATTAAAAGGCTTGTAATGTTTTTTTGTTTTTTTTACCTTGTCTCCACATACAAAGACATATTTTCTTGTGTCTAAGTTGGGATGAAATATGTATCATGTTGTGTTGTTTATTCTAAATTGGAAGCATAGTTATTTGCTTCTGTCAAATTTGTTTTTGCGTAAAATTGGCTGGAAGACGTAATATTTTTATGTACACCATTTTGGTTGATATGCGTTGAATGTTTCATTTAAATTAGATCATAATCATGGAAGAAAGAAAAGTAGATTTTCACTCCATCTAGCAGGGTTCGATTAATTTGCTTGTTAGACTTCCAATTGTATTTGGAATCTTTCAACCAAACCATTGGAACAAGGATAATAGGTAGTGGTCTTGATATTATTTATGCCTATCACTTGCATTTGCTCGTTCTATAAAGCTGATTAGTATTGAGGCCTTGTTGATTGTAATTTACAGTGGCACTCTGTAGTATGTGATCAAAATATTTACAAGGATTTTGGTGATGTTTTTTAATTTATTTATTTAGAAGGAAATCATCACTTATCAAGACCCAAAGGCCACTCGAGTTTAATGAGTGTATGATGATCACTGAGAGATTAGTGTAGTGATCGTTAGTGGTGGAAATTGTGTAGAATTTGATAATCTAAGGAGATAGCTCAACAAGAACTTGTTTACATTGGATTTGAAAACAACCAAGTTGTAGTCAGCAGAACAGTTCCACAAGCATGCAGTTCTAGAAAGAAGCTTTTTTTCATGGAATTTGCATTTAAATTTTTGGGAGAAATTGTTGATAGTGGTTGTAGCTAGACAGGTGCTTTTTGTGAAAGTTTGGCAGGAGTGGGACCGTAAATTGAAGCTCAGCCAAACACTTGCCACGAAAATAATGATACAGCAGAGACAGGCTTGCGACGTCTCTTCTGTGGAAAAGAGGTTGCAGGGAAGAGAAAAAAGCATTACCTACTAGATTCAGAGACGGTTTTGAACTCTGTCAAAGTAAGATATGGTGCCCTGAGCAACTCATGCCCAGATGTGGTAACAATAATCCATTTAAGGACGTATTTGGCTCATATACAGGTTGGTGAGATACCTTCTGGAGCAGTAGAAGGATGCAACCATTTTTCCAGCAACCTTGACAAGATTTGATGTAAGCCTTCCATTTTCAGGTTACGAGTGAAGGTCAGTCCCAGAACCTTGTCGAAGCAGGGTACTTCTTTGAAATGAGAACCATTCATATCAATTGGGACCAAGTGGGCATTTCTTTTATTTAGCATCTGCTGCAAGCCAACGAATAAAACAAGTATTACTATTAGTATATAAATGTTTCTATTGGACAAAGGCAAAGTTTTGTCAGTATAAATATTGAGAGAAGCATCTAATCAAGGGGCAAAAATTTTCCAAAATTACGTTTGGTTCTAACTGTGTATTTTCATCTGCTGATAAAAATTTTCAAGACAAAAATTACTTTCTTTGCAACAGTTTAAATACTTTAACATTTCGGCAGTAAAATTAATGCATTCTTTTTTCTTTGACAACTATTTAGAAAAGATTAAAATGGTTGATATTTTTGTAGAAATTGAAATTTATTCTGGTGAATTTAATTTTGTAATTAAATTATTTTTAAAGTAAGATTTTTAAAATTCTATTTTTGTACTTTCTTCAATTACATTTTTAATTCCAGTAAATAATCGATCAATAGCAAATATAGTTTTACGTAAATTATGTACGACAAATTAAAGCGCAACAAAAGGGATAATTACTTGTTGCTGATTCAACCAATCTCGACCCATCATTTGGCAAACTCTGATGTCTATCACCATTAAAACAATCTGAAACAATCAAAAAAGGGGGGACTCTCTAAATGAATAGCAATTGTTTGATATGAAGGGTTTCCCCAACATTGATTGTGTTTCTGGAGGTCCCGGCCGGAAAGCCAGGCGGCCTATTTCACTCCGATTAGTTTCGCTTTTATACAAAGAAGACGGACAAACATGTGGAAGGACGGAATAGAGGGAATTTTATAAAAGTCGATTAAAATAAATGTAGAGACGACGTCTGTTTGCGAATCGTAGATATTATAATCTAGGGAGTATATAAAAAGTTCTACAAAAATAGTAACGTGGTCGAGACCCCCCCCCCCCCCCCGAAAAAAATGTGTGCGCCACTTTTGCCTTTTTTATATATAGATTATATATTATGAGGTATAATTTGGCCGGTGGACTAATGCGCAGAAAAAAATAAAAATAAATAAATAATGTCGTTCATCAAATTCCATCTGTGTTTATTTACTATAATTTAGTTAGTTGATATTTGGGCTTGATGATTTTAAAAATATTGTTTCTTCTCTTATAGATAAAAAAGTAGAATTTTTATAGGGGAATATTTTATGTTACACCGGTGTAACATAAAATATTCCCTTGTAAAAATTATTTTTTATCTATAAGAGAAGAAAGACCATGTTTAAGATTGGATTTTTTTTCAATTTTCGATACTCATCGGATGAATTTCTGTACAAAACATATCTAAGAACACTGTCAGACATATAAATTATCTTTCTGTTAAATTTGCAAAAGATAGGCTCAGCCGTTTTGGAACCTATGAGGAAGGAACTCACACACACACACTCACTCACTAAGTGATTTTTATATAATAATAGAGATTTCAGTCGTATCGCAATAAAGATTTCAGATACTTTGTGCTGCGGACCCAAATCACTTGAATCGTGATAGAAATCAGTTTGCTCAAATGACGAGCCCAAGTTGCTTGAATAGTGAATCAGCAGTAGCCAGTAGTCATGCATTAATTTGTCATGAATACAAAAAAATAATGATTAAATGTGTAATTATCAAAAATGACGGGTGCACGAGAAATACACATACATGAGTAATGGTCACATAATTTTATTATTAATGAAAATTTTGCAAATCAACAAAACTTTTTTTATTTTCAATGGATGCATCGTAGCATACATGCTTTGTTTATAAACATCACAGAATCTAAACACGCCTTTTGCAAAAGTGCAAGCGTTAAAAACATGCACCAAACACCTGAAAAAAACGTGATGGAAAATTGCTGGCTACTCCTGTTACATTCTTTAGAAAAACAAAAATTGCTGGCTACTCCTGTTACATTCTTTAACAAAACAAAATTGCTGGCTACTCCTGTTACATTCTTTATTAAAACAAAAATTGCTGGCTACTCCTGTTACATTCTTTAGCAAAACAAAATGGCTGGCTACTCCTGTTACATTCTTTAGAAAAAAAAATTACTGGCTACTCCTGTTACATTCTTTAGAAAAACAAAATTGCTGGCTACTCCTGTTACATTCTTTAGCAAAAACAGTTCCCTAGGATTGTACAACAAATGCTAACAGCCCACTCGGGAACGCTGACCATGCAGTGATAATGGTAGAAATCGCCCTAAATTCTAGACCCAAAACTGAAGAGCCAGTGCTCAAAACGAGATATTATAAAAAGGCTGACTGGGAAGCCATCAGAGATCTTATCAGAGATGCCCCATGGGGAAAATATTTTTTCTCTTCCTGCCGAACAGTGCACAAATGAGACCACTGAATGGTTCAAAAGAGCAATGGAAGCACATGTTCCCATGCGGAAATTTTATAGCAAGCCCCACTCTCCCCAATGGTTTACTTCAACTTGCGCAACTGCCATTGCTCAAAGGCAGCATGCATACCGCAGATTTAACCGACATAAGTCCAGTTCAAACAAACAGAAGTACATAGAAGCTAGAAATAACGTTAAGAAAGAAATAGCGACAGCCAAGAGAGAATTTACTGAAACCACTAAAAAACGCATCGAAGCACAAAACTTAGGAACTCGTGACTTCTGGAAAATCTACAACAGTGTAGTAAATAATGGGCAATCAACAATTCCCCCACTAACCAAAAATCACGAGGTTGTTTGCTCAGCAACCGACAAAGCTAATATGCTTGCCACCCGGTTTGCCTCGAACTCCACACTGGACCCTTCCAACCACCCCCTGCCTGACTTTCCTTTGCGGATAGATGCCACGCTAGACGATCTAAAAATCACCCCTACTCAGGTACATGCTATCATAAAAAATCTTGACACTTCAAAAGCATGTGGACCTGATCTCATCCCAGCTGTGCTATTAAAAAAGTGCTCAGCCGAAGTAGCTCCAGTTCTCTCCAAACTCTACAACAAATGCCTTAATGAATCATGCTTTCCGGGCTGTTGGAAAACTGCTTCTGTGGTACCAGTATTCAAGAATTCTGGCGGAAGAACTGACCTTCAAATTATCGCCCCATTAGCCTCCTCCCACTTTTCGCCAAAATATTTGAGACCATAATTAATCATGCTCTAGTCCGGCACCTTACAGATGCTAAACTTCTGACTGACAAACAATATGGATTTAGACAAGCCCGTTCCACAGCTGACATCCTCGTTGTAATCTCTGAACGTATATACCATTCACTGGACAAAACTGGGGAGGGCAGAGCGGTAGCTCTAGATATATTTAAGGCTTTTGACAGGGTATGGCACAAGAGTCTCCTCAGGAAAATTAAATCATACGGTATCACTGGTAGAATACTTAACATAATTAAATCCTTCTTAGATAAGAGAAAAATCCAGGTTGTCCTCGACAGTCGAACATCTAAACTGTGATATAAATGTGGGAGTGCCTCAGGGGTCTATTCTTGGACCTCTATTGTTCCTGATATTTTTTAATGACCTCCCCGACAAAACTGCCCCTGAGATGGGTATATATGCTGATGACACTACACTCTATAACAGGCATGACAGGAAAACAAATGAATGCATATCTAAAAAAATGGCAAAAACACTAACGGATGACCTCCAATCTGTAGTGGAATGGGGACATAAATGGATGGTCAAATTCAATGCTGCCAAGACTAAACCGGTTTCCTTCAATAACTACAAGAAACCTTCTCTGCCACCAATAGCAATGGCCAGTGACTCCCTGTCTGAGAGTATATCTTTCAAACTGCTTGGCCTAACATTCACAGGAAACATGAGCTGGAACAATTATATTGAAAACATTGCCAGGACCGCTGCAAAAAAGATAGGCTCTCTCTACCGTGCTAGAAAACTACTGACACCTGAAAGTATCCTGTACCTCTATAAGGCCACCATTCGCCCATGTATGGAGTATTGTTGTCACATCTGGGCTGGTGCGTCTACTACTAGTCTTTCGCTCCTAGACAAGGTTCAAAAAAGAGTCGCCAATCTGATAGGCCCTGAACTGGCATCTAAGCTTCAGCCTCTGTCCCATCGATGAAACGTTGCATCCCTCTGCTTGTTCTACAAGTATTTTAATGGTGAATGCTCTGACGAACTGCAGACACTTGTGCCCCCACGACGCAGACACCCTCGACAAACCCGACAGGCAGCTAAATCCCACCCCCACACAGTAGAGATCCCTAGATGTAAAAGATCTTTCTACTCCAGTAGTTTCTTCCCCAGAACCGCTAGACTCTGGAATTCCATTCCAGGATCCTGCTTCCCTAACTATACTGACATGCAGAAGTTCAAGTGTAACGTGAACCGACATCTTGCTGCCCAAATCCCTACATAGTGCCCCAGTAGCTGCTGACCCTGATAGTAGCCTCCTACACCTGATTGGCAATGTGCCTTGTTTGGGGTAAAAAAAAAAAAAAAAAAATAGAAATTTTGCAACTGCCCACACACTTTGGCATTGCATGTTGTTTTTCTTACATTGGACCAAAATAACTGACCTTAATGATTGACCGCGTTTTACATATATACAGTCAACCAACACCTAAGAGATGATGAAATTCACTATGAAATAATTTTCATTTTTCAATTTAAAATCAATTTGTATTATTTGAATTCATTGAACTACTGTTCTCAACTTGAACGTCATTTCTAGGTTTCGGTCGATGTAACCTCCAACTTTTTTTCGGATGTATTTTGTCAAACTCCGGAATGTTTCTATCGAACTTGAAAATTTGAATGGAATTTTGAACAGAACCTTTTATTTTCCTCACAGAGCGTGCTCTTGTTGTTCTGTCAGCCATGACTGGATAGAGGTCTTAAATAATTCGCAATTGTATTTTTTCAATCGCCCACATTGAGAATTGAATCTTCAACCTTCAGGAGAATATCACTTTTACAATTGATTTTTCCAATTGCTTTAATTACTTAGGACCTCTATCCAGTCATGGCTGACACAACAAGAGCATCCTACCTCCATGAAGTAAATAAAGGGCTCCGTTCAAAATTCTGGAGTTTGACAGAAACATTCCCGAGTTTGACAAAGTACACCTGAAAAAGGTTGGAGGTTACACCGACTGAAATTTTGTGAAAATGACACTCAAGATGAGAACAGTAGTCCGAAGATACCAAATAATATGAATAACCAATCCTCATCTCAAAAATTCAGAAACGTTAAAATGAATTCTCTTCAAAGAAAATAACTTTATTTCGTTGATTTGTGACGAGAGATGTTTGCACTTCAGAACATCCAGAGTGTCTTCCCTTTTTTGTTTGGCAGCTATTCGCAAGAACATCCAGCGTGTCTTTCCTTTTTCAGCTGCAAAACATATGGACATTTATGCTCATGCATAATTTGCAAGTGATGGGAACCATCCACTTAAAAGACGGTTCACAATAACGATGCGATAGATGAGAAATCTGAATTTGAAGCAAGCAGGCAATCGAGAAATTTCAGAAAAGAATGTTGCTATGTTGTGCAACAAACACAAACTATTTTGGTAGAAATGGAAAGCCATTTTGATCTGAAATTATTCCCGAATTGACAGGATTGCAGCTGTGGTTGACTCGATCGAAAAGATAGAGTAAGTGAAAAACATATTAGAACTGAAGTCGTTTGATTGTGTCACTCAACCGTGGAAATGTTTGTGGTTTGGTTATAACTAACCAAATATGAAAAATTAGATACAACGCTAATTAAAGAAGTTTCAGAAGATTAAAACGCGTGTTTCATCAGTGGTTGCAGCTGCTGCTGCTACTGGATTTGGCTGTTGTCGGGAGGTAGTCAAAACAGTTCTGCGTCGGCATGACTGCTGCTGCTGAGTTGAGTTGGGCCGCTGACAGAGAGATTTTTGTTACCTGATGAGCCGGGTTGGTCTGCCTCTGGTTGGAATAACGCGTATTTATACTCATCCGGCGGACGTAGTTGTAGACATCATGGCTTTGCAGCATTCCTTGTGGTTTTTTGTTCTTGATTTATGTTTGTTTTTATATCTTTAAAGTGCTGTAGGGAGTCATCTGTTTGGAGGTTTATATTCATGTGTCATATCAAATTGAAACTGGGAAAGTTGTGAATATTATTCTAGCGGGAATTGTGCTATTCAGAGTTCCACAGGATAATTATTCACGTCGAAGTGCTTGTCGAAAGGGCTATCGGCTGTGGTTTTGAATGGGGATCCTTTTTTAATGAGCGATTTCTTTTGATTAAAACCGCGATAGGCTCACCAACTATCACATGCTGCAGCCTCAACTGGTTTGTAAGAGGTTGCATGCAAAGGGGAGACCACTCATGCATGTTGTTATCAGTGGAATATATTAGAGATTTCCAAGCAAAAAAGTTTAAGGCAAAGCATTTTCATTGGCAAATTCCCCAGTTCACACCACACCATGCTTGACTTTTCGACTCTAAATTTTATTTTTGTGCACAAAACTATTGGTCTTGTCGAAGCCCAATATTGTGGCAACTACACTATCTGGAAATATTCAATTTCTGATTTGTACAGAAATTGGTATCATGGTCACAATCCATGTCCCAATTATACAATAAAACAAACCCTGAATTAAAAAAATTTTTTTTATATAAAGGAGTTTTCACTTATCAAGGCCTGGAGGCCACTCGGGGAGTATATGGTAGTCAATGGGACAATATTATAGTAATCGAAATTTGGTAAATGGATTACTTAAGAGGATGGCTAATCAAGAACTTGTTTACGTTGGACTTGAAGATGGCCATATTGTAGTCAGCTGGAAAGCAGGCAAACGAAAGAGAGTTCCACAAGCATGTAGTTCTAAGAAAGAAACTTTGTTCATGGAATCCGTGTTTAGGTTTAGGCATAGATAAAAAGTGGGGGAAATTATTGATAGTGGTTTCAGATAGACAAGTGTTTTTCATGAAAGTTTGGCAAGGAGGGACCATAGATTGAGGCTCAGACAAGCACTTGCCATGAAAATAATGATAAAGCATAGACAGGCACGCAACGTTTCTTCTGTGGGAAAGACATTGCAGGGAAAAGAACAGGGCATCCCCCACTACGAAGTCTATTTTGAACTCTGTCAAGGCAGGAGAAGGTCTTTCTAACAGCTCTTGCTCAGCATCAACAAAGTAAATTTTAGTACACAACTTGATGAGTTATAGGGAGTATGGCTGAGTTATAAGGGAGTATGGATTGCAGCTTGGTTAATGGTCAGTGCCTCAGGCACTGGCAAATCTAGATAAGATTTCTGAATATCAAACGAGTTGAGAAAAAAGAGGATGGGTAAAGCATAATATACAATGGAGGAGTTTGTCCCTTCAAGTTCCTGATATCTTTGTCTAAATAAAGATAAAGTGTTTTGTGAATTGAACACTGTTGATGCATTCATGGGGATCGATGTGGAGAAACTGCAAAGAATGGAAGAAGCAGGTTATGAATCTGTCTCAGCTTTCGGAAGGTACAGCTGCAGATTCACATTAAGTGGGATCACTGTGGCCATACCAGACTTGTTTTTAACGGATGAAGATATTGTCTAATCAGATTACGATCCGACCTGGCATCCTTAATAGTCTGTTCTCTGCTCAAAACTGTTGGCAAAGGATGAGACAGTAAGTACAGTAAGCCGTATTCCTGTCTGTCTGTTTGTTCACATGACGTCATGTTATGACGTCATACATGAGGTCATAACATATAGGGAGGGAGGCAAAAATGAAAGTAATGATTCCCCGGACAATGCGAGGGCAGACTGCTAAAGATAAAATACACAATATATCATAAAATGAATTTCCGTGGCAACAGGATATGTGAAAAAGGAAAAAGAAACAAATTAAACACAGGAATAAATCATAAAAACGAAAGCTTTACCAGTTATATTCATATTAATGGACGTCTTTTATTCATGTATTGAACACTGTTGAAGTAAATATTGCACCACAGATAATGTACATACTATAATATCTCTACCTCTACTATTATATAAAAGTCACTTTGTGTGTGTGTGTGTGTTTGTGTGTTTCTCATAGGTTCCGAAACGGCTGAGCCTATCTTTTACAAATTTCACACAAAGCTAATTTATATTTCTGTCAGTGTTCTTAAATATGTTTTGTACAGAAATGCATCCGATAAGTATCGAAAATCGAAATAATCCGATTTTAAAAATAGTTTTTCTTCTCTCATAGATAAAAATAATTTTTACAAGGGAATATTTCACGTTACACCGGTAGTAACCTTGGCCGGTATAACATAAAATATTCACCTGTAAAAATTCTTCTTTTTTTATCTATAAGAGAAGAAAGACTATTTTAAGATCGTCAAGCCCAAATATCAGCTGACATGATAGTGTAAACAAACACAGACGGAATTAAATGAGCAACATTATTATTATTATTATTATTATTATTATTATTATTATTATTATTAAATTTTCTTTTTTTGCAAATTAGTCCACCGGGCAAATTATTCCTCGTAATATATAACATTCAATAGCGGATTGATTCTATAATAATACATACGCAATTTGCATAAATTAAAATATCATGCTTAAGCGTACTGTATGACCGGGTAACGCCGGGTGTTCAGCTAGTTTGATAATGTTAGTATTTGTAGAAATATATATATAGTACAAAAAAGTGACCCGTTGGAACATCTGTTGAGCTCAGGTTGGGTTATTTTAATTTGCAATGCAAGTTAATTAAAAAAAATAATAAAAACAAAATCGAAAATTTGTACTTCTACTTGCCATATCCAACCTCTCTCCTTCTTTCTCTCGAGCTATGAGTTAAATAGTATCAATACCTGTAGTGATATGCCATATTGTTTGATGCATGACAAATTAAGGCACGACAAATATACGACAAATGACTCCTGCCGATTCTCTATTTGTATAATATTTAAGCACGTCATTCGAGCGAGGACAAGAAGCAACCGATTTTAATTTAGACGGATTGTTTTGTTTTGTTTGTTTGTTTTTTCGCTAAAAATCTTTGTAAAAAAAAATAAACGATTAAAAAAATACAAATAAAACATAAAATATACTTGCTTAAAAGAAACAAATATTTGTTTATTTTTTAAATCATAATCTTTTTCATATTTTTTTTTTTTGTTGCTTTTTTGTTTACACAATATTTTTTCTTTTTGTGTTTGACCGGTTTTTTTTTTAGTGGAAAAAAAAAAATGTTTAAAATAAATAAAAAAATAATGCGTTACTCAATTCTGGATACCTTCGGAGTTTTCTAAAAATCCAGTAGTCAATTTTTACTTTCCACGACTTTTTACAGATTTTCGGGTATGCTGAAAACGAGTATCGCGTTTTATTTTGCTGCAAACAAGTAGTTTTCCGGATATTAAGTAATGTAATTCCTTATGTTATAAGTGGTTGCCATTTTGTACGTGCAAACGCGCACCCGAAAACCTATAAAAGTTGTCAGTTTGAAAGTGATTATTTAGGTGGAAAGTAAGTAAAAGTTTACCAATCTAGTAAAAATGTTTTCAATAACTTTTAAAGAAAATCTGAGTATTTTTTACAATGGCCAACAAAACAAAAATGGGTGTGAAAAAAAAAAAAGTATACAAAAATGTTGCCAAAAGCAAGATAAGTTACTCTTCTACCTATCTGGATAAGTTTTTTGTGTATTTTAACTTATTTAAAAGTGTTTATTTAGTTTGAAACAAAAGTAGTATCAAGTCTGAGTGGGAGCGAAAGAAAACTGCGGTTTTATTACAGCTATTTGGATCCGTAATAATTGCTCAAAAATCGAAAATGAAACAAAATACTAGTAGGAGCTTATTTAATAAATATCAAGCTAGCGAAATGTACTTTGTTTTAATTTTCGATTTTTGCACAATTATTGAGGATCCAAATGACTATAACAAAGCGGCCTTTTTTTCGTTCTAACTCAACAGACCTAGCACTAGTTTTGTTTGAAATAAATAAACGCTTTGAAATAAGTTAAAACATAAAAAAGGCTTATTCAGGTAGGTAGAAACTAGAGATTTAGCAGAGAAACCAACAAACGAAAAAAAAATGGTAAAAAAAATCAAATATACAACAAATAAATGTTACCAAAGGCAAGATGAATTACTTTTCTACCTACCTGAATAAGTTTTGTGCGTTTTTAATGTATTTTAAAGCTTTTATTCGGTTCGAAAAACAAGTAGAGCCGAGTTGCTAAGTTAAACCGACAACATGGTCGACCAGAACATGCCGTTTTTGAAGTGTCAGTAATTGATTAAATCATGAAAATATAACAAAAAACTGATAGAAATTCATCCAATAAATGTCATGGTGACACATTGGGTGAATTTCTATCAGTATTGATTCTATTTTTCGAGTTTTGAGTCATTGCTGACACTTCAAAGACGGCATGTTGTTGTCGGATTAACTTGGCGCTATTTGTTTTCGAACCGAATAAAAGCTTTAAAATACGTTAAAACCCACAAAACTGATCCAGGTAGGTAGAAGAGTAATTTATCTTGCCTTTGGTAGCATTTATTTTTTGTATATTTGTTTTTATTTTATTTTATTTTTTTACCTTTTTTGTTTTGTTGATTAATGGTTATTTTAAAAAAAAATGGTTGAAAATCCGGTACTTATGCACTTATTGAATCGTGCTGAAATAATAACGTTATTATTTAGAAAGCCATTCTTAACATGGCGAGAAGAGGGTGCTTTGTAACTATTCTGTACTTTTACCTAACAATTTAATAAAAAAAAGATGTCGTAAAACTTTAATTTAACTTGAAAATACTAAGCACGGTTCAATAAGTGCACAAGCAACTAAAATCCTTGTAGACTGAGGCAATTTTTATTTTTGTTTACAATTACAGCCTTTTGGAGAGAGATGAATTTTAGCCACATTAAAACCTGTTTTCTGGCTAACTTTGCCTTCGTGGGAAGACAACTTCCTATTTATTTTCCTCCCTACAAGGGCAAAGTTAGACAAAGTCAATGTGGAGAATATCCAGCTCCCCAGAAAGAGACATTCTGGATTGAGGAAAAAAAAATTGCCTAAGTCTAGAAGGATTTCTTCTTCATCGAGTGAAAAAAAACCCAACTGATACTACACTTTATTCCTAGACAAAAGGTTGTTTAGTTCTGTCCCACTGCAAGAACTTAAGACACCAGAATCGGAAAGTGGGATTGAAGAAAAATCAGCGCCCCCGAGGAGGGGCACTCTGACCTGCAAAAAGTGTATGGGCATTCCCCAGCGAGGGTGCTTCAGGCGATTAGCAATAAACTAACCAATTCTCAAAGAGAGAAGGTAAAGCATGGAAGGGTGGACCTCCTAGAACTGCACAAAACTAAACTCTCATCGCAAAATCAACAGGGACCGGATCATTACAGGAATGGTCTAATCTCTGTTGATTTTGGGGTTCAGGATAAAAATCCTTAGGCTAGTTGAAAGTCGTTTTTTGAAAAATAACGACTATTTTATCATTTAATGCAAAGAAATGAAAGAGAAAAAAAAGTAGGTCTATTTTTTAGGTGCGGTTAGCTGTGTGTGGGGGAAGGTGTGGTAAGATGGCTGACCCACCCTTGTCACCAGCTTTTGTAAATTCAAACCTTATCAGTCGGATTCGCGCCAAAATACCTTCTCCTGTTTTACCCGCTAAAATTTAACGGTCACCGTTGCTGATTGAAGAAGAAAAAGAAAAGAAAAAAAAAAGAAGAAAGAAACAGTACAAACGATCACAAAGAAAAAAGCATTTTTACCTGACATTCCGCTTAAGAACCTTTCTTTATTAATAGCTGTACCTATCGGGCGTTGTCCGGGAGTCGTTTTACTTTCATTTTTATTTCGTTTTTTTTTTTTTTTTTTTTTTTTTTTTTTTTACTTCATATAAAATTATTTTGCTATGTACCTTGAGAGGTAAATGTAATTACGATCAACTTTTTTATAAAAGTAAAACTAAATGTTGTTCAGGTAATTAAAAAAAAAAAAATGGCATCTAAAAGATTCGAAAATTTTCAATCTTTTAATTAAATCAGAATTTACTATATATAACACATAAATGTTACCAAAGGCAAGATAAGTTACTAACTCTTTTATTTACCGGGATAAGTTTTTTTTTTTTTTTACTTATTTTAAAATGTTTATTTACTTTGAAACATAAGTAGTGACATTTATTGAGAGGGTTTCTACCCGTATTTTGTTTAATTTTTTACTTTTGAGCGATTATAGACTTCCCAGATGACCATCTCGTGTCAGCTATTTTTACTTGTTCTTTTTTTAAGACTCGATGCTACTTGTGTTTTAAACTAAATAAACGCTTTAAAATAAGTTTTTAAAAAATAGAAAAATTTATTCGGGTATGTAGAAAAGTAACTTATCTTGCGTTTGGTAACATATTTGTTGTATTTTTGTTTTTGCTTTTGTTTTTTACTACTTTTTTGCTTTGTTGTCTATACTGCAAAAATGACCGCGTCACAAAATAATAAATTGGTGTTTGTTGGTGCTTTTAACACAACAATAAATCTGTTTACGAAGAAACTGAAACAATGGAAACCAAAACAAATATTTAACAAATAACCCGTACCAAACGCAACAAAAGTTACTTTTCTTCCTCCCAGCAAATTTTTATTTTCTAAAAGTGTTCTCAGTTTCATTCATAAACCTTCCTTCGAATCGTCTATCGCTAAAGTTGGTGCCCGGAAAACTCGTCCCCGGAAAATCGTCCATGGAAAACTCGTCCATTTTTTTGCGTAATGAAATCCATTGAATTTTACGAGTTAAATATTTTTCAATTTTTAGACTTTAAAAACCTATCAAAATTTTTCTATTGGTTCAATTTTTACCATATTTTCAGGGTCAATGTGAAATTTTATGCTCTTTCCAATAAATCAAATATAATATTTTAGACAAACTTTTTTTTTTTTTAAATTCACCCCCCCCCATTTTGAAATGTCTATTAAAATTTTAAAAATTAATTTACTCACCAAAGTTTTATGTATCACAAATTGACGATAAAAATAAAATATTCTAATTTAATTTAAATTCTAATTTAAAACAAAAAAAGTGCTTTTTTTAAATTTACCTGTAAAGTCCAAAGTGTAAAACCTTTTTTTTTTTAACCACGTTCAGAAAATTGGGCCATTATTGAATAAATATTTTTTTCAAGACTATTATAGGATGTGTAGTCTCTTTTTTGAACTGTATAAATGTTTTTATTATTATTATTATTATTATTATTATTATTATTATTATTATTATTATTATTCACGTTCACTCCTAACAAGGCATATAACCACTTGGACTTAAGGGGTTACTATTTGGGACCATGCAAAAGAAAGATTAACAAGATGTTGGTTTACATTACATTTAAACTTCTGCATGTGAGTACAGCCAGGGGAGCAGGTTAGCTGTTCGAGGGAAGAAACTTAGAGTAGAAAGCTTTCTGGCATTTAAGGATCTCAATAGTGAAGGGGTGAGATTTTGTTGCTATGCGGGTTTGTCGAGGATATGTAAGTCTCGGTAGCACAAGTGCAACGAGTTCATCAGAGCACATTCCATTAAAATATTTATAAAACAGGCACAGGGATACAGCATAGCGGCGATGGGACAGAGGTTGGAGCTTAATTGACAAAGTGGGGCCTTTTAGATTCAAGACTCTTTTTTGAACCCTATCCAAGAGGGAGAGACTAGTGGTAGATGCACCAGCCCAGATGTGGCAACAATACTCCATGCATGGGCGACTGGTGGCCTTGTAGAGGTACAGGATACTCTCAGGTGTGAGTAGTCTTCTAGCTCGATAGAGGGGACCCACCTTCTTTGCAGCAGCCTTCGCAATGTCCTCTATATATTTGTTCAGTTCATATTGCCCACAATATTAAATAAGTTAAATCACTAAAAACTTTACCCAACTAGGTAGAAAATGAACACTTAGAAAAAGCGATTGTTTTTCTTTTTAAAACAACAGTATATAAGTACAAATATGTTTAAAAAATATTATAGAGTGTGTAGTCTCTTTCTTGAACTGAATAAATGCTTTAAAATAAGTTAAAGCGCTAAAAGATTAGCCAACTAGGTAAAAAACGAACATTTAGAAAAATCGATTTGATCTTTTTTAAAAACAACAGTAAATAAGTAAAAATATTTAAAAAAAAAAAATTATGGTGGGCGTAGTCTCTTTTAAAAACAATATCTCCTTCAAGAACGGTCATAAAAAGTGTTTTCAATCGATATTAATCCAATAATGGCCTAATTTTCCTATCTAGCAAAAATGGACACGTCTTCCTAAATTCAACCCTCTAGGTTTATCTTGACAAACTCAGAATTAAAAAAAAAAATTTTTTATTACATTTTCACCCCAAACAAGACACATTGCCACTGTGGTGTAGGGGGCTACTATCAGGGGCAGCAGCTACTGGGGCACTATGTTGGGATTTTGGGCAGCAAGATGTCGGTTCACGTTACACTTGAACTTCTGCATGTCAGTACAGTTGGGGAAGCAGGGACCTGGAATGGAATTCCAGAGTCTAGCGGTTCTGGGGAAGAAACTACTGGAGTAGAAAGATCTTTTACATCTAGGGATCTCTACTGTGTGGGGGTGGGATTTAGCTGCCTGTCGGGTTTGTCGAGGGTGTCTACGTCGTGGGGGCACAAGTGTCTACAGTTCTTCAGAGCATTCACCACTAAAATACTTGTAGAAAAGGCAGAGGGATGCAACATTTCGTCGATGGGACAGAGGCTGAAGCTTAGATGCCAGTTCAGGGCCTATCAGATTGGCGACTCTCTTTTGAACCTTGTCTAGGAGCGAGAGACTAGCAGCAGATGCACCAGCCCAAATGTGACAGCAATACTCCATACATGGTCAAATGGTGGCCTTATAGAGGTACAGGATACTTTCAGGTGTCAGTAGTGTTCTAGCACGGTAGAGAGAGCCTACCTTCCTCGCAGCGGCCCTGGCAATGTTTTCAATATAATTGTTCCAACTCATGTTTCCTGTGAACGTTAGGCTAAGTAGTTTGAAAGATATACTCTCGGACAAGGAGTCACTGGCCATTGCTATTGGTGGCAGAGAAGGTTTCTTGTAATTATTGAAGGAAACCAGTTTAGTCTTGGCAGCATTGAATGTGACCATCCATTTTTGTCCCCATTCCACTACAGATTGGAGGTCATCTTCTAGTGTTTTTGCCATTTCTTTAGTTATGTGTTCATTTGTTTTCCTGTCATGCCTGTTATAGAGCGTGGTGTCATCAGCATATATACCCATCTCAGAGGCAGTTTTGTCGGGGAGGTCATTAATAAATATCAGGAACAATAGAGGTCCAAGGATAGACCCCTGAGGCACTCCCGCATTTATATCACACTATTTAGATGTATGACCGTCGAGGGCAACCTGGATTTTTCTCTTATCTAAGAAGGATTTAATTATGTTAAGTATTCTACCAGTGATACCGTATGATTTAATTTTCCTGAGGAGACCCTCATGCCATGCTCTTTATATTGAACTCTACTACCCTTTCTATTGAACTCTACTATCTGTACGAAATTCCGAATGTAACCGTTTATTTAATCCATGGAGTTAGCATGCTTTGTTCCATCATCCATAACTGGGTAGAAGTCGCTAAGAATTACAAATGGTTTAGATTGTTGTATTTGTTAAATGAGGAATCATTTCTAGTTAAAATCCATTTATTATTACGCATGTAAAATTGAGGAAAGCACGCTTAAAATGCGTCAACATTTTCTGAATAAGCAAAATCAAAACAAGATGGTGTCTGAATCTTACCCGCTGTTGTGTAATTCCTTGTTTAATAAAAATAACATAAACCTATTTTTAATGCCTATACACAATTTTTTTTTTTTGCATTTGCTTCGGCTTTAACGTTTCACTAGAAATCTTGAGTAATTCCCAATTGTATTCTTAATATCGCCTGCAGCGAGGATCGAACTGTCAACCTCCAGAAAAGTGTCACTTAGAACTGAATTTTACATAGTACTTTATCTGTTACTTTTTAGTTTTTGTGAATAGATGTTATTATTTTTATATATTTAGCTCCACATGAGGGCAGAGTTAGATACAAGGTCAGTTTTTAATATTGATAGAAAATCCGACTCCTCAAGCAAGACATTTTAAATTCAGGCAAAAATAAAAATTCTATTAAAAAAAAATTTTTTTTTGATATGTTTGAAAAAAAAAAAAAAAAAAAACAGTTCATAATATATATATATATATATATATATATATATATATATATATATATATATATATATATATATATATATATATATATATATTATAAAAGTTCTGTTTTTATAAGTTTGATTAAAAAAATAAAAACGGGTTTGTTTTACAATCCAGAGATCTGAAAAGTGGTTTAAAATTCAAATACATAACCAATAAATGTTACCAAAGACAAGATAACTTTCTCTGCTACCTACCTGGAAAGGTTTTTAGTGGTTTTACTCACTCTAAAATGTTTAATTGGTTCAAAAACATATGTCACAGTAACGAATTTAGGAAAACTCGTCCCTGGAAACCCGTACCCGGAAAACTCATCTCCTTTTGCTAGGTAGGAAAACTGGTTCCTTATTGAATAGATAAGGGACCAGTTTTCCTACCTAGCAAAAAGGGACGAGTATTCCGGGTACGAGTTTTCCCGCCACCCACGGTAACATATATTGGGTAGGTTTATAACAGTATTTTGTATAATTTTTTCGTTTAAGTCATTTTCAAAACTTTGAATTTTAGGAGTCAAGTTGCGGTCAGTTTTTTTGTTATCACACTGAATTTAGGAAAACTCGTCCCGGGAAAACTCGTCTCCGGAAAACTCGTCTCCGGAAAACTCGTCTCGGGAAAACTCGTCCCCTTTCGCTAGGTAGGAAAACTGGTCCCTTATTGAATAAATATCGATTTTATGATCGTTCTTGAAGGAGATATTGCTTTTTAAAATAGACTATAGCCCCCCCAGCTAATATTTTTAAAAAAAATATTTTTATTTGTCTAATGTTTTTTTTTTTTTTTTAAATAAAATCGATTGCCCGTTTTCTACCTAACTGGCTAAGTTCTTAGTGGTTTCACTTATTTTAAAGCGTTTATTATGTTCATACAAAGTTAATTACAATTTTTTTGTTTCTTATTTTAACGATGTTTTTTGGAGTCATAAAACAATAATAAAAAAACAAAACAAAAAAATTAAAAACTGGGAGCGTTACTTTTTTGTTTTGGTTTTTTAATTATGATAGTTTTTGTTGTTATGTTTTTGTTTTCTCTCATACCAAATGCACTCATGCGTTATTTAAAATTATAATTTTATCAATTATCAACATTTATTGTCGTCCTGTCAAATTTTGCAAAAATTAACTAATAAATTAAAAGCGAAATATTTTTTTTGGCGCGAGAGATGCCATGTGCTAACAATCTCTCGTTAACTCATTTTTAATTTTTTAAATTTTTACTTCAAAATTCTAAAATCAATCATTCAGAGAAAAAGTAATCACTAAATAAATTTATTAATCAATTTTATTGAAAACTCCGCTATCGTTTATCAAGAATCTTTTTAATTTCATTTTTTGTTGGTTGTTTTTCCGAGGGAGATATAACCCCCCCCCCTCTCTAAATTATATTTCAAAAAATATTAAAATTTTGGTTTGTATTACTGTACACATAGATTCGAAAAATAATAAACTAGACAAAATACTGTTCGAAATTCGCTCAATATATATTACCGTGACATAGGTTGACATATATTCGGTGTTTTTTTTAATAGTATTTTGTCTAGTTTATTATTTATAACACCTATTCCCGAACTTACTGTGTTTAAGAGAGAGTCGGCCGCTATTTTGAATTGTCCAATACATCGGTAAACACTGTATGTTTTTCGAGCTGAATAAACATGTTACATTGAATAAAAACACGAAAAATATATCCAGTTTGGTAGGAAAGTAACTTATCTTGCCTTTGATAACATTTATTTGTTATATATTTGTTTTTTGACAATTTTTTCGAATCTATGTGTACAGTAATAAAAACCCAAATCGATTTTACCCTTTTATAACAACAGTAAATAAGTAAATTCTTTTTATATTAATATAAAAAAATATGCGGTCTCGTTTATGAACATAATAAACGCTTTAAAATAAGTGAAACCACTAAGAACTTAGCCAGTTAGGTAGAAAACGGACACTTAGAAAATCGATTTTATTTAAAAAAAAAAAAAAAAAAAACATCAAACAAGTAAAAAAATTTTTTTTTTAATATTTTATGGGGGGGGGGCTATAGTCTATTAAAAAAAAACAATTTCTCCTTCAAGAACGATCATAAAATGTGTTTTCAATCGATATTTATTCAATAAGGGACCAGTTTTCCTACCTAGCGAAAGGGGACGAGTTTTCCCGAGACGAGTTTTCCGGAGACGAGTTTTCCAGAGACGAGTTTTCCCGAGACGAGTTTTCCCGGGACGAGTTTTCCGGGCACCAGTTTTACCCCCCCTCTCTAAATTATATTTTAAAAAATATTAAAATTTGGGTTTGTATTACTGTACACATAGATTCGAAAAAGTAGTTAAAAAAACAAATATATAACAAATAAATGTTATCAAAGGCAAGATAAGTTGGTTACCCGATAAGTTACTTTTCTACCAAACTGGATATAATTCTCGTGTTTTTATTCAATTTAACATGTTTATTCAGCTCGAAAAACATGCAGTGTTTACCGATGTATTGGAAAATTCAAAATGGCGGCAGACTCTCTCTTAAACACGGTAAGTTCGGGAAAAGGTGTTATAAATAATAAACTAGACAAAATACTGTTAAAAAACAACCGAATATATGTCAACTTATGTCACAGTAACATATATTGAGCGAGTTTCTAACAGTATTTTGTCTAGTTTATTATTTATAATACCTTTTCAATATATGTTACCGTGACATAACTTGACATATATTCGGTGGTTTTTTAATAGTATTTTGTCTAGTTTATTATTTATAACACCTTTTCCCGAACTTACCGTGTTAAAGAGAGAGTCGGCCGCCATTTTGAATTTTCCAATACATCGGTAAACACTGTATGCTTTTTGAGCTGAATAAACATGTGAAATTAAATAAAAACACGAAAATTATATCCAGTTTGGTAGAAAAGTAATTTATCTTGCCTTTGATAACATTTATTTGTTATATATTTGTTTTTTGACAACTTTTTCGAATCTATGTGTACAGTAATACAAACCCGAACTAGAAATAATGTCCGGTATATCACATCTTAGGGGTCTTGATAATCGCTAAAAAATAGAAAATTAAAGAAATTACTGAGGGAGATTTGGTTTTAAAAAGAAAATAATAAATTTTAATATTTTTTAAAATATAATTTAGAGAGAGGGAGAGAGAGTGGGGAGGGTTAAAACTATATCTCCCTCCGAAAAACAACCAACAAAAAATGAAATTAAAAAGATTCTTCATAAACGATAGCGGGATTTTCAAGAAAATTGACTAATAAATTTATTTAGTGATTACTTTTTCTCTTAATGATTGATTTTAGAATTTTGAAGTAAAAATTAAAAAAAATTAAAAATGAGTTAACGAGAGATTGTTAGCACATATGGCATCTCTCGCGCCAAAAAAATATTTCGTTTTTAATTTATTAGTTAATTTTTGCAAAATTTGACAGGACGACAATAAATGTTGATAATTGATAAAATTATAATTTTAAATAACGCATGAGTGCATTTGGTATGAGAGAAAACAAAAACATAACAACAAAAAAACTATCATAAAAAAACAAAACAAAAAAGTAACGAAAAATCGAATCGCTCCCTGTTTTTTTATTTTTTGGTTTTGTTTTTAATTATTGTTTTTATGACTCCAAAAAATATCGTTAAAATAAGAACAAAAAAATTGTAATTAACTTTGTATGAACATAAACGCTTTAAAAGAAGTGTAACCACTAAGAACTTAGCCAGTTAGGTAGAAAACGGACACTTAGAAAATCGATTTTATTTTTAAAAAAAAAAAAAAAAAGAAAAGAAAACATTAAACAAGTAAAAATATTTTTAAAAAATATTAGGGGGAGGCTATAGTCTATTTAAAAAAATAATATCTCCTTCAAGAATGATCATAAAATGTGTTTTCAATCGGTATTTATTCAATACGGGACCAGTTTTCCTACCTAGCGAAAGGGCACCAGTTTTCCGGAGACGAGTTTTCCCGAGACGAGTTTTCCCGAGACGAGTTTTCCCGAGACGAGTTTTCCGGGCACCTATCACACTATATGTTTTTCGAACCGATTACACGTTTTAAAGTGAGTAAAACCACTAAAATCTTTTCCAGATAGGTAAAAGAGTAATTTATCTTGCCTTTGGTAACATTTATTTGTTATGTATTTGAGTTTTTGACCACGTTTTCGAATCTCTGTGGATTGTAAAACAAACCCCCCAAAACTTACCAACACTTGATGTTTTGATTTTTAAAAGTTCATAAACATATTCTTATTATAAAGATTATATTTTTTATGCTATAAAAATTCGAATATTTTTTTTATTTAAACAATGGAAAGTATCATTTTATTATAGAAAAAAAATTATCAAGATCTTAACGATAAATTATGTACACTGTTGGTCATCCGTAGATTAAAATTTGCCTATCGTCAGTATCTGCAGAGAGTCTTTGGAAACAATATAGTGCGAATCTTAACTTTTACCAATGTCTCAGTCTAGAAGGATTTCTCCTTCACTGACCGAGCCATGAAATATTATTGTTATTATTATTGTTATCTTTTTTGTTTTTACATGCAAATAAAAAATGTTTTAAAATGGGGTTTAAGTAGGACCTCCCCCCCCCCCAGTACGAAAGGGTGAACGCGGTATTATGGTAAAAGAAGATGCTAGCTAAGAGAAAAAAAAAATTTGTTTAAGTTCTAAAAAGACGAGATTGGCCAACCAACATTACCATCCCTTACGCTTTTTGTTTTTTATATTTTAACGTGAATAAAAGATTTGATTTCTAAAAGAAATAAACTATCAAACTAAAGACAAAAAAAAGTTAAGAGATGGGAGAGGGTTATGGGTGGGCATTCTTCATTAACTACCGCCTTTTTTTAGTCAATTTTAACCACGATATTTTTAAACATTCACAAATGACAATTTTTAAACCGACAACCGTTTTAAATTTAGAAAAAGGTCGGCCTTTCCTTCTCAACCTTCGTATTTTTTTTTATAACTTGATCGATTTTTTTTCTTTAAGTGACATTAAGCTATTTAATTTAAAAATATCAAATTTGTGTTCAGTTATTTTAAAAGTTTAAAGGTGAAAAAGTCATCGTCTGTTAAATAGTATTATCATTATTGACTACTAGCCGTCCCTACACGGTGTTGCCCGGCAATCTTGTCACTTTCATCTTAGTTTCTCTATGTTTGTTGTTGTTGTTGTTGTTGTTGTTGTTGTTTTATTGTTAATTTGTTGTTGTTTTTTAAACATTCTTTTTAAACTCGCAAGACCCATGGACATTCCACGGAATGAGTGAAATAGTAAAACAACAAATGTTTCGATAAAGCTGATATTTTTTTTCTGGATAACGTAAAAAATTGTTTTTCTAATAGAAAAACGAATAACATGCAGCAGATATGAATTTATTAATATTTCTATTAAAAAAAATAATGTCCATTGTATTTTAAGTACAGAACTGATCCAAATGAGATAAATTAATAAGTACTCAGAAAGTAATATTCTGCTAGGGGTCTACGTTCTAACCTTCCAGAGGTTGAAACCCAATTACAGGAGACGAAACCTGACATATTCTTTCTAAGCGAAACTGGAATAGGGCCGACCACCTCCCTAGATGAGTTCATTTTTTTTTTTTTTTTTTTTTTACACAGTGATCACCACTTATCAAGGCCCGGAAGCCACTCAGGGATAAGGGTTATTGCAAGTACATTACGTTAGTGTGGAGATTTGATGAAGTGTTTACTTAAGGGGGCGGTTCATTAGGAATTTGTTTATGTCGGACGTGAAGACATAAAGATTGTAGTCATGTGGGAAACATACAGACGGAACAGAGTTCCACAGGTGTGCAGTTCTAGGAAAGAAGCTTTGATCATGGAATCCACGTTTTGATTTAGGCACAGATATAGAGTGGGGGAAATTTTCACAGTGGATTCGGCTAGACGGGTGTTTTTTTGTGAAAGATTGGCGAGGGGGGACCAGAGATTGGAGTTCAGACGAGCACCTGCCATAATTAAAGGATACTCTAACCTAACATCTAAATCGGACCCCCAAGATCGCCACGGGCATGAAATATGTGCCTACATTAAAGATGGCTTCCCATGTGGCAGGGATATCTCCAGAGAAGACCCTAATCTACCTTATATGTTGCACTTGCTTACACCACCGCATTTATATTTGCTCTCTATCGCCCCCACAACAGTGGAGTTACTGTCTTTAAGAGTATATCAGAAAAAATTGATCACATCCTGTCTGCTCATCTCTCGGCTAACATTCACATTTGTGGTGACTTCAATGTTCATAATGTGGAATGGCTGAGCCACTCAAATAAGACTGATGAGGAGGGGAGGTTCTGTCATGATTTTGCCATTGCCTATGACCTCACTCAGATTGTCCGCGAGCCCACCCGTGTGCCCGATACTACCGATCAGTTCGCAAGCCTCCTAGACCTTTTCCTATCCACTTCCCCTGAGCTATGCTCATGTTCCGTTCTATCTCCTCTGGGATCCTCCGACCACTGCGTCGTATCAGTTAAGATAAAAATGAAATATAATAAATCTACAGACGTACCTCTCCACCGTACTGTATACCGATACTCTATGGCGGACTGGGATAGCTTCCGTACATTCATATCTGATCTCCCTCTCCATTCCATGTTTAAAAAGGATGTGTCCTCTATAGTATCAGATCTGACCGAATGGTTACTTGTAGGCATAGGCCAATTCATACCATCCAAAAAATTCCAACAAAAACCTAACAGCTAATCATGGTTCTCCCCTGAATGTGCTGCTGCCATCGCACACAGAAATCACTTTTTCCATAGCTACCAACGTAATAGATGCACTGAAACTAAAGCTGCTTTCAGAACCGCCAGCAACCACTGTAAAAGAGTAATAAAAGATGCAAGAGAACTATATGCGCAATCCGTTAAGTCCAAAGTAGCTGAGCAGTGGCTTGGTTCCCACCAGTTTTGGCAAATAGCAAATAGGATCTTGAACAGAAACGTGCGCTCTATCCCAACCATTATCAATGGACCAGAGGTCATCTCGACAGCATCCGACAAGGCCAAACTATTTGCCAAAAACTTTGCGGCAAATTCTACCCTGTGTGACGAAGGCCATCAACTCCCCATATTCCCTCCTATAACAGACAACATGCTATGCAACATACAAATATCTGTGCGTGAGGTCGCCAAGCTAATCAAGAACCTTGACTCCAGTAAAGCAACTGGTCCCAATGGTATTCCAATTATAGTGTTAAAAAAATTACAACCAGAACTTGCCCCCATACTTTCCAAACTGTTTAAGCGTTGCCTTAAGGAGAAGTGCTTTCCAACACTCTGGAAAACCTCATCAGTATGCCCTGTATTTAAGAATTCAGGTGATAAGTCATCCCCCCCTCAGTACAGACCAATAAGTCTCCTGTGTGTCATGAGTAAGTTGCTGGAATCCACAATAAATAGAGAAGTAGTCAACCACCTCAGCAGAAATAACCTTCTTAGCGACATGCAATATGGTTTCCGCTCTGCTAGATCTACAGCAGATGTGCTAACGGTTATATCTCTTAGGATTAGCGAATCTCTCGACAAAGGCTTCATTTCTAGGGCAATTGCTCTCGACATATCAAAGGCCTTCGATAAGGTTTGGCATAAAGGCCTACTATACAAGATTTCCAGCTACGGTATAACTAGAAATGTTTTCTCTATTATTAAGTCATTTCTCTCAGATAGGCTCATAAGAGTAGTTGTTGATGGGCAGAAATCAGAGGCCCACAGTATTAATGCTGGAGTCCCTCAGGCGTCCATACTGGGCCCAACTCTCTTCCTGATCTACATCAATGATCTCCCAAAACACATACTTAAATCTTTCGTTGACATCTTTGCTGATAGCACGACCATCTGTGGCAACACATCAAAGGCCGTAAATGATGATGTTCTCTCTGATTCTCTCTCCTCTGATCTTGAGCGCGTGGTACAGTGGGGAAAGAGGTGGCTGGTTACCTTTAATGCATCTAAGACCAAGCTCCTATCTCTACATCATAAACACTCTGATCCTCATCTGGCATCAATTGAAATGGATGGCTCTCATCTAAGGGAGGCCCCAGGCTTTGATAAGCTCCTGGGTTTGACCTTTACACCTGATCTTAAATGGAACACATACATCAAGTCTGTGGCCAAGGTCGCTGGGAAAATGGTGGGATCCTTCTACCGCTCCAGAAGATATCTAACTAATGATGCAATTCTCTATCTATATAAGAGCCAAGTACGTCCAAAGATGGAGTACTGCTGCCACAGCTGAACGGGGGCTGCAAAAAACAGCCTATCCTGCCTTGACGGAATACAAAATAGACTCCATGGCTTGGTGGGGGATGCCCTTTTCTCTACCCTGCAACCTCTTTCCCACAGAAGAGACGTAGCGAGCCTGTCATTGTTCTATCGTTATTTCCATGGCAGGTGCTCGTCTGAGCTCCATTCTCTGGTCCCCCCTCGCCAATCTTTCTAAAAAAACACCCGACTAGCTGAAACCACCGTCAATAATTTTCCCCACTCTCTATCTGTGCCTAAATCAAAACGTAGATACCATGAACAAAGCTTCTTTCTTAGAACTGCACGCCGGTGGAACTCTGTTCCGCTTGCCTGTTTCCCTCCCGACTTCAACCTGGATGTCTTCAAGTCCAACACAAACAAATTCCTGATGAACCGTCCCCCCTCCTAAGTAATGACACCTTACCAATTCTCCAATACTATTGCTACACTATCCTATTGATTACTGTACACACAATAACCCTTATCCCTGAGTGGCCATTGGGCCTTGATAAGTGGTGAACTCCATGTAAAAAATAAAAAAAAATTCAATATAAATAATAAAATCACATTATAAGAGACAGTTTTTAATTCACTCCTTCAGTCCAGAACATCTTAGCAGACAATGTGTTTTTTTTTTTTTTGCCTGTATTTTTTTTTGTTGCTATTTTTTAATGTTCTTTCTTCACTTTTTTACTTATCCTACGCTTTTGAGTTTGATTCCACCAATTATCAACTCATTTAATTCACTATCCTATTTTTTTCATGTTCTTTTCCTTCTTCGTGGTACAGTTCTTTTTGCTCAACACATACCGCCAAACACCCAGGTAACGCCAGGCACTCAGGCTAGTTTTATATATAATGTCTTTAAAATGCAAAACTCAATCGAAGCGCGTGTTCCCATGCGGAAATTTTATAGTAAGCCCCACTCTCCCCAATGGTTTACGTCGACTTGCGCAACTGCCATTGCTCAAAAGCAGCATGCATACCGTAGGTTTAACCGACATAAGTCCAGTTCAAACAGACTGAAGTATATAGAAGCTAGAAATAATGTTAAGAAAGAAATAACGACAGCTAAGAGAGAATTTACGGAAACCACTAAAAGCGCATCGAAGCACAAAAACTAGGAACTCGAGACTTCTGGAAAATCTACAACAATGTAGTAAATAATGGGCAATCAACAATTCCCCCACTAACCAACAATCACGAGGTTGTCTCCTCAGCAACCGACAAGGCTAACATGCTTGCCAGTCGGTTTGCCTCAAACTCCACACTAGACCCTTCCAACCACCCCCTACCTGACTTTCCTATGCGGACAGACGCCGTGCTAGACGATCTGAAAATCACCCCTACTCAGGTGCATGCTATCATAAAAAACCTTGACACTTCAAAAGCATGTGGACCCGATCTCATCCCAGCTGTGCTATTAAAAAAGTGCTCAGCTGAAGTAGCTCCAGTTCTCTCCAAACTCTACAACAAATGCCTTAATGAAGCTTGCTTTCCGGACTGTTGGAAAACTGCTTCTGTTGTACCAGTATTCAAGAATTCTGGTGAAAGGACTGACCCATCAAATTATCGCCCCATTAGCCTCCTCCCACTTTTTGCCAAAATATTTGAGACCTTAATTAACCATGCTCTAGTCCATCACCTTACAGATGATAAACTTCTGACTGACAAACAATATGGATTTAGACAAGCCCGTTCCATAGCAGACATACTAACTGTAATTTCTGAACGTATATACCATTCACTGGACAAAGCGGGGGAGGGCAGAGCGGTAGCTCTAGATATATCTAAGGCTTTTGACAGGGTATGGCAGGAGGGTCTCCTCAGGAAAATTAAATCATACGGTATCACTGGTAGAATACTTAACATAATTAAATCCTTCTTAGATAAGAGAAAAATCCAGGTTGTCCTCGACGGTCGTACATCTAAATAATATGATATAAATGCGGGGGTGCCCCAGGGTTCTATCCTTGGACCCCTATTGTTCCTGATATTCATAAATGACCTCCCCGACAAAATTGCCTCTGAGATGGGTATATATGCTGATGACACTACACTCTATGGCAGGCATGACAGGAAGACGAATGAACACATTTCTAAAGAAATAGCAGAAACACTAGAGGAAGACCTCCAATCTGTGGTGGAATGGAGACAAAAGTGGTTGGTCGCGTTCAATGCGACCAAGACTAAACTAGTTTCATTCAATAATTACAAGAAACCCTCTCTACCACCTATAGCAATGGCCAACGACTCTTTATCTGAGAGTACATCTTTCAAACTACTTGGCCTAACGTTCACAGGAAACATGAGTTGGAACAATTACATTGAAGGCATTGCCAGGGCCGCTGCAAGAAAGGTGGGCTCTCTCTACCGTGCTAGACGACTACTAACACCCGAAAGTATCCTGTACCTCTATAAGGCCACCATTCGCCCATGTATGGAGTATTGCTGTCACATCTGGGCTGGTGCATCGACTACTAGTCTCTCGCTCCTTGACAAGGTTCAAAAGAGAGTCGCAAACCTGATAGGCCCTGAACTGGCATCTAAGCTTCAGCCTCTGTCCCATCGACGAAATGTTGCATCCCTCTGCCTTTTCTACAAGTATTTTAGTGGTGAATGCTCTGACAAACTGCAATCACGTGTGCCCCCACGACGTGAGCACCCTCGACAAACCCGACAGGCTGCTAAATCCCACCCCCACACTGTAGAGATCCTTAGATGTAAAAGATCTTTTTACTCCAATAGTTTCTTCCCCAGAACCGCTAGACTCTGGAATTCCATTCCAGGTCCCTGCTTCCCCGACAGTACTGACGTGCAGAAGTTCAAGTGTAACGTGAACCAACATCTTGCTGCCCAAATCCCTACATAGTACCCCAGTAGTTGTTGCCCCTGATAGTAGCCCCCTACACCAAAGTGGCAATTTGCCTTGTTTGGGGTGAAAATGTAATAATAAAAAAAAAAAAGTATCATAGTTCAATTTTTCTCGAAACAGAACTATTAATTTCGAACACTCCTCTGTCTTTTTTGAAAAGTGGAAGTTTAAAAAAAAAAATGAAGCCTATCTCAAAAGCAAAACAAGTAATACCGGCTGTTTGTACAGTTGCTGAAGAAATATGAAAAAGCCAAGTGTTTTTATGATAAAATGTCTATAATGTATGCTTGATACTTTACTTGTATGTTGCATAAGAAACATTAATACTGACCGTGTTAATAAATGAATCCTGCTTGTAGGATGGAAAACTGTTTTAATAATTGGTCTTTGCTTTGCGCTGAAGAGATACCCAGTTGTGCAAAACTATAATAAATGAACTATTATATGATTATACTGCAACATCATGTCGAAACAATTGTATGTATGTATTATTTGAATATTTTGAAAATGAGTAACTGTATCAGTGCCTGTTCCTTGCAATGTGGTACTTTAAGATATATATATATATATATATATATATATATATATAGTCATCCACATACAGTACTGTTTCGCTGTATCACAGCTCATCAGTGCGGTTAGACAGCCAACTACCTCAAGCCAGGATCGAAACCCGACCGCCCAAACAAAACAGTCAAATCTTCTAACCATTACGCTATACAGCTGCTGCTGTGCGGGTAGTGAATTAATGATGTTTTGATATCGTCCAAATGCCTAAGCTCAATTTGTTTACACAAAGAGCATCGCTTAATACGCTAATGGCAGGTTTGTATATCACTTCCCAATATGCTCAACCTAAGATAGGAAGTATTATAGTAATATATATATATATATATATATATATATATTATACAAGGTGACCAAAAAAAAAACCGGGCCCCAACTCTAATTAGGCCCCATTTCTTAGTGTTTTGTCCAAATGAAATGAAACTTTGTTCATAACTTGTTCATTATATTCAAAACCTCACATCAAAACACTAGGGTCTTTGGCCTTTTTTTCTCCGTTTTACAGCATATGTTCTAGATGGCCTCCATTTAGCTTTTGTTTTTTTTTGGGTCACCCTGTATATACTAGCATATATATATATATACATACACACACACACACACACAAGCAGAATTTAATTAATCAAAAATTATCATTATTACTTTTTATTTTATTTTTATTTTTATTTTTTTGCGAATTAGTCACCATGCAAATTATTCCTTGTAATTCAATAGAGGATTAATGCTATAATAATACATATGCAATCTGCATAAATTAAAATATCATGTATTGTACGACCGGGCAACGCTGGTCGTCCAGCTAGTGTATATATATATATATATATATATAATATGTATGCTAGCATAAGCCTGATGAATCCTAGTGTGGATGAAACACAGAATATTCTGTGTAGCTTAATTGCCATATATATTTTATAACTTACTATACTAGCATATATATATATATATATATATATATATATATATATATATATATATATATATATATTAACTTATAAAATACTAGCGGGGGTACCTGGCGTTGCCCGAGTGTTTGTTTCCGGGACAGGGGGGGGGGGAGTTTTAAAAAATGTTATGGTAGGTAAGTAGGAAGGATCAAACCCGGAGTCATGAGTAAAAGTAGGAAAATAAAGTGTGAAAAAAAACAAAAAAAAACATCTGCAACGTTAACAGTTCGGCCACCAAGAAAAGTCCATTCCAGTTGTTTAGGAAAAAAAAAAAAAAAAAACGACTACGGTAGGTCGGTGCAAACGTGAAAATATAATGTGAATTGTCCAGCACGCTAACCACTACGCCACAGAGCACTGCAGCTTAGTTTAGTGATTTTAAATAACTTCACATGAAAGAACTACGAAGCCAAACCGGTGTTCTCTTCTCAACTGTTCCTTGTGAACGATCCCCAAACGGTGTTAAGTGGTGGCAGGGGGAGGAGGAATTTATTAGAGAGAAAATATTTTACCACTTCCATTGATCTTAACCGATTTTGGCCGTGACTTCTCAGCAGAAAAAGTATAGAAATCTAAGATTATCGAGGAATTTGAGAAATAATAAGCCTATAACACACCTCAGATATTGTTCTGCCGTTTGTGCATATTATATTTGCATGAAATATCTTGATTTTTAATCCTATTAATGTCAAAATCAGCGGGGGAAAAAATGAGTTCATTTTATTTATATAGAGATATATGGCAATTAAGCTACACAGAATATTCCGTGTTTCATCCACGCTAGGATTCATCAGGCTTATGCCCTTGAAAAGTCACTTCTGATTCATTTTTAGTTTTAAAATATGCAAACGAAGAAGAAATGATTTGCAGGGATTTTTTTGTTAACTAGTCCACTGGGCAAATTATTCCTCGTCACCTATAATATAAATCTTACCTGTTTGTATAAATATATGTATGTATGTATGTATGTATGTATGTCTGCCTAAAACTTTCGATAGGGGCAACGAATTTTCACGAGATCAGTATCATTTTTAAGCTTGATCCTTTGGACGACAAATAACATGAATTCCTTCACCCTCAACGGGGCGCTTTTCTTCAGGGAGAGGCCACTTTTTTTTTTGCCAATATTTTCAAAAGTTATCCCCTCTTTTTGATTGACTAGCCTTAATTTAAACCTTCGCCACTTCCGGTTTGGTGATGGACACAACAGCAAAGACATTACGTTTTTTTGTTTTTGTGTTCTTCTCCTCCTTCCCAGTACGGGTTCGAGCCTGCCTGCCTACTACCACTTTTTTTTTTTTTTTTTTTTTTGCTTACGACACACCTCCAAACACTCGGGCAATGCCAGGCACCCAGGCTAATATATAATAATCAATAGAGGATTGATTCTATAATAATTCATATGCAATCTGCATAAATTTAAATATGTTTAAATGTATTGTACGACAGGGCAACGCCGGGCTGCTAGCTAGTAATATATGAATGAATAAACGCCTTTTTTATGTTCAGCTAATAACTAATGTACAAAGTGTATTGTATAAAACGAGATGAAGAACAATAATGCAACATTTGTTTAATGTTAGTTGCTATTGTATGCTCAGCAATAAACTTGCAACCGCCATTAGTATCGCTATCCTGTTGTTCTCCAGACTGGCATCTCGCCAACAATGGATGAGAAGAAGGTGTAATTGTAATAGTTTTAAAAGCAGGCGTTTGCTATAAACTTTTCTCGGGTGTTTTGCGCGGCAACCAAACGTGTCTGAACCTGTGTGGCTACTTGGCCACCAAAATTTCATTATCGCAAGATCAGATTGAGACTTCACATGACTGACATGCCACAAGTAATAAACTGCTGGGCGCTTCTGATTGGCGGACATTTTTATTGGTTTATTATTTATTTATTTATTTTTTTTTTTATTATTGTTACACTATCCTTCATATTGTTCCTAATTTTGAATTTTTTGGCTTTAACGGACCAATTTCTTTTAATGTTTGCCCGGTCTAGTTTGATCTTAAGAGCTATTTAGCCACCATTTAGGCTCAATTGTCGAATCAAGGGGTGTAGACTTTTTCTTTTTTTTTTTTTTTTTTCGTTTCACCCCAAACAAGGTCATTTAGTGATGACGGATTACTATTTGGGATCAGATTTGCAGGAATAATATTTATAGAGTTGGGCAGCAAGATGTCTGTTTACATTACACTTGAATTTCTGTATGTCAGTACAGTCAGGGAAGCAGGAGTCTGGGAGGGAATTCCAAAGTAGAGCAGTCTGAGGGAAAAGCTATTCGAGTAGAAGGCTTTACAGCATCTATGGATCTCTACAGTGTAGGGGTGGGATTTTGTTGCTTGTTGGGTTTGTCAAGAGTATTGTCGCTGAAGGTGTATTAGTGCTCTGAGTTCATCAGAGCACTTGCCATTGAAATACTTGTAAAACAGGCACAAGGATGTCATGTTTGGGCCATGAGACACAGGTTGAAGTTTAGTTGATAGTTCAGGACCTATTAGGTTGACGACTTTTTTTTAACCCTGTCTAGGAGCGAGAGACTAGTGACAGATGCACCAGTCTAGATGTAGTGATTATACTCCATGGACCTACCCAGGAAGAAAATGTTTAAATTTTATAAATTTGTGGGCCGTTTAGAAGTTATCTGAAATTGCCTTTTTTCTTTTTTGGCCTTCGGGCCAAGATCAAAGTGTAGTATCTTTCTGATGCTGCACTGCACTTTCTTGGTCTTGGTTAATGGAGGAAAAATCCTTTATGACTGATACATTTTTTATTTTTGTTACTAACCAGAGTGCCTCTTTTTGAGGAGCTGGTTTCCTTCCACATAATAAACCGACCATGTGTCTAACTCTTCCCTCGTGGGGAGGCAAGTAAATAAAAAAAAACAACTATAACTCTCTCTTTCTCTTTGTGTTTCTCATGTTATTGTAATTTTGATACTCACACATGATCGTCATATTAGATCATCGAAGTTAAGCAACGTTGAGCCCAGCTAATAATAAAGAATAGTAACCATTTGGGAATACCAGCTGCTGTATGTAGAAGGTTGTTGACACCTTTCATGCAAGAACTACAAAAACCTAACGTCACCATCTCGCCTGTCATTTATGAATTTGATCTATATATCTATAAAAGTTAAATTATCTCTGTGTGTACATATCCCTACAAAACTATTCTGTCAATTTTCAGTCTACAGACTCAAGATTTGACATAAGGGGTATTGAGATTTGGGAAATAATCATTTTTAAAATTAAACGATTTGACCTTTGAAAAACCCTACCAAACTCCTTTCCCAATTTTGTGTCTAAATGCATAAAATTTTAGACGTAGGTTCCTTGGACATGGGTCAAACTTTTTAACTTGATTTGAGCCCAAAACAATAAATGTTAGAGGGTCAAAATTGGGATCAAAGTTAAAAAAAAAAATTAGCCTCTCAGCCAATTTTTGGTCTAAACATTTGAAATTTTACATAAAGTGCATTCAGACATAGGGCAAAATTTTTAATCGGTTTTTGGCCGAAAATTTGGCTTCCAGTTCCAAGCGGCCAAAGTTCAAAAGATTTTACCTTTTCGGTCTCTAACAAACTATTCAGCCAATTTTGGGTCTAAACACTTAAAATTTTAGATGTAGGTTACGTGGACATGAGTCAAACTTTTTAATATATATATATATATATATATGTATATATATATAAATATATATATGCATATATATATATAAATATATATATGCATATATATATATAAATATATATATGCATATATATATATATGCATATATATATATATATATATATGCATATATATATATATGCATATATATATAAATATATATATATATATATAAATATATATATGCATATATATATATATATATGCATATATATATAAATATATATATATATAAATATATATGTATATAAATATATATATATATAAATATATATATGCATATATATATATATGCATATATATATATATATATATATGCATATATATATATATATATATGCATATATATATATGCATATATATATATATGCATATATATATATGCATATATATATATATGCATATATATATATGCATATATATATATGCATATATATATGCATATATATATGCATATATATATATATGCATATATATATATGCATATATATATATATAGGCATATATATATGCATATATATATATATGCATATATATATATGCATATATATATATATATGCATATATATATATATATATATATATATTGTTTTAAAATCAAGACATCAAGGAATAGATTGATAGCATATATATATATATATATATATATATATATATATATACATATATATATACATATGCACATAAAGTTCTGAACAGTATGTAGGGCCCGAGCAAAACTGAGCTGAACTGCTACTATTCTCTAGAATTAGACCATGCTAGAATATGTTAAATAGCATTTAGAATCTATCTTTATCGAAGATGTCATATTCCAAAAATCGTGTAAATTGATCAGGTAGTGTTTTTTTTTTTAATTAAGAAAATCAAATTAGGAAGTCATGAACAGATTGGGTGCCGCTATTGTTTTATGTTTTGTCAAAATTCAAAAGCAACAATTCAATTCGACCACAAAGATTTTGTTTGTATTCAAAATAATTTTTCAAATTTTAATCGCTAAATTTCATAATATTTTGATTTTTTTTTTATAGAAAAATCTTTATGATGTATGTATTCGTCATGTAAATTTATCAAGTAATAGAAAAATCACTTGATAAATTTACGGGATTTTTGGAACTTGACTTCTTTGTTCCGTGACAAATACATACATCATAAAGATTTTTCTGTATTGTAGATATAACCAGTGATGAACGGAAGGGGGGGGGCAGAAACGGTTTTCATACCAGCACATTTTTTCCTCTCAAAGGCTTGTAATCATGTCAGAAAGATTTGTATCTTGCTGAAAACATAAAACTAAAGTTTTTGTAGTGTCTTCAATTTTTATAGCTTTAAAACACCTATTCATTCAAAATTCTGGCGAGAGAACTGACCCACTAAATTATCGCCCCATTAGCCTCTTCCTTTTCTTCACCAAAATATTTCAGTCCTTAATCAATCAAGCACTAGTTCGCCACCTCATAGACACTAAACTTCTTTCTGACTAACATTATGGATTTAGGTAAGCTCATTCTACTGCAGATATCCTAACTGTAATCTTCAAACATATATACCACACACTGGATAAAGCAGGAGAGACTAGGTCAGTAGTCCTAAGGCATTTGATAGAGTTTGGCATGGTGATGTTTTCATCAAAAGGAAATCTCATGGTATTACTGGACGCTTACTTGATATAATTAAATCCTTCTTAAATAAGTGAAAAATTCAGGTTGTCCTTGATGGTAATACATCTGAACAATATGATATAAATGCAGGTGTGCCACAGGGGTCAATCCTTGGACATTTTTTTTTTTTTTTTTTTTTTTTACAAGGTGGTCATCACTTATCAAGGCCCGGAAGTCACTCAGGGATAAGGGTTATTGCATGTACAGTACGTTAGTATTGAGATTTAATAAAGTGTCTACTTAAGGGGGCGGTTCATGAGGAATTTGTTTACGTTGGACTTGAAGACATCCAAGTTGTAGTCAGGTGGGAAGCAGGCAGACGGAAGAGAGTTCCACAGGCGTGCAGTTCTAAGAAAGAAGCTTTGTTCATGGCATCTACGTTTTGATTTAGGCACAAATAAAGAGTGGGGAAAATTTTTCACAGTGGTTTCAGCTAGACGGGTGTTTTTCATAAAAGATTGGCGAGGGGGACCAGAGATTGGAGCTCAGATGAGCACCTGCCATGGAAATAACGATAAAACATCTATTATTGTTGACATTCATAAATGACCTCCCTGATAAAATTATCTTTGCGATAGGACTATTTCTTGATGACATTATGTTCTATAACAGTCTCGAGAGGAAAACTAATCAATACATATCTAAATAAATGGCTAAGAATCTAGACAAAGACTTCCAGTCTGTAGTGGAATGGTGCCGTAACTGGATGGTACGTTCAATGCTGCCAAGACTAAGCTTATTTTCTTTAATAATTACAAGAAACCCTCGTAACCACTGACTGCCATGGCTAATGATTAGGGCTATGACAACAGCATATTCTTTTCATTGTTTTGACTCTTGAGTATATATCCGACACATTTAACCGAGAACTACATCACTTTATACAAAAGCATATAAATTGTCAATGGGTACACGCTTAAGAGTCAAAAGAATGAAAAGAATATGCTGTTGTCTTAGCCCTACTAATGATACACTACCTGAAAGTACTTCCCTCAAGCCCCTAGATTTAACATTCACAGACAACATGAATTGGAACAAATACATTGAGGTAATTGTCAAGGCTGCTGCATGGGAGGTGGGCTTTCTCTACCGTGTTAGAAAACTACTCACACCTGAGAGTATCCTGTATCTCTACAAAGCCACTAATTACCCATGTACTGTTGGCACACCTGAAAAAAATGGATAAGAGTTCTTGGATTAGTAGATTATAACAGCTGAAGTAGTAAGGTCAGTTGGCAAGGGACGGCCAAGCAAAATAAGGGAAATAATAAGGATGGATCTGAAAGAAAGAGGGATGCATAAAGACCTGTCCAGAGATAGGCTAGTGTGGAAGTCAATTTCTTTAAGCCGTCCACAACATGTCAGCATGTAAAACGAATATAAAATAGGATGAATAAGAATCTGGACAGATGCAGTAAATTCCCCTTTGATTGATTTCAAAGGTATGTTAGTGTTGCTTCCCTGTGCTTGCTTTTCAAATATATTCATGGAGTGCAAACTTATTACACTTCAACAAAATTATCCCCCAACATACTCGACTAACAGCAAACTCTTACCCCTTCGCTCTAGATGCTGGAAGACTTTCTACTATGATGACATCTTTCCTCGAACCACTTTCATTTGGAATTCCATTACAGTTTCCTGTGTTCCCGACTGTACCAAAATGCAAAAATGTGAACAAACATCTGGCTGCTCAACTTCCTATCAAATAAATTTGGTTCCTATCACAGTAGCACTTAGATTTCAGTGGCAATGTTTGTGTTGAAAAAGGTATATATATATATATATATATATATATATATATATATATATATATATATATATATATATAGACCACATAACTGATTCTCAGGTTATCTAAAAAGTGCTAGACATTGGTAATATTTAAAGAGAAGAACGCGAGAAAAAATCAGTATTGGCATTAAAAATGGTTTTATGATTTTTTCTTCATAAATGTGGAATCATTTGAAGTTAAAATTCATTTAGTGTTACTCATGTAAAATTGAGCAGAACACATTTGAAATGTGTCAACATTGTGTGAATAAGTGGAATCAAAATCAAATGGTCACCGAATGTGATTTGATGTCGTGTTTATCTGAAAACGAAACTAAAATTTTAACTTGAAATGATTGCTCATGTAATACTATTTATTGATAATAATATTTATTAATAATAATATTCGTTAATAATAATATTCATTAATAATAATATATAAAAATTAATAATATTTAATAAAAACAACGGTATTAACTCATTTTTAGTGCCTGCACAGATTTTTGTCTCACATTCTGCTTTGGCAGCATCCTATGGCGGATAGGATGATCCTGAATCCGTATTGAGTGATGAAGTGGACCCGACTTGCTCCATCCCTATTATAAAAAATTTCATTTTGATACTAAACTAGTAATTGTTAAAGACCACGGTTAAAGCAAAACGCGGAAAAAATTCAGTATAAGCACTAAATATGGTTTTATGCTATTGTTTATTATTGATATTTTTGTTAAATATTACTAAATGCAGAATCCTCTTAGGTTAAAATTCACTTAGCATTTCGCATGTAAAATTGAGGAAAACATTTGAAATGTGTCGACGTTATGTGAATAAGCCAAATTAAAACAAAATGGCCCTCGAATTTGAGTTGATGTGTTTATCTGTAAACAATTCATATTTTAACTCGAAATAATTTCCCAATTAAATGATAATAAAAAATAATATTTATTAATAACATTAACATTATTAAATATTATTAATAATAATATAAATTGACTATATTTATTAATAATAATATAAATCAATAATATTTATTAATAACATAAATTAATATTATTTGACCTTTAAATATTAACTAGACATGTTAAAAAAAAATCTTTCTCAAAGTTCGTTAAAAAATTCAAATTGGGGTTCGTAAATAGCGTTTACAGGTTGTGTATAAGCAAGTCTCACAAAACAACCTGATACTTTGTGTGGGTATTCAGTGTCACGTCTTAGTTTACCGCCTTTTATTTTTCGCCTTTCGTGTCTTATGAAGTATAAATTTTATGGTCTACTTTTTCCTTTTTTTGTTTCTGTTTTTTGCTCTATTTCTTCCTACTATTCACCTCCATTTTTGTAGACATGACATTTTTTTATATATTCTCAGTAACGTTTTTTCTTTTTCTTCTTTTTCGGTTTTCCCTTTTCTTTCTTGTTTTTCCTCACACACACCCTCGTTTTCTTCTTCTTCTTCTTCTTTTTCTTCTTCTTCTTCTTCCAATCTAAACATGTACGGTCAAGTCTAAACACATTACCTCTGAATACATTTGTTTCAGGTTGTCATCCTAACAAGTACAGAGCTGTGCTGTAACCCCCACCCCCACCTCCTCTGGACAAAAGAGTATGAACAAATTTAAAAAGTTAGGGTCAGACACCGGGAGAGGGGAAGGGAATATAGGAGAAGGCAGGGAGGAAGCGTAGGATAAAAAGGGTAAAGGTGGGAGAGAAACAAGAGGGACAGATGCAGAGTCGGGGGGAGGGGGTGTAGATAGATAATGCTTTAACTGTTAATGAGAATAGAATCAATCAATTCAACAACAAATGCCTATGTTGTTTGTAAGGTTGGGGGGGGGGGGGTAAAAATGTTGCCAGCCCGATTTATGAAATAGTCAACCAAGGTTCAAATCCAGTCAGACCTCTTACGTTCAGCTCTGATTTGTGCGTGCTTACTTTTAACATCCATTTTCTGTTTCTTTTTATTTGCGCACGCGCGTGTGTGTGGGAGGGGGGAGGTTGGTATCTATTATTTGATGGAGAGATTTTATGAAATTAATTTGTACTTCGGGCCAAGATCACAGTGTAGTATCTGTTCTGATGCTACACTTCACCTTTTCTGTCCTCAATCAGTGGAGGAGGAATCCTTCATGACTGTGACAATTTTTATCTTTGTTCCTATCCAGAGCGCAGAGCGCCCCTCTGGAGAGCTGGATTTTCTCCACATTAAAAACCAACCTTGTGTCTGACTCTGCCTTCGTAAATAGGAACTAACTTGTACAAGTAGATGAAGAATGAGCATTTCACAGAGTTGAAAATGTCATCATCACCATCATCATCATCATCATCATCACCATCATCATCAGTTTAACGTCCGTTTTACATGCTGGACTGTTGCGCAACTTTAAGAACTTATCTTCAAAAGTAACCTATCCCTGGCTAGGTCTTTATTTATCTCTCTTTCCCTCGGGTCCATCTTTATTATTACGTTCCATGTCTTCCTTGACCTTGATCCCTGTGAACTGAAACCTTCTACCTCAACTGTTCTACATCTACCAACCCCCAAAACTCTCATCCATTGTTTCAACATGGCCATGTCATTGCACTCTAGTCTTCTGCATACACTTTCTCTATACTGTTCAGATTTAATCTACATCGGAGGTCGTTTATTATTACTTTTAATTGACTTTTAATTGATTATTTATTGAAATTAAAACTTTAACAAATTTTGTATTTATTAAATGGATTTTTATTTATTTTTTTTTTTGGAAAAATATGTTTGTAAATCTTTTCTGATGAAATAATTGATTGTAAAAATAAGAGCAAACGAATATAAAATCCTAAAAAATGAACATATGAAAGGTGTAGACATGGATCTAAAAATATGTCTTCGATTGACTAACTTTTGATTCTTGATCATCTATGCAGTTCTGGAACTGCTGTGAGACTGAACTGCTATAGAAGTTGGGATATCAACATTGTTTGAAGCAAGCCCTTTCTGACTGATTTTAAAATTCATTTTTGTTTCTTTTTATTTGCATGTGTGCGTGGGAAGTTGGAGAGATTTCATGCAAACTAATTTGTACTTCCAAGATCACAGTGTAGTATCTGTTCTGGTGCTACACTTCGCCTTTTCTGTCCTCGGTCAGTGTAGGAGAAAGCCTTCATGACTGAAGCAATTTTTTTTATCTTTGTTCCTATCAAGAGTGCCTCTCTTTGGGGAGCTGAATTTTCCCACATTAATCCTAATTTAAAATGAGCAACACTAACTCAAAAATGATTCATCACAGAACAGTTGGTTCTTTATTTGGGGTCCTATATATATTGTCGGTCCATTGAAGAGGAGAGAGAAAGAGCAAAGGCCCTGTTCTGGTTGAAGTGCCCATCTTCATATATGTTTTTGATTTACTCTCTAATTAATGGCTGATCTAGTAATTCTCTATTCTATTCCACAATGGTGTCATTCCTCATCTAATTTCCTTCTCTTACTGTCGCACATTTAACTGATCTGGCATTTTAACAACAAAGTTGTTAAGGATTGTGTTGTGTCACATGTTGTGTCACATGGACAAAATTGTTAGTAGCCGTGCTGCCGCGTGTGATAAATTTTTTTCTTTTTTTTTTGTCTCTTTCCTCATCAAGCAACAGAAGATTGATGTGTATGATCAGATAGGAAGTAAATGAAGATATGTTTGCAGGGTGATTAAATGACAAGCATGGGACAATGCATTTTTGACTGTGGTTTGCTGCTGCTGCTGCTGAAAATAGAAAATTCAAAGATTGCATCACTAGTGAGAGAGAGAGAGAGAGAGAGAGAGAGAGAGAGAGAGAGACTCTCCATGGAGGCCAAATTCCATCCATTTAATCCTGACTGTCTTGTATGTTAGAGAATCCTTCCCAACTAACTCAGAACAAAGTTCACAAAATAAGAAGAAATTCTTTATTTCCGGACTTGTTTGACAATGAATAAAAAAAACTTTGTTAAATGTTTTATTTAATATTTTTTCCAATAACTAGGCTATGTAAAATTTAAACCCTATGTATAAAGGAAACCGTAATCCCCAAAGGGGATTGAGGTTTCCTTCAGCTGAAAGGATGGCTGAATGAAGTTGTCATCTATAAAAATCTCTCATAAGCTAAAGTTAATTATAGAGGGAGAGCTTGAGTGTCTGGAGAGGAGAAGTGAAAACCAGTGAAGATGCTAGTCTGTTTGATTTCCATTGGAGAGTGAGTAACCTCTTAATAATCTGCGAATCAGAAAAGGTAGAAAGGGAGCAGCTGGTTTGACCTTGCTGAGATTTGTAATCCTACAACATATCTATTTTCAAGTACCCACATGAATATATATATATATATATATATATATATATATATATATATATTAAGGTTTGAAAATATATAGAGCAATTAAGCTAAACAGAATTTTCTGCATTTCATCCCCGTGAGGATTCGTCAGGCTATTACATAGAATTGATTACATGCAATAGCCTGATGAATCCACACGGAAAATTCTGTTTAGCTTAATGATCATACATATTTTATGGCTTCCTTCAGTCTTGACAGACCATGGATATTCACTGTAACGGTGCCTACGCATGAAATTTGTGCAGCAAGAGTTGCGCAATCTCCAACCACGCCTCTCCTGAGTCAACATTGTTGCATACCCAGTGGCAAGTTGAGGTACAGGACGACTGAAAACAATGCCGAGATGAACAGAGAGCACATACAGTGCCTAGAATTCCCAAATGGTTACCCATCTGGTACTAGCCAGGCTCAATGTTGCTTAACTTGGGTGATCTGGCGAGAACCAGTGTGTCAACATGATTATGCCGTATATATATATATATATATATATATATATATATATATATATATATATATATTGAAACCTTACTATCTAACTATGATTATATATCGAAAACTGTCCAAGTAAATACTGAAAATAGATACATAAAATAATAGCATTATATCGGTCAATTTAGCTCTTATGCATAGATCATCGTATAACGATTAGATCACTCTCTGACTGACGTAAATGAACATTTAAAAATTAAAAAATGTTTAAATTCAACGCTATTTCACGCGGTTAATGGTAGCCGGATATGGTCTCCGCTAATCGAGCCAGAGATGTCTCGTGTTGCGGGGTTCAAATCGTTCGGCTGGTGTTAATCGTGACACCCTGCACTGAGGAATCCCAAAAGGATGAAACACTAGTGTCTGTAGGTATTTAATTGTTTAATTACTATAGTAAAAGATAATTATATAGGATGTTGCCATATCTGGGCAGGAGCTGCTAAAAACAGCCTATCCTGCCTTGACAGAGTACAAAATAGACTTCGTGACTTAGTGGGGGATGCCCTTTTCTCTTCCCTGCAACCTCTCTCCCACAGAAGAGACGTTGCGAGCCTATCCTTGTTTTATCGTTATTTCCATGGCAGATGCTCGTCTGAACTCCAATCTCTGGTCCCCCCTCACCAATCTTTCACTAAAAACACCCGTCTAGCTGAATCCACTGTGAAAAATTTCCCCCACTCTATATCTGTGCCTAAATCAAAACGCGGATTCCATGAACAAAGCTTCTTTCTTAGAAATGCACGCCTGTGGAACTCTGTTCCGTCTGCCTGCTTCCCTCTGGACTACAACTTGGATGTCTTCAAGTCCAATGTTAACAAATTCCTAATGAACCGCCCCCTTAAGTAAACACTTCATGAAAGCTCCACACTAAGGTAATGTACTTGCAATAACCCTTATCCTTGAGTGGCTTCCGGGCTTTGATAAGTGGTGATCAATGTGTAAAAAAAAAAAAAAAAAAAAAAATATATATATATAAAATAATGAAATTTTTAAAAATATATGTGTTACTCCCCATCAAGGAGCATCACATTGTTGGTGAGAGGAAAATTATTCCCAACTAGGATTCAGGTAAAATGCTCTTTCGTATAAATAATAAATAAATAAAGCTGTTTTGCCCCACCCTGTATATATACTAAGACATCTTCAATGGATCAGATGTCTGGGAGTGGGGTGGGTTCTCTGCATATTACCTCATAGTTTTTTCAAGTTTTTGAATTTCCGTCCTTCTAATCTCAGGCATCCTTTTATTTTTATTCCGTCTTTTTGTGGCAGTTATTAATGACATCTGTTTGTCTCTGATGAGTTGTATGAAGACTCAATGAACTATATTTTATATCAGAACAACAAAGCACAATAATAATTGAAAATAATATAGGTATTTTTGTAAATTATAATTAAAATAATTAAAAATTAAGAAAAATAATATAGAAAAGTTTTCTGGTGTGGTTGTAGTTAGATGAGTTTTTTTCTGTGAATGTTTTACAGAAATGGTGGGAGGGAGGCGAGGATTAGATCTCAGTTGAGCATCAAACATGAACTTAAAGAGAGGCTGGCAGCATCCTTTCTTGGTGAAAGAGGGTGTAGGGAAGAGAAGCGATTATCCCTTCAATTAGATTATGAAATCGGTTTTATACTCTATCTATTTATTTATACATGTGAGTCACCAAGGATAAGAGTTAATGAATGTACGATAGTTAACCAAGACAACAGCATGTTAATAGTTGTGTAAATGGGGTAGAAAAGGATTATTTAAGGGGGGGGGGCTCAACAAAACTTGTTTATATTGGACTTGAAGACGACCATACCGTAGTCAGCTGGAAAGCAGGTCAGCAGAACAAAGTTTCACAGGCAAGCAGTTCTAGGAAAGAAGCCTTGTTCATGGAATTTGCGATTCAATTTAGGCACAGATAGTGAGGGGGGAAGTTGTTGATGGTCGTTGTAGCTAGACGAATGCTTTTTTATGAAAGTTTGGCAAGTGGGGACCATAGATTGAAGCTCAGACGAGCACTTGTGATGAAAATAACAATAGACCAGAGACAGGCTTGCAATGTTTCTTCTGTGGGAATGAGGTTGCAAGAAAGACAAAAAGGCGTCACCTTCATAAGCTTCGAAGTTGATTTTGAACTTGGTCAAAGCAGGATATGGTGGCCCAAGAAGCTCCCCACCAGATGTGGCAACAGTACTCCATTTTAGAGTGTATCTGACTCTTATAAAGCTAGAAGATTACGTCGGGACAGATAAATTCTGGGGCAGTAAAATGACACAACCATTTTTTTGCAAATATATACATAGTGCTTTAAGCAGAACCTTCTCGTATATGACACTAGCATTCCATCTTAGAATGTGTCTAGCTCTTATGCAGGTAAAGAATTGTGTCAGAAGTGAGGTACTTTTTAAAACGGTAAAATGACGCAACCATTTTTCCAGCCATCTTAGCAACAGCTTTGGTGTAAGTCTTCCAATGTAAGTCTGGAGTAAAAGTCAATCCTAGGAGTTTATCAAAGAAGGGAGCTTCCTCAAGGAGAGAGTCATTGATTTAGTTGGGAGAGAAATGAGAATCTGAGCGTTGGTGGTGAAAGGATAAAAATAATTGTCTTCTTGCACTCAAATTAGTTATCATTTCTCCATCTACCTGTAATTTTATTGCGGTTCTTGTATGTTCGATTCTTTAAAGTACTACAAAAGATTGAATTTACTTTTACTTTCCATGGCATGCAGATCTTTAACTTAGCAAGTGCTCTATTGTTTCTCAAGCTAGTATCTGTCAGATATCTATTCTTTGAAATAAACTTTCACAGATTAAGTTATGGTGGTAAGTTTATTCGTCGTTATCAAACACGGGGAAAAGTTAGGGTACTAAAGAAAGACCTGGTTTTTTTTTGTATGCTGGCATATTCTGGAGACTAATGTAAATCGCTGGAATATGCCGAGTGCTAATGAAATTGTAAAATGCTAGAAAAAAAAGAAAACATAATGATAGAAAACGTGTATTGTATGGTAATCTTAATGAAGGAAATAGAAATATAATAAAAAAGCAATCAACTTATGGTAAATTTCATGAATAAATATTTATTTTTTGTAAAATAATATGTAGCTACAAACGAAAACATTTTTTTTCTTTGTTTTTTGTTTTTTTGTTTTTTCCGTGAGAAATGTTACTGTTTCAAAGAGTACTTTGGGGGGAGGGGAAAAAAATTATTTTCTATGACAAAAGTTTTTTTTATCTACTTCGTTTTTTTTTTTGTTTTTTTTTCTATAAAAGTTAGAAGATAGGCTACGTTTAGGAGGAAGATTTTCAATTATCTGCGAGGCGAGGGGGATTCTAATGAAGTACTCTTTGCAAATGTCCCAGAAAGTTTTTCCAAATGGTTCGAACCGATGACGCATTCTCACTGTAAATTTCAAATAGTTGCAATATCATGTGACCAGTTCATCCAATTTATCAAGTGTCGTCTGCTGCCTTGGCTGAACGTTTCACTATAATCCAGCAGTTTACATAATCTAATAGAATATGCCACGACAATATTCATGGAAAATGGGTCATTGACTGCATAAGTACCAAAATTGACCACACTATTAAATCAGGGAAGAAGTAGACCTTTCATTGTACAAAAGAAATTTGTCTGCTCATTTGATAAACATTACAAGTTTCGAATCTTACTACATTTAGCCACACTGACAAGTTAAAGAGAAGGTGAAACACATGTCTGGGGATAATTATTTATGTATTGTTTATTTTGATACTATACATTTAGGCATTCATGAAAAGCACAGTTTTATAAAAATAGAATTCAGTTTAAAATTACCATATGATATTTAACAGCCTCTTGTAAATGCTGAACTTCGAAAAATTCATTCAAAATGTTAAGCATTTATGAAGGGTTAATAAAGCCTTACGGGGTCATTTTAATCAGAGAGTTTTATAACATACAACTTTTTACTCCAGTAGCTTCTTTCCAAGAACTTCAAGATTGTTGAATTCTTTTCCTGCTCCCTTTTTTCCTTCTACCTGCACAACCCTGCTCTTTGCAAGACTAATATCAATAGGCATCTCCTGTCTTTGCGAGAGTCCTCTTTCATATCTTTTTTTTTTTTTAATTCAATCTTCACCCCACTTTGAAGTAGGGGGCTACTATCGGGGACAATATGCAGGATACTTTCAGGCGTAAGTAATTTTCTGGCACGGTAGAGAGAGCCCACCTTCTTTCCGGCAGCCTTGGCAATGCTCTCAATGTATATATTCCAGTTCATGTTCCCTGTAAATGTTAGGCCGAGGAGTTTAAAGGAAGTACTTTCAGGCAGTCTATTCTTAGTCATTGCTATTGGTGGTAGAAAAGGTTTCTTGTAGTTATTGAAGAAAACAAGCTTAGTCTTGGCAGCATTGAATGTGACCAACCATTTTTGTCCCCATTCCACTACAGATTGGAGGTCATCCTCTAGTGATTCTGCCATTTCCTTAGATATGTGTTCATTTGTTTTCCCGTTATGCCTGTTATAGAGTGTGGTGTCATCGGCAAATATACCCATCTCCGAAACAATTAGGGAGGTCATTTATGAATATCAGGAAAAATAAAGGTCCAAGGATAGATCCCTGGGGTACTCCCGCATTTATATCATATTGTTTAGATGTACGACGGTCGAGGACAACTTGAATTTTTCTCTTACTTAAGAAGGATTTAATTATATTGTGTATTCTTCCAGTGATACATATGATCTAATTTTCCTTAGAAGACCATCATGCCATACAGTGTCAAAAGCCTTAGATATATCAAGGGCTACTGCTCTATCCTCCCCTGTTTTGTCCAGTGAATGGTATATATGTTCAGAGACTACAGTTAAGATATTTGCTGTTGAACGGGCTTGCCTGAATCCATATTGTTTGTCAGTCAGGAGTTTAGCAGCTGTTAGGTGTTGGACTAGGGCTTGATTAACTAAGGATTCAAATATTTTGACGAAAAGTGGAAGGGGGCTAATGGGGCGATAATTTAGTGGGTCAGTTCTTTCACCAGAATTCTTGAAGACTGGTACCACAGAAGCGGTTTTCCAGCAGTTGGGAAAGCAAGACTCGTTAAGGCATTTATTGTAAAGTCTGGAGAGAACTGGAGCAATCTCAGCAGAGTATTTTTTTAATAGCACAGCCAGGACGAGATCGGTCCACATGCTTTTGAGGTGTCTAGGTTTTTTATGATACCATGCACCTGAGAAGGGTTGATTTTCAAATCATCTAGTGTGGCATCTGTCTGCAAGGGAAAGTTGAGGAGGGAGTAGTGTGGAGTTTGAGGCAAACCGACTGGCAAGCAGATTTGCCTTGTCGATTGCCGTGCAAGCAACCTCATGATTGTTTGATAGTTGGGGAATCGTTGACTGCTCATTATTTACTACACTGTTGTAGATGTTCCAAAAATCACGGGTTCCTAATTTCTGTGCTTCAATGCGTTTCCTAGTGGTTTCAGTGTAATCTGTCTTAGCTGTCACTATCACTCTCTTACAATTATTTCTGGCTTCTATATACTTCTGTCTGTTTGAACTGGACTTATGTTGATTGAATCTGCAGAACGCATGCTGCCTTTGAGCAATAGCAGCTGCACAAGCAGAGGTAAACCATTGAGGAGAGTGGGGTTTGCTTTAGAATTTCCGTGTGGGAATATGTGCCTCAATTGCAGTTTTTAACCATTCAGTGGTCTCATTTGCACACTGTTCAGCTGGGAGAGAAAAGATATTTTGCCATGGGGCATCTCTGATGAGCTCCCTGATGGTTTCCCAGTCAACCTTTTTGTAATACCTCGTTGTTTTGAGTAGTGGATCTTCAGTTTTAGGGAGGGAATTTAGGGTGATTTCTACCATTATCACAGTGTGATCAGCATTCCCGAGTGGGCTGTTGTTGTTGTACAATCATCGGGAACTGTTGTCAGAAATAGATCTAGAAGTGAGGCATGTTGGTCTTGCTGGTCTGGGAAACGTGTTGGGAATGTAACCATCTGAGATAGGGAATGGGATATAGCGAAGCTATGTGTTGTGCTACGAGCTACGTCTGTGTAATTAGAGAATCCAAGCCAGTTACTGTGGTGGACATTGAAGTCACCAAATACATGTACTTCAGCATTAGTATCAAGAGAGAGTGCTATATCTATGCTGTCAGAGACTTTGTTAATTAGGGTACAGTCCTGGGTTGAGGGAGAGTGGTAGAGAAAATACAAGTAGCTAATATTATGTTGTATATTTAGTCTGAAGCACATAAAGGCCTGGTCGTCTGTTTCTAGTTTTATTTCTCTAGTCAGGGGGAAGGTGTTATGAATATAGACTTCAAGCTTATGCATATGTCTGTCCGAGTCCTTACGGCAGAGTGGGAGATAACTAGGCATGTTAAAGTGGTTAGAGGGAATGGAGGAGTGAAGGTTAGTTTCACTTAATGCTAAGATATCTGGGGTGTTTACAAGGAGATATGATTCAACATCATCTAAGTTAGTTCTAAGCCCATGGATATTTGTAAATGCAAGCCTTAAGGGAGGAGGCAGGTTGGTTGGTTTTCTTTGAGTTTAGTCCTGGTTTAAACTTATCTTTTGTTTGAGGTGTCATTTCATTTTGTTTAATTTAAAAGTTTCAGTTAGGGTGAGGCGGTGAGGGTGCTGGATAAGTGGTTGTGCAGAATATCATACATGCAACACAAGTAGACCATCAGCTGTCCTCACCCACAGGATTGTGGCCTCAGGAAAGCCCACCGGGGATGAGTGTAGGGTCCCTTTCCATGCGCGACATGGCACTACAAACAGCCCGATATTATACAACTGTTGATCGAGCAGCTGCTTTAAGCGCTACCAAAGAGTTAGGGCTCATGTACTATCAGTCGGAAACAGCAGCCAGGAAACTGTCAATCCAGTACCCTCAATCCATTAGGCAAAGTCAGCCCAGTCCACTCTACCGACATATATGGTACTGAAGCACACCCACAGTGTCCAGTTTAGGGGGATGGGATGTAGTAGGAGCGGGGAAAAAACGGCGTTCCTTGCCCTAGTCAGGAAACAAGGTCAACCACTGGGCGATTCTGACAAGTCCTTGTGATAGTACCTCTACGCCTGGCCAATAGGCAAAGAAGGAGTATGAGAGCTGGGCGATAGACAGAGCCTATCTCCTTCTTAAGCAGTTTAGATTTGCCAACCGGTGATTTGTTTGAGTCACCAGCTCTAGGTAGGTTGTCATCCAGGACTGAAGAGGCCTCCCTCCCCTAGGTTTGGCTTCAGAGTTTTCCTTCTCCTAGACGGATGACCTGGGAAGATCTACGGGTCCATCAGCACCGAGAGGGTTCCCCCCATGCCTGGGTCCTAATCCAGGCATTTCTGCGACCCCGCATGGGTAGTTAATATTAATCAGTTTATTAGGTTAATATCTACTGAGGGAAAAAAAACAACGGTTATTTAGGTTAGCATCTACTGTAAGATTTTACTCCTCGAAGTGATTAAAAGAACATTACTATGCTTTACATTGTTAATGGGAGAGGGGATGGGTACGAATTCATGCAGTGGAAGCACTACATTTGCAACAGCATTGGTTTGAGAGATGAGTTTATGCAAGGTTGTAAGTTCAGAAATAGTATAATGTTAAAGTATGATCTACTTAATATCAGAAATTAAAATTTGGTGCCAAGACTGAGTATTTAATACGACTGAAAGATAAGATATATGCTCAATATAGATACAAGAGAACATTTGATTTGGAGTACAGTTTAGTACAGTTATACCTGGAAAATACAAGTTAAGGCATATTCTGTCAGTATATTTAAATATAGATGAACGGATAAGTGGCATGTTTTCAGTGTATGCGAATGTATGGAACTTTAGACATTGAATATGTTGTCTTCAGATTTCTAACAAGGGAAGATGGCTTCGCCTTTCTCTTAATATCCAGAAGTTTGTATTACAATGAGTACTGGTTCGGTTTGTGCATAAATTATTGCAATACGATCTCCTATCAAAAGAAGATATTAAGGGTTGCTGTTCATTATAGAATCACTTTTAATCTATGTATAGGACTATGGCTAGTAAGTATTTACTTAGATGCTTAGTTTTAGAATAAGAGTATAATCAGAAACATGCCTAAGAAATCTTTAGGGGTTCATGTGTATCGATTTACGAAAAGTCAATCTATTAGGGCTTAGGGTTGAGAGTTAGGACCCCACTAAGTTACGTACAATGGATTAGATTTAATGGCAACTTAGGAAATAGAGCAGTTAGTTGGTGATCAGGAGAGAGGATTTAAGTAACAGTGCAGTATACTTACACGTTAGAGTATAGAGTTGGGGGGGGGGTAGAGTTAAAAAAAAAAGTGGGGTATTGTAATTCAAAATAGACAAAGGCAGTCACCTTGGAGGCAAAGTATCTATAGGATATACGTAGTATACTAGCAGCGGTATGTTTTTTTTTGCGGTTTGGAGAGGAATTATCGATACATAGTGTCGTGGTTTAATTGTTCGAGTCCATAGACTAGGTCAGGCACAAAGCACTTCAAAGGAGTCTCTGATATTGCAATTGTGTATCTAATTTTTTAAAAGTTGAATAGAGTATTACACGGTGTTGATCTTTGCTTAGGGATAGAATGAGGATTTAAGGTAAAATTCAAGTGATATAAGAAATTAAATGAGGATTGGATATGTGATCACTGGATGTTGAAGTGCTCGGGAGAAATTTTGTATCTATTCAGGAGAGTGTCTTAGTGATATAATATTTGAGAAATGAACAGTCCGAGGATTTCTACATGATAAAATGAATTGAATTTTACGAGTTAAATTTTTTCAGTTTTTTTTTTCAATTTAAAAATCTATCAAAATTTTTCTATTGGTTCAATTTTTACAATATTTGCAGGTTTAATATGAAATTTTATGCTCTTTCCAATAAACCGAATATAATATTCTAGACAGATGTTTTTTTTTTAAATTCACCCCCCCCCCATTTTGAAATGTCTATTAAAATGAAAATAATTAATTTTCTCACCTCAGATTTATACACAAATTGAAGATAAAAGATCAATAAATAAAATAATCTAGTTTAAAACAAAAAAAGAATAGTTTTGTGCAAATTTACCTGTAAAGTCCAAAGTTTAAAACCTTTTTTTTAAAAAAACATGTTGATTTTTTTTTAAGTGAAACCTCACATTTTTTAAATTTTGTCCTGAAAAGATTGAATACCTACAACAATTTTTTCTGCTTCATTCAATGTTTTTTTGTTTATTTTAGATTAAAAAAAAACATCACTCCATAAAGTATAAATAAAATATATTAAATCAAAAACTCATGTATTTCTTTAAGAAAATTAAAAAATATGGAAAATCTGTTGAATGGAATTTTTTTAAACAGCAAAAACTGATAAGTGAAATATGATCATTTTTCAAGTACGATGGCCCATATTGACTAACTTTTGTTTACAGCCAGAAATAGAAAAGGAGATTAATTCTGGCGCTTACAGGCCACCAAAGTTTTCAACTCTAAGAAAGGGAGACAGTTGTCTCCCTTTATTCCAGTCGTGAACATCTGATTATCGCGGTATTTTTGAATCCTTGCTTAAAAAAGTATTTTATTTAAAAAGGACATGAAATATAAAATATAAATATGGATAAATTCTTAACAATGAGGAATGGAAGTACCCATTGATTAGTATTTTTTATAGGTAAGGGATTTTTTGGAATTTATATATATTTATTATATTCGAAGGAAGTTAAAATTCGTGATTTTCTTGAAATTTTTTTTTTTTTTTAAAGAAAACCGATTTAAAAAAACAAATATTGCATATTTTGTTATTAAACCTGTTATTATTTTATTGAAAAAAAAAATTAGGGTTTAAATGACATTTTTCAAGTAGTCATAAGTTTCGAAAGATAGTAAGTCTGATTATTCAAGTTTTTATCATGCATTTTTAATGGCGATTTCTGTCATTGCTAGCCAAGCACTAGTTGTATTCACCCTGATTGTTTTCTAAATGCTGATCTATATTTATCAAAAAAAAAAATAACATATAAAAACACTTTTTTGTCATCATTTGTTTCGTTTGTTGAACACGTTTGAGTTGCCTTTCGCTGTTTTTTTGTTGTTATTTCTGCCATTGATCCCAGCAGCTTCATTTGGATAAATGAACGAGCTAATCTTTAATCCGCTTTGGATTAAACCTTCATTCAGACGGATTTATGCCTTGCCTCATTGTGGATAACACTTTTGACCTACTCTTTCTTGATAATGTCTTTCTCATGCACAGCTTGTCTGAAAACAAGTTAACGTACTGCTAATTTGAGGCCATCTGTTGCGATGATGATTTTTTAATGAATTGAGTCCTTTTATATATATACTAGTAGGCTGCTCGGCGTTGCTCGGCCGTAGAAACGTATAAATGTTATATTTTAATTAATGCAGAATTCTTATTTATTATAAAAAGAAATACTGTAGCTATTAAACGTAACATTAAATTGCTTAAAAAAAAAATGAAGTAAAAAATAAATAAATAACGGAAAGAAACTGAGAAGTAAGGGATTATCCCTTATTCCTTTATATATTGTATCTGTTTATCCTTTATTTTATTCGTTTATATTTTTTGTATTTTATCTTTTTGTATTTTATCTTTTTTATATTTTATCTTTTTATATTTCATCTTTTTATATTTCATCTTTTTATATTTCATCTTTTTATATTTCATCTTTTTATATTTCATTTTTTTATATTTCATCTTTTTATATTTCATCTTTTTATATTTCATCTTTTTATATTTCATCTTTTTATATTTCATCTTTTTATATTTCATCTTTTTATATTTCATCTTTTTATGTTTTATCGTTTTATATTTTATTCTTCTATTGTATGACTTATTTCTTTTATCATTTTATAATTTATACTTCATTTAATTACTAAATTGTAATTCGGATACCCGTTCTAATATATACAGACCTAGCATCAGCCCCCTATTTCAAGGAAACCTCTTCTCTAGTAATAACCCCTAACTCCATATGATTAAAACAGCATCTACCTTCAATCACTTCTCCTATATTCTTCCCGATAGTATGGATGCACAGAAGCACACATATATTAAACACCCACTTCATGCCTCATCATAACATATGCGGTATCTACCTATCTTCATTTTGTAGTATCACCTGTCTCCCTTCTCTATCGCATAGATCACTCTAGATCTATTTTCCTCCCCCAACAGTTTCACTATATTACCCTCTTCCTTTCACACCTAATTATTTCACTTCTAATGTAGTTATCGCTAGACGTTGCATCTCTAATATATTACCTAGCATCTTCTTTCCTCTTCTTATGAGAAGCATTAGGCTTCGAAATACTTGGGTATAAAAAGTTTTTTTTATTTTATATATATATATATATATATATATATATATATATATGTATAAATTTTTAAAATACGTAAATAAATAAAAATTAAAAACTTAGTTTATATAAACTAGCTGTCCTGACCTGGCATTGTCTGGAATGCAGGGAAATGATTTTAGTTTTCAATTTTTATTTATTTACATATTTTAAAAATCTATACAAAAAAAAAAAATTATCTGCAAGGAAGACAACTCTTTATATTCTTCCATAAGAAATATGAGTTAATCCAGTTGTTGATTTTGATTTTTCGTTCTTAATAAAAATATTTCCATATTACCAGTTGTCTGGACGAGACATCACTTTTTTGTTTTTGTTTTTATTGCTCTTCCAAAAATAGAAATTTTTAACTCATCTCAAACGCATGTAGTACAGCGATTTCTTCGGTCCCCACAGACTACCTGTCATAGTTTTTGCCGATAGAAGCAGCCATTCGTCTCTCTTATTGACATGGAGTAGTTGGTTAATTGGATAGTGATGTCTTGTATAAATGTAGTCATAGTGGTGATGTGGCAGCAAAAGTTTCTGTGTGTTTCTCTCTTACCTGGTAGCTGTAATAATATATTTTTAAATCTGTGTTTACCTTTAAATCCTCTGGCAACAAATATTTGTCATGACCCTAACGCAACAAATAATCAAATTTGTTCAATCCTTTCATAATATTCTTCATCATTTAACTGACAATCTATTTCATCTCATTAAATTTTATTTTTAATCAGATTTAGATAAAACCTTCATTCAGACGGATTTATACTTGGCCTCGCTGTGGATAACACTTTCAACCTATTCTCTCTCTCTCTCTCTCTCTCTCTCTCTCTCTCTCTCTCTCTCTCATATCGTATTTCTCATGCACAGCTTATCTGAAAGTAATTTAACACACTACTAAATTGAGTTCATCTGTTGTAATTAGTTTTTAATGCAGTGAGTCTCTTATATAAATAAAATAAAAAAAACTTGCTGTCCGCGATGTAGCGAAGACTTTTTAACTTTTTTCTTTTCTTTTTTTTATCTGTTTGCACATTTTTAAACTTGAAGTTTTTAAACATTTTTATACTTATGCTCATCTTCAAATCCTTTGTCAACAAATATTTGCCGTAAATCGTCTCGATAACTAATTTCTTCAATCCTTTCATAATATTTTCCATCATTTATAACTGCCAATGTTTTTTTCTTATTCAATTTTCACCCCAAACAAGGCACAGTGCCACTTTGAAGTAAGGGGGATTACTATCGGGGACAAAAGTTGCAGGGATATTATGAAGGGAGATGAGCAGTAAGATGTCTGTTCACATTACATTTGAACTTCTGCTTGTCAGTACACTTCGGAAAGCAGAATCTGGGAAGGGAGTTCTAAAGTCTAGCAGTTCTGGGGAAGAAACTATTGGAGTAGAAGGATTTCTTATACCTAGGGATCTCTACTGTGTAGTGGTGGGATTTAGCTGCTTGTCGGGAGTATTCGCGTTGAGGGGGTACAAGTGCTTGCAGTTCGTCAGAGCATTCACCATTAAAATACTTGTAGAAGAGGCAGAGGGATTCAACATTTCGTCGATGGGACAGATGTTGAAGTTTAGATGAGAGTTCAGGACCTATCAGGTTGGCAACTAACTATCTTTTGAACCCTGTCCAGGAGTGAAAGACTAGTAGCAAATGCACCAGCCCAAATGTGACAACAAAACTCCATACATGGGCGAATGGTGGCCTTATAGAGGTATAGGATACTTTTTAGGTATAAGTAGCTTTTTAACATGGTCTTGGCAATGCAGCGGTCTTGGCAATGCTCTCAATGTATCTGTTCCAACTCATGTTTCCTATGAACGAAGGAGTTTAAAAGAAATACTTTCAGGTAATGTGTCTTTTACCATTGCTATTGGTGGTAGAGAAGGTTTCTTGTAGTTATTGAAGGAAACAAGCTTAGTCTTGGCAGCATTGAATGTGACATCCATTTTTGTCCCCATTCCACTACAGATTGGAGGTCATCCTCTAGTGTTTCTGTCATTTCTTTAGATATGTGTTCAATTGTTTTCCTGTCATGTCTGTTATAGAGTTGTGTCATCAGCAGATATACCCATTTCAGAGACAATTTTATCAGGAAAGTAATTTCTAAATATTAGGAATAATAAAGGTCCAAGGATAGACCCCTGAGGTACTCCCACATTTATATCATATTGCTTAGATGTACAACCGTCGAGGACAACCTGGATTCTTCTCTTATTTAAGAAGGATTTAATTATCTTAAATATCCATCCAGTGATACCGTATGATCTGATTTTCCTGAGAAGACCATCATGCCATACCCTATTAAAAGCCTTAGATATATCGAGGGCTACCGCTCTATCTTCCCCTGCTTTGTTCAGTGAAAAGTATATATGTTCAGATTACAGTTAGGATATCTGCGGTGGAACAGGCTTGTCTAAGTCCACATTGTTGATCGGTCAGAAATTTAGCAGCTGTAAGGTGATGGACTAGAGTTTGATTAATTATGGACTCAAATATTTTGGCCAAAAGTGGGAGGAGGCTAATGGGGCGATAATTTAATGGGTCAGTTCTTTTGCCAGAATTCTTGTAAACTGGTACCACAGAAGCAGTTTTCCAGCAGTCGGGAAAGCAAGATTCGTTAAGGTATTTGTTGTAAAGTTTGAAGAGAACTGGAGCAACCTCAGCAGAGCATTTTTTTAATAGCACAGCTAGGATGAGATCGGGTCCACATGCTTTTGAGGTGTCTAGGTTTTTTATATCATGCACCTGAGACAGAGTGATTTTCAAATCATCTAATGTAGCGTCTGTCCACAAAGGAAAGTCAGGGAGAGAGTTTTTTGCTGGGTTTAATGTGAAGCTTGAGGCAAACCAACTGGCAATTATGTTAGCTTTCTCGGTTGCCATGTAAACAACCTCATGATTGTTTGATAGTGGGGGAATTGTTGATTGCCCATTATTTACTCCATATTTAATTTTGTCCTCAAGTGGTTTTTAGGCTTGATAAGTAGTATTTCATTAATAAAAAAAAATGGGGTGGATGCTGGAAATTTCTCAAAGATAACGCATAAAAAAATGTATGTCTGAATACAGACAGAAATCTGCCATTTTGAAGCATTATTTCATTTCGCTATTTTTTGGTTTTCTACTATAATTTGAAGAATGATTGAGTTGAAGTAGTTGTAGGCAGACGCCATGGTTGTCTCCTATCTGCTTCCCTCTTCAATGTTTGTTTTGTGATTTGTGTTGAAAGAATTGAAATGTCTGCAACCAATAATTGTGCTTAGCAATGAATTCTTCATACTGATGACCATACTCGTTGTTGCAGTCTTTGATAAGTTGAAGCTCTCTACATCTGAACTTGAAGTGAACCCAGACAAATGCAAAATCGTTTCCTCTTCTAGGGATAATATTTCAACCTTTATAAAAAATACAAAGATCTTGTGTTTCTCGGTTCATTGGCTTCAAAATCCTCATCTATTAACAGAAGAATAGGAATGGTAAGTTCTGCTTTTTGACATCTAAAAAAAAACAACAAAAAGCAAACAGTATATGGAACAAGAAGGACGTATCAACGTCTCTGAAGATAAGACTTTTATGCATTCATAATTTTTATTGCAATTGGAGTTGATAGCAAAATCATAAACATCGTTGAAAATTTATATCAAGACAGTGTGCAGTAATTTTGTGTTTCTTAACTCAGTGGTTCCATGATCTTCATCTGATATTATTAATAAAAGAATTGTAAGAGAGAGTTAATTACATTTGAAGCTCATTACTTAATTGTATTAAGGTTTTGTTAGATCAATTATAATGCTATTTTTCCAACTTATCTTCTCCCAGAACAATTCCACCTCCAGTGAACTGGTACGTTATGTCTGGCAGTTTAATCGGCTTCTGATTCTCACGATTCAATAAGGTCAATCCTTTGATCTCTTCGTAACCAATGTCTGATATGATTCATGTTTTCCAATGTAACCACCATATATGCAATGATTTCTTCATGATGATAACAGCACGATCATTGTCGATGTCTTTGACAAGTTGAAGCTTTCTACATCTGAACTTGACGTGAACCCAGGCAAATGCAAAATAACTTCGTTTTCTGGAGATAATATTTCGATCTGTGAAAAAAATACAAAGATTCTGTGTTTCTTGGCTCAGTGGTTCCTCATCTAACATTAGCATAATAATAGGAATGGTAAGTTCTGCATTTGGACAATTAGAAGAAAAAGATTTAGAGTATATAACAGTGAAGATTTTACAATGAATTGATTTTTTTTATTATTATTTTATGGAAATCGCTCTAGACAAGGCATGAAGTCATTTGACGCAAGGAGCTAAAAAAAATGCTACTTCAAGGTCAAAACTTGAAAAAAAAAAAAAATGATAAGTGTCAGATGGAACAAGTTCTGACCCAGAAAACAACAATTCTTACCTCTTTGTCAGAAACATTGCTCATGGAATGTGAGGACAACAGGACAAAATCAGAGAAGTGAGAAAATCCATAGTCCACGTCTACTCTCCTTTTTACTGTGCAAGTGAAACATAGCTTTATACTGTCAGAACATGAGAAAAAACTCAAAATCTTTGAAATTAAATTTTTAACAACTATCCTTGGCATAATTTTGCGAGATAGATGAATAAATGCAGATATCCAAATAGAATTTAATATTAAGAAATCCATCAACGACGTTATTTGATAAGAGATTAACTTGATTTCAATGTGATTCTTGGCCATCAGACTCCAGATGATAAAAAAATCATGTCAAGAAAATTTCATTGAAGACAAATTAAAAAGATGGCCACCAAAAATATGATGTTGAAGCCCCTTGTGAGAAATCGGGATAAAGTTAACAGATATAAACGCAAAATCTCTTCCTCCTTTGGAAATAATAATTGCAGCAGACAACAAAATAGTTTAGAGGGGGGGGGGCTTTTTGACTCAGTGGCTCCAAGATCTTCATCCATTTATCTGATTCCAATCGCTCCCATTTTCTATTCAACGTTCTTCGGAATTGCTCCTATCACTCCTACTAGTAGTGGTGCTATTTTGTCTATCTTCATCCTCTACCAGTTTCGTGTATTAGCTCTCCTTCTCTATCTCCTTGGTCTTCACTCTGTGAACTGATGGACGGCAAAATCAACAATATGTCAGGATTTCTTCTTCATGTCTACTATTATGGCATCTGGTATTCTTACTTGGATGCATTTCTCCGTTTGTATATCCATGTTCAATAGCATTTTGTTGCTTTCATGTCACCGTACCATTGCTGGTTTGTACTTGTAGCATTTGTCTAGGTGGTCAAGATGCAGTTGTCTGCATAATTTCTTGTGTACCGCTTTTCGCACTTTATCGTGTACAATTTTCATGTACTTTTTCATTAGCCGAATAATACGAAATAGAAAGTTCTGTATGTGGATATCTAAAAGAAAAGATATGGAGCTTTTTAGATCCTACCCTACGTTAACATGATTCTTAGCTTCACTCTGACTCATGGTGGTGGTATCTATCCAGCCTCACTTCTAAAGCCTATTGTTTGCAGACCCAGTTTTGTAGATGATTCATCTACAAACCATAGGCAAAAACATTGGCAGTTACATCATAAAATGACCTCTAACTCAAACTCAATGGCGATTGACCTGCTTAAAAAAAAAAAAAAAATGTAAAGTGATCGATTTTAGTCCCAGGCGACTCAGAGGCTTTTCATTAGGTACTACACCAAAGTATATATGGCATAATCACGTTGACACACCGGTTCTCGTCAAATCACCAAAGTTAAGCAACGTTGCGCCTGGTTATTACCAAAATGGGTGACCAATTTGGGAAGTCCAGGTGCTGTATGTAGGAGGACGTCGACATCTCCCTGCAAAAAAGTTGCAAAAACCTAACGTCGTCATCTCCCCGAACGGGGATATACACGCGACTAGGGACCGCTTGTGAATTTCATACTCCCATGAAACTTCCTCCTTCGGAGGAAGCCAGTTAAACCCTGAATAGGGTTGGAGCTGACTGCACACACACTACACCAAAGTGCAAGAGAAAGCACCACTTTTAACCTAAGATTACGCCACTTATCCTTGGTTCTTCATTTTATAATGCTGAGTGTTTAGCAAGAGGAGGCATCAAGTACCTTTTTTTTCTTTGGTATGACGACTGGGAATTGAACCCTAATCTCTGAGCCCATTAGTGAACACTATCATACCATATGAGCTAGTTAAAATCAACAACCAACCAACCTCCTAAACAGCCCAATTGGCTTGGATATTTAGTTCTCTTCCATCACAAGAAATGTGACACTGGGGTCGGAAAGTGGGATTGAATATGTTAGTGCTGCAGAGGAGGAGCCCTCTGATTCTGCAAAAGATGCCTGTGCAGCCCCATCCCCAGCAATCCCATTCTCAGCAGGGCGCCTCAGGCAATTAGCAATAAACTAACCCCTTCTCAAAGATAGAAGGCAAACCTTTGGGAAGGTGGACCAGACCACCTAGAACTGCACACATACATCGCAATCAACAGCGACCAGGTAATCACAGGAAAAGTCTAATCTGTTGATTTGAGGGGTGGGGGGTGCCGTGTAAGTATAAATTCACATTTTTAAGCATTTTATTTACATGATTTTTTTTTTTTTTTTACAAACTTTCATTTGAAGAAAACGAAACTCATATAAAAGTGATTGTTTGGCTGTGAATTTATGTATTTCTGACTCAGCGACAACAGGCGCTTTGTTGCTTGTTCACAAGGTTTGATGGGAGGATCTGGTGAATCAATGGCTGTTACTAACTAATCTTCTTCAAATAAATAAATTTGACTCACTTTAGTTATGGCTGACGTTTTGAGATGAATGATTGCTATGCACCTGTCACTACATCAACGGGACACAGTCCCCCTTCCTTTTCTCTCTCTCTCTCTCTCTCTCTCTCTCTCTCTCTCTCTCTCTCTTCTATTGTCTTTTTTATTCTTTTCTTTTCTCTTTTCTCTCTCGCTCTGATCTTTTTCTCTTTTCTTTTTCTTTTATCGTTGCTTTTTCATTTTTTTTTTTACTTTCTTCATTTTAGTGGGTTCTTTTCTTTACTTTACATCAAATTTTCAGACCCCTCCCCCTCCATCTCCTTTTTCTCCTTTTCCTTCTATATATCCGTTTCCTTCACACTCTTTATTTAAATGTCTCCTAATTTGTCCTCTTTTTATTGGTTCCCTTCTTTTCCCTTTCCCTTTCTCTTTCGTCCTCTTTCTCTTCCCTTCTCGCTTTCCCCATTTTCTCTCCCCCTATATTTTTCTTTCCCTCTCTTTTTCACTCTATTTTCTTCTCTCTTTATTATTCACCTCTCATCCCTCTCTTTTTCATTCTCTATCGGTTTCTTTTTTCTTCTTCTTCTCTCTCTCTCTCTCTCTCTCTCTCTCTCTCTCTCTCTCTCTCTCTCTTTCATTCTCCTTTTCTCTTTCTTGTTCCTGTACTTCTCATCAGCATAAAGGATTGCTATTGGTTTATGTTCCTTCATAGATATAGGAGTGTGGACCGAGAACGGAAGAAGAAGGAAATTCTAACTTAAACCTCACAAGGAAATGACAGTAACCGGAATGTTAAAATTAATCATATAATTAACTATTTACTTATCAAATTATAAATATTATGAAGAAATTAAAATATGAAAAATGACCATTCTCCTACCCACCCCCACAAAACGAATGCTAAACAGAGCTTATTCAAACTATAAGATAGAACTCGCATTTCACAAGCCAATACAAGAAAACATACATATATTTCTTGGCCCTCGGGACAAGATCAAAGTGTAGTATCTGTTCTCTGATACATACACAGCGATAGGCAGTCGTGTTCTGGCGACACATTCTCGTGCCCGGAGAGCTTGTTGGGTAGCGTTCTGTCCGCACCCCCACTTTGTCTGTCTTTCTCTGCTCTCCCCCCTCCCCCACGGGGGGGGATCCGAGCTGATAATTTACGACCTTCCCGCGAGGGAGGGTCGGAAACACTTTCTCTCTTCCCTCCACTAACCTCCCACTCCCTCTCTCAGTTCTATCTCCCCTCTTGCCGCCTTTGGCGCCACTTCTTTTTGGCGCCAAAGTCGGCTCCCAATTTGGACGCCGACTCCACGTCACTCATTTTGGTGAATTATACAGAAGAGAGAGAGCTTTTTTCAAAAATGGACACCCCCAGCTCGGGGACCACCAATACAGATACCCCCAGCCAGGAGGCTACCACAAGAAAAACTGCTCCCCAAGAGGACGGCTCCCCAACAGGGGAAGCAAAAAGCAACGGGGCATACCGCCCGGACACGAAACCGAAGGACGCCCCCCAGAAGGGAGAAAACTCACCAGCAGCTCCCCAAGAGGGCGACTCCCCACAAAGGGGAGAAAAAACAATGTTGGACAGGGCATCCCGCTCTGACAACAAAAATCAAGAGGCAGTAGCCCCAAAGGACGATAAGAGAGACAGTGCTCCCCAGGAGGGCTACTGCCCCAAAAGGGGAGCAAATCAAGAAAACGAGGGGGCATACAGCCTAAACCTCCCCAAAACAAAAGGGGCAAAAGCTCCCAAGGACAATGCTCCCCAGGAGGCCGACTCCCCAAAAAGGGAAGTATTTCCTGGAAGAAGTATAGAGCAGGGAGAGTCGGTCCCAAAGGAAAGCGGAAAGGGAAATGCCCCTCAAAATAGCAACCCTTCCGCCAAGGAACAGCAAAAACAGTCCAACCTCACCAAAGATCCAACACCAACAAGAGGGTTGGCATGGGGGAAGACTGTAGAGAAGCAACTGTCCCCTCAAGAGTATAAAGACTTGTACTTGACCAAGTACAGACAATACATAGAGGGGGCAGAAATTAAACCAGTGCCAGGCGCTTGGGAGGCAATCGAAGACAGAGTGCTCTCCCTCATCATCTCGGATATGCCGGAAAACCGCCTCCTAGGGATGAAAAAGGAAGACATGGCAGGGCTCCTACATAAGCTAAATATCCCGGTATTATACCTGTACCAGAGGAGCTACGCCATGTGGGACATCCTCCTACCCACCAAGGAAGATGCAGAGAGACTCTCCCTCCAAGAAATAAAGCATGGGAGAGTCAAACTAACACCTGAATACCAGGGCAAGAGAAGGACTCGGGTGCAGGTATTTAATGTGCCAACCCAAATACCTGCGGAAGTATTAGGATGCCTCTTCAGCCAGTACGGTGAGGTAGAACAGGTGACCCCAATACGGTCAAAAACTGGGACTCACCTGGGCTGCTACACAATAGCAATGAGGCTGAAGAGGAAAGGTTTTCAGGCAATACCACCGCTGCTGACATACAAAGACGCCAGCATAACGGTAGTGGTGGAGGGCCGTCGTCCACACTGTTGGTTCTGCCAAAAGCAGGGCCACATGGCTAGGAGTTGCCCCCAAAGGGTAACCCCTAATCCAATAACCCAAAAGGCGGTCACATCCACTGAGACAACGCCCGCACCAAAACAGGCGGCAACAACCCCTGCAACTGCAGCACCAACCCCAGCTCCAAGGAAAACTCAAACCACCCAGGAGGCCAAGGGGGAAGAATGGAGCACGGTAGTGAGACAAAAGCGGAAACACTTAATCCCTTCTGCCACCGTCCCACCACCAGCCCAAAAATCGAGGCAGGAGCCTCTGCAAATGCAGAAACAACAACAGCCACCGCAGCCAATGCCGCGGAAACAACTGCAGCAGCAACTACTGCAACAGCAAAATCAGCAAGTGCAGCAGAAGCAGCAGCAGCAACGACACCAGCGAGAGCAGCAACAACAAAAACAGCTGCAGCAGCAAATAGAGGAGCAGACACAACCAACGGTCCCCACACCAATCGAGACGGGGATCAAGCGGAGAAAAGACTGCTCCTCTGAGGATGAATCCGCAAGTGAGAGGGAGAGGAACTCAACCTCACCTCTCCCCGGTTCATTCGAAAGAATGAAAAAGAAAAACAAAAGAAGAAAAGAGGAAGAAAAGGTGGCCCCCACTCCCTGTGAACATACACCACCCCTAACAACAAAATCCACTTCCACCCCCAAACCACACACTGCAACAACACCAGACACCGCACCAACACCAGACACCGCACTAACACCAGACACCGCACCAACACGAGACACCACACCAACACCAGACACCGCACCAACACCAACACCAGACACCGCACCAACACCAAACACTGCACCAACACCAACACCAACACCAGGCACCACACAAACACCCGTCCCCACACCAAGGCAAACTGAGCCACTACCCCAAAAAGAAAATGAAAAGAATGAACCGAGGGAGAGGAGAGACTCCTCTGCCTCTTGCAGACCAAAGGTCCTTGCCCCTGAGGAACTATGTTATGTAGACCCTCTATCTGTGGCCACAGACATTTCCCATCGGCAGAGGAAAAACTTAAAACCTCTGCTCGATTACAAACAGATAGAGGGGAAAGATGTAAATATCCCCTCAAATTTCCCGGACGCCCCACTCCTAATAACCTTTGTCAGAACTCCAGAGGCCTGCAAGACCAACTTGTGGACAAGGCTGCAGGCCGCTGAAGGGGCGTTTCCGGGAATTGAACTGGTTAAAAAAAATGACCCTTCTCTTGATGAACTGTCAAAACAATGCAAGGGAAGGGTCCCAGTGTTGGTCCATCCGTCACTCTATAGGGCCCTTAAATTGACCTACCCTTTGGATGTCGGCGGCATTGTGAGAGAAGGTCAGGACATGAAAAACCTGACCACCTTGAGCATTGCACACAACGTCGGTGTCCTTTCCCCGGCTGACTTCGGAGCTGAGTGTAACACACCTTAAGGTAGGTACCATGGCTTTGAATTTGGCTAGTCTGAATGCGAGGGGCTTGAGATCATCGGGCCGGGCGGCTCGCCTCCGGCACGACCTCTTGTCCCTGGGAGTGGATGTCGCTGCGATTCAGGAGACGCATTTCGTTTCCTCTGTGGACTGTCAGGTGCTGGCCCGAGACTTTGAGGTTTTCTCAGCATATGGCAGCCCGCGGGGGAAGGGAGTTTCCGTGCTGGTTAAACGTACCCTGTCGGCGACGGTCGACGTTGTCCATAGAGATGCAGTGGGTAGGCTGGTTGTGGCCGATGTTGCCGTAAAAGATTCTGTGTTTCGGGTGATTGCGGTTCATGCGCCCAGCACCGCTCGTGAGAGGGTCTCATTCTTCAGTCAGCTTGACGCGTTTGTAGATTGTCGGAAGCGGGTAGTGCTAATGGGGGATTGGAATTCCATCTTAGACCCCGACATAGATAAGGTAGGAGGCGGAGCTAGAGGATCGGAGAGGTGCGAGTCCAGCCTGGCTGATCTGATGGCTAGATGCGGTCTGGTCGACAGGTTTCGGGTCGAGCATCCAGGGCGGGAGATGTGGACGTGGACCAATAGTGTTTCCTCCTATCCAAATACTTATTTGGACAGGATGTTAGTTAGGAGAGGCGAAGTAGACTTCTTATCTTGTCCCACGTTCACTTGGCTAGGCCAGACGGACCATAAATTAGTTATGGCCCGGCTGAAGCTAGGAAATAGGCCTAAGTTAGCGGGGTACTGGAAGTTAAACACCTCCCTTCTGGAGAGACAAGACTTCCAAGATCAGTTAAGAGAATTGATTAAAAAGGCACTAGTGGGGGCGGTTACCGGGAGTAAGTGGTGGTTAGGTCTCAAAGCCAAGATCAGAAGCTTCTCCGTCAAGTATGCCCAGCGCCTCGCACTAGATAAGGCCAAGACGAAGAAGAAGCTAGAGCAGAAACTAGCCCAGGCTACCGGGGAGGGTGATAGGGTTAGTCAGGAACTAGCTAAGCAGGACCTTCTACGCGAGACTAGCGAGCGTTACGAAGGCCAAGTAGTTAGAGCTAGGCTTAGAAAGATAGGCAACGAAGCAGTCAATTCTGATGCAGACGTGCGCCGTGAGGTTTCTAGGCGTGGCTCGGACAAATATATTGCAAAAATCAAACATCCGAATGGACGCACCCTGGAATCGACTCGGGAGATCTGCGAGGGGTTTCGAGAACATTTCGAGGAGCGTTTTACGCAGCAGCCCGATCTTCCGGTCCTTGAGTTTAGCGACTATTTGGCCGACTCTCCCCGCCTCGAGGCGGCTAGAGCGGCTGGTTGCGAGGGCCGGGTGACGGAGCAGGAGGTCTTTACTGCGCTGAAGCAGGTCAGCTGTGACAGATCGCCAGGACTTGATGGTCTGCCATACGAACTGTACTTGAGGCTGTCGCCCATGTTTCTGCCTCTTCTGACGGATATGTTCAACCATTGGTTTGCTCAGGGATCCATCCCAGGGCAGGTGACCAAGGGAGTGATCACATTGCTGAAGAAAGGTGACGGGCATGGAGGGGAAGAGTTAGATGACTACAGGCCCATAACTCTGCTAAACACAGAGTTGAAGATTTTGGCCAAGGTCCTGTCGAATCGGCTGCAGGTTGTTATCGACGAGTTGGTTGAACCAGAACAGAACTACGCTGTGAAGGGGAGATCGATTCAGAACAACTTGCACCTGATCCGCATGATCCTAGAGGGGGGAATAGATGACGACACAGAAGCCGCGCTGATAAACTTAGATCAGTCCAAAGCTTTCGATAGGGTCGACCATCGTTTCCTGGCATCTGTCTTAGAGGCCGCCGGTTTTAAACCGGACTTTTGCAAGTGGATCTCCATAATGTATCGGCAGCCCATGGCTGTCGTGCAAGTGAACGGAAAGCGCTCGAAACCCTTTGTTATCTCTCGGTCGGTTCGTCAGGGTTGTCCGCTGTCGCCCCTGCTTTATGTCCTGGCTTTGGAGCCTCTTCTCCGCAAGCTGAGACATGGGGAGGCAAATTCGGCCCTGCGCGGAATGGCTCTGCCTGGCGGCTCAGCTGCCAAGGTATCCGCGTTCGCCGATGATGTCACGATCTTCGTGTCGGGCTCCAGAGACATTGAGGTCGTGTCGGAGGCACTCACACAGTACGAAAGAATTACAGGGGCCAAGATAAACCGCAACAAGTCGGTAGGACTGCGGTTGGGCGCATGGAGTGGCAACGCAAACCTCCCTGCGCCCTTCAGCTGGACAGATGGCCCGGTCCGGATCCTCGGCGTGTGGTTCGGACCGGGTCTCCAGCTTGACAAGAATTGGTTGGAGGTACGGTCAAAGGTGGAGGCTGCAGTCAGTTCGTGGCTTCCTAGGAAACTTTCCTTAAAGGGTAGAGCTGAGGCGTGCGCCACTTACGTCTTTCCTCTCATCCTTTACCGACTGGCCGTACTTCCCCTGCCTGCACAACACCTAAAAGCTCTCGTCGAACTCTTGTCCTCGCTCCTTTGGGACAGAGGAAGACACTGGGTGAGCAGACAGGTCTGTATTCAACGTCCGTGTGAGGGAGGCTTGGGAATGCCGGACTTGAAGTGTCATCGAGATGCTGAGAGACTGGCCTTCCTGAGCAACTATATGCAGGAGGACCAACCGTGGCACCCCGTGGTTACTGCCGCCTTCCCCGACCTCGTTCTCGACCCTTCCATCGAGAGCCGTCGCAGGCCGCGGGGAGAATCTGCCTACATGAAAGAGTGCCGAGCCGCGCTAAAACGACTACCAAGGTCCAGTGACCTTGTGACTGCTACCCGTAGGGAACTCCACAGGGATCTAGTGAGGGAGGCCGCTGACGACCCGCTATGCGCGCGTTTGGGGTGGCAGCAGAGTGAGATCCGCTCCGCGTGGAGCTGGGCGCCAGGTTCGAGTCATCTGAACAATTCGGAGTTCTCTCTGACCTGGCGATTGGCCCGAAATGCACTTCCACTCAACAACATACAATGCAGTTCTGGGTTTCTGGAGTCGCCCGATTGTCCCCGTTGTGGGACAACGGCTGTGGAAACTACGGATCACGCTTTCTTTGATTGCCGCGAACTCCGCCAGTACTGGTCGTATGTCAGTGGGGTGACGGCTCGCATCGATCCTGAGCATCCTCGCCCAATTACTGTATCCAATGTTGTGGACAACGTGAGGCCGCCGTGGGACCGGGAAAGACAAATGGTCTACGTTACGATTCTGGCCGTGGCGAGAATGGTGATTTGGACGTCGCGTCTGCAAGGTTGCCGGGGGGTGTTGTCTTTTTCTGATCAAGATCTGATCGCGTTCTTTAAACACCAACTACGGGTGAAGATCAGATGTGATAGAAGAAGGCTGCATCGCGCGGCATTTGACAGAAGATGGATACATGTGGCAAGTCTGTGTGTACGAAGAGGAGCCAAATTCGAATACGTGTTCCCCGCCTAGGTGTGGAACGCGCAGTTCTGTAAAGTTAAATTAAACAAGTAGTCTCTCAGCTAGCTGAGTGTGTGTTCCATCCCTCCCCGATTAGGAAGCCTCCAAGATCCCCATCCCCTCTTACCTGCAATTTTTGTTTTTCACCCCTTCCTCTAAATTTTACCCATCTTGGAGAAAAAGAAATACAAACTAACCTCCATCCCTTACCCACAAAATTTTCTTTTCTCCATTCACCCCCATCTAGAGGGCATCCCCACCTAGAGACTGACCCGCAGAAGCGAGGTTCCTTTTACAAACCTAGTGGAACGGGCAGTCTATCAACTAGACGGGGTTGGGAGGGTCCTACTAATCACCTTTTGTTTTTTCTTCCCCCTCCCTCGACACAAATGAATTATTGTTACCATTTTATTGTTATCTTTTTTGTTTTTACACGTCAATAAAAAATGTTTTAAAAAATTGGGAGTTACTAGGACGTCCCCCAAGATGAAAGGGTGAATGCGGTATTATGGTGAAAGAAGATACTAGCTGGGAGAAACTTTTGACTTTGTTTAGTTCTGGAGCGACAAGGATGACCAACGACCCCCAAAATCCCCCCTTTTGAGTTGGCCATGTGCCTAAGTTTTTTGTTCACCGTTAATTTTACTGTATTTTTTTAACATGAATAAAAGATTTAATATCTCAAAGTGTAGTATCTGTTCTCTGATACATACACAGCGATAGGCAGTTGTGTTCTGGCGACACATTCTCGTGCCCGGAGAGCTTGTTGGGTAGCGTTCTGTCCGCACCCCCACTTTGTCTGTCTTTCTCTGCTCTCCCCCCTCCCCCACGGGGGGGGATCCGAGCTGATAATTTACGACCTTCCCGCGAGGGAGGGTCGGAAACACTTTCTCTCTTCCCTCCACTAACCTCCCACTCCCTCTCTCAGTTCTATCTCCCCTCTTGCCGCCTTTGGCGCCACTTCTTTTTGGCGCCAAAGTCGGCTCCCAATTTGGACGCCGACTCCACGTCACTCATTTTGGTGAATTATACAGAAGAGAGAGAGCTTTTTTCAAAAATGGACACCCCCAGCCCGGGGACCACCAATACAGATACCCCCAGCCAGGAGGCTACCACAAGAAAAACTGCTCCCCAAGAGGACGGCTCCCCAACAGGGGAAGCAAAAAGCAACGGGGCATACCGCCCGGACACGAAACCGAAGGACGCCCCCCAGAAGGGAGAAAACTCACCAGCAGCTCCCCAAGAGGGCGACTCCCCACAAAGGGGAGAAAAAACAATGTTGGACAGGGCATCCCGCTCTGACAACAAAAATCAAGAGGCAGTAGCCCCAAAGGACGATAAGAGAGACAGTGCTCCCCAGGAGGGCTACTGCCCCAAAAGGGGAGCAAATCAAGAAAACGAGGGGGCATACAGCCTAAACCTCCCCAAAACAAAAGGGGCAAAAGCTCCCAAGGACAATGCTCCCCAGGAGGCCGACTCCCCAAAAAGGGAAGTATTTCCTGGAAGAAGTATAGAGCAGGGAGAGTCGGTCCCAAAGGAAAGCGGAAAGGGAAATGCCCCTCAAAATAGCAACCCTTCCGCCAAGGAACAGCAAAAACAGTCCAACCTCACCAAAGATCCAACACCAACAAGAGGGTTGGCATGGGGGAAGACTGTAGAGAAGCAACTGTCCCCTCAAGAGTATAAAGACTTGTACTTGACCAAGTACAGACAATACATAGAGGGGGCAGAAATTAAACCAGTGCCAGGCGCTTGGGAGGCAATCGAAGACAGAGTGCTCTCCCTCATCATCTCGGATATGCCGGAAAACCGCCTCCTAGGGATGAAAAAGGAAGACATGGCAGGGCTCCTACATAAGCTAAATATCCCGGTATTATACCTGTACCAGAGGAGCTACGCCATGTGGGACATCCTCCTACCCACCAAGGAAGATGCAGAGAGACTCTCCCTCCAAGAAATAAAGCATGGGAGAGTCAAACTAACACCTGAATACCAGGGCAAGAGAAGGACTCGGGTGCAGGTATTTAATGTGCCAACCCAAATACCTGCGGAAGTATTAGGATGCCTCTTCAGCCAGTACGGTGAGGTAGAACAGGTGACCCCAATACGGTCAAAAACTGGGACTCACCTGGGCTGCTACACAATAGCAATGAGGCTGAAGAGGAAAGGTTTTCAGGCAATACCACCGCTGCTGACATACAAAGACGCCAGCATAACGGTAGTGGTGGGGGGCCGTCGTCCACACTGTTGGTTCTGCCAAAAGCAGGGCCACATGGCTAGGAGTTGCCCCCAAAGGGTAACCCCTAATCCAATAACCCAAAAGGCGGTCACATCCACTGAGACAACGCCCGCACCAAAACAGGCGGCAACAACCCCTGCAACTGCAGCACCAACCCCAGCTCCAAGGAAAACTCAAACCACCCAGGAGGCCAAGGGGGAAGAATGGAGCACGGTAGTGAGACAAAAGCGGAAACACTTAATCCCTTCTGCCACCGTCCCACCACCAGCCCAAAAATCGAGGCAGGAGCCTCTGCAAATGCAGAAACAACAACAGCCACCGCAGCCAATGCCGCGGAAACAACTGCAGCAGCAACTACTGCAACAGCAAAATCAGCAAGTGCAGCAGAAGCAGCAGCAGCAACGACACCAGCGAGAGCAGCAACAACAAAAACAGCTGCAGCAGCAAATAGAGGAGCAGACACAACCAACGGTCCCCACACCAATCGAGACGGGGATCAAGCGGAGAAAAGACTGCTCCTCTGAGGATGAATCCGCAAGTGAGAAGGAGAGGAACTCAACCTCACCTCTCCCCGGTTCATTCGAAAGAATGAAAAAGAAAAACAAAAGAAGAAAAGAGGAAGAAAAGGTGGCCCCCACTCCCTGTGAACATACACCACCCCTAACAACAAAATCCACTTCCACCCCCAAACCACACACTGCAACAACACCAGACACCGCACCAACACCAGACACCGCACTAACACCAGACACCGCACCAACACGAGACACCACACCAACACCAGACACCGCACCAACACCAACACCAGACACCGCACCAACACCAAACACTGCACCAACACCAACACCAACACCAGGCACCACACAAACACCCGTCCCCACACCAAGGCAAACTGAGCCACTACCCCAAAAAGAAAATGAAAAGAATGAACCGAGGGAGAGGAGAGACTCCTCTGCCTCTTGCAGACCAAAGGTCCTTGCCCCTGAGGAACTATGTTATGTAGACCCTCTATCTGTGGCCACAGACATTTCCCATCGGCAGAGGAAAAACTTAAAACCTCTGCTCGATTACAAACAGATAGAGGGGAAAGATGTAAATATCCCCTCAAATTTCCCGGACGCCCCACTCCTAATAACCTTTGTCAGAACTCCAGAGGCCTGCAAGACCAACTTGTGGACAAGGCTGCAGGCCGCTGAAGGGGCGTTTCCGGGAATTGAACTGGTTAAAAAAAATGACCCTTCTCTTGATGAACTGTCAAAACAATGCAAGGGAAGGGTCCCAGTGTTGGTCCATCCGTCACTCTATAGGGCCCTTAAATTGACCTACCCTTTGGATGTCGGCGGCATTGTGAGAGAAGGTCAGGACATGAAAAACCTGACCACCTTGAGCATTGCACACAACGTCGGTGTCCTTTCCCCGGCTGACTTCGGAGCTGAGTGTAACACACCTTAAGGTAGGTACCATGGCTTTGAATTTGGCTAGTCTGAATGCGAGGGGCTTGAGATCATCGGGCCGGGCGGCTCGCCTCCGGCACGACCTCTTGTCCCTGGGAGTGGATGTCGCTGCGATTCAGGAGACGCATTTCGTTTCCTCTGTGGACTGTCAGGTGCTGGCCCGAGACTTTGAGGTTTTCTCAGCATATGGCAGCCCGCGGGGGAAGGGAGTTTCCGTGCTGGTTAAACGTACCCTGTCGGCGACGGTCGACGTTGTCCATAGAGATGCAGTGGGTAGGCTGGTTGTGGCCGATGTTGCCGTAAAAGATTCTGTGTTTCGGGTGATTGCGGTTCATGCGCCCAGCACCGCTCGTGAGAGGGTCTCATTCTTCAGTCAGCTTGACGCGTTTGTAGATTGTCGGAAGCGGGTAGTGCTAATGGGGGATTGGAATTCCATCTTAGACCCCGACATAGATAAGGTAGGAGGCGGAGCTAGAGGATCGGAGAGGTGCGAGTCCAGCCTGGCTGATCTGATGGCTAGATGCGGTCTGGTCGACAGGTTTCGGGTCGAGCATCCAGGGCGGGAGATGTGGACGTGGACCAATAGTGTTTCCTCCTATCCAAATACTTATTTGGACAGGATGTTAGTTAGGAGAGGCGAAGTAGACTTCTTATCTTGTCCCACGTTCACTTGGCTAGGCCAGACGGACCATAAATTAGTTATGGCCCGGCTGAAGCTAGGAAATAGGCCTAAGTTAGCGGGGTACTGGAAGTTAAACACCTCCCTTCTGGAGAGACAAGACTTCCAAGATCAGTTAAGAGAATTGATTAAAAAGGCACTAGTGGGGGCGGTTACCGGGAGTAAGTGGTGGTTAGGTCTCAAAGCCAAGATCAGAAGCTTCTCCGTCAAGTATGCCCAGCGCCTCGCACTAGATAAGGCCAAGACGAAGAAGAAGCTAGAGCAGAAACTAGCCCAGGCTACCGGGGAGGGTGATAGGGTTAGTCAGGAACTAGCTAAGCAGGACCTTCTACGCGAGACTAGCGAGCGTTACGAAGGCCAAGTAGTTAGAGCTAGGCTTAGAAAGATAGGCAACGAAGCAGTCAATTCTGATGCAGACGTGCGCCGTGAGGTTTCTAGGCGTGGCTCGGACAAATATATTGCAAAAATCAAACATCCGAATGGACGCACCCTGGAATCGACTCGGGAGATCTGCGAGGGGTTTCGAGAACATTTCGAGGAGCGTTTTACGCAGCAGCCCGATCTTCCGGTCCTTGAGTTTAGCGACTATTTGGCCGACTCTCCCCGCCTCGAGGCGGCTAGAGCGGCTGGTTGCGAGGGCCGGGTGACGGAGCAGGAGGTCTTTACTGCGCTGAAGCAGGTCAGCTGTGACAGATCGCCAGGACTTGATGGTCTGCCATACGAACTGTACTTGAGGCTGTCGCCCATGTTTCTGCCTCTTCTGACGGATATGTTCAACCATTGGTTTGCTCAGGGATCCATCCCAGGGCAGGTGACCAAGGGAGTGATCACATTGCTGAAGAAAGGTGACGGGCATGGAGGGGAAGAGTTAGATGACTACAGGCCCATAACTCTGCTAAACACAGAGTTGAAGATTTTGGCCAAGGTCCTGTCGAATCGGCTGCAGGTTGTTATCGACGAGTTGGTTGAACCAGAACAGAACTACGCTGTGAAGGGGAGATCGATTCAGAACAACTTGCACCTGATCCGCATGATCCTAGAGGGGGGAATAGATGACGACACAGAAGCCGCGCTGATAAACTTAGATCAGTCCAAAGCTTTCGATAGGGTCGACCATCGTTTCCTGGCATCTGTCTTAGAGGCCGCCGGTTTTAAACCGGACTTTTGCAAGTGGATCTCCATAATGTATCGGCAGCCCATGGCTGTCGTGCAAGTGAACGGAAAGCGCTCGAAACCCTTTGTTATCTCTCGGTCGGTTCGTCAGGGTTGTCCGCTGTCGCCCCTGCTTTATGTCCTGGCTTTGGAGCCTCTTCTCCGCAAGCTGAGACATGGGGAGGCAAATTCGGCCCTGCGCGGAATGGCTCTGCCTGGCGGCTCAGCTGCCAAGGTATCCGCGTTCGCCGATGATGTCACGATCTTCGTGTCGGGCTCCAGAGACATTGAGGTCGTGTCGGAGGCACTCACACAGTACGAAAGAATTACAGGGGCCAAGATAAACCGCAACAAGTCGGTAGGACTGCGGTTGGGCGCATGGAGTGGCAACGCAAACCTCCCTGCGCCCTTCAGCTGGACAGATGGCCCGGTCCGGATCCTCGGCGTGTGGTTCGGACCGGGTCTCCAGCTTGACAAGAATTGGTTGGAGGTACGGTCAAAGGTGGAGGCTGCAGTCAGTTCGTGGCTTCCTAGGAAACTTTCCTTAAAGGGTAGAGCTGAGGCGTGCGCCACTTACGTCTTTCCTCTCATCCTTTACCGACTGGCCGTACTTCCCCTGCCTGCACAACACCTAAAAGCTCTCGTCGAACTCTTGTCCTCGCTCCTTTGGGACAGAGGAAGACACTGGGTGAGCAGACAGGTCTGTATTCAACGTCCGTGTGAGGGAGGCTTGGGAATGCCGGACTTGAAGTGTCATCGAGATGCTGAGAGACTGGCCTTCCTGAGCAACTATATGCAGGAGGACCAACCGTGGCACCCCGTGGTTACTGCCGCCTTCCCCGACCTCGTTCTCGACCCTTCCATCGAGAGCCGTCGCAGGCCGCGGGGAGAATCTGCCTACATGAAAGAGTGCCGAGCCGCGCTAAAACGACTACCAAGGTCCAGTGACCTTGTGACTGCTACCCGTAGGGAACTCCACAGGGATCTAGTGAGGGAGGCCGCTGACGACCCGCTATGCGCGCGTTTGGGGTGGCAGCAGAGTGAGATCCGCTCCGCGTGGAGCTGGGCGCCAGGTTCGAGTCATCTGAACAATTCGGAGTTCTCTCTGACCTGGCGATTGGCCCGAAATGCACTTCCACTCAACAACATACAATGCAGTTCTGGGTTTCTGGAGTCGCCCGATTGTCCCCGTTGTGGGACAACGGCTGTGGAAACTACGGATCACGCTTTCTTTGATTGCCGCGAACTCCGCCAGTACTGGTCGTATGTCAGTGGGGTGACGGCTCGCATCGATCCTGAGCATCCTCGCCCAATTACTGTATCCAATGTTGTGGACAACGTGAGGCCGCCGTGGGACCGGGAAAGACAAATGGTCTACGTTACGATTCTGGCCGTGGCGAGAATGGTGATTTGGACGTCGCGTCTGCAAGGTTGCCGGGGGGTGTTGTCTTTTTCTGATCAAGATCTGATCGCGTTCTTTAAACACCAACTACGGGTGAAGATCAGATGTGATAGAAGAAGGCTGCATCGCGCGGCATTTGACAGAAGATGGATACATGTGGCAAGTCTGTGTGTACGAAGAGGAGCCAAATTCGAATACGTGTTCCCCGCCTAGGTGTGGAACGCGCAGTTCTGTAAAGTTAAATTAAACAAGTAGTCTCTCAGCTAGCTGAGTGTGTGTTCCATCCCTCCCCGATTAGGAAGCCTCCAAGATCCCCATCCCCTCTTACCTGCAATTTTTGTTTTTCACCCCTTCCTCTAAATTTTACCCATCTTGGAGAAAAAGAAATACAAACTAACCTCCATCCCTTACCCACAAAATTTTCTTTTCTCCATTCACCCCCATCTAGAGGGCATCCCCACCTAGAGACTGACCCGCAGAAGCGAGGTTCCTTTTACAAACCTAGTGGAACGGGCAGTCTATCAACTAGACGGGGTTGGGAGGGTCCTACTAATCACCTTTTGTTTTTTCTTCCCCCTCCCTCGACACAAATGAATTATTGTTACCATTTTATTGTTATCTTTTTTGTTTTTACACGTCAATAAAAAATGTTTTAAAAATTGGGAGTTACTAGGACGTCCCCCAAGATGAAAGGGTGAATGCGGTATTATGGTGAAAGAAGATACTAGCTGGGAGAAACTTTTGACTTTGTTTAGTTCTGGAGCGACAAGGATGACCAACGACCCCCAAAATCCCCCCTTTTGAGTTGGCCATGTGCCTAAGTTTTTTGTTCACCGTTAATTTTACTGTATTTTTTTAACATGAATAAAAGATTTAATATCTCAAAGTGTAGTATCTGTTCTTCAGATGCTGCACTTCTATTTCTTGTTTTCTTTCGGTGGAGGAGAAATCCTTCACGACTGAGACAATTTTTATTTTTGTACCTTTTCTCCACGTTAAAAAACGACCCTGGTGTCTAACTCTGTCCCGTGGGGAGGCATAGTAAATAGGTACAAGAAAACATACAGACACACTAACACACTTTCCCCTACATACGAACATAGACACACTTATGTGCACCCCCACGCAAGTAAGGAGAAAAATAAATAAAAAATAAAAAAATAAATAAAAAGCAAAGCTCAGCAATATTCAATGACCCTGAACTGGCCCCAATAAAAGAGGAGAGGGACGAAATACACCCAAGCATGGGAACGTTTAGAAGCACACATCTTCTCACATCTTCAGAAAATCTTCTATCATCAGAATGGATAGCGAAAACAATATTTTACATTTTAAATATTTTACAAACTTTCTGAAGAGGACAGTTTAAAAACACAAGATTGTTCGAAACGCGTTAAAACTATTTTAAAAAAATGATCTCAATAATTTAAAAAATGAAAATATCAAATAATAAAGCAAGTATAAAAAACATGACAATTGTTGGTGACTCCACTCATTTAAATATATATATATATATATATATATATATATATACATATATATATATTTAAATGCTCATCTCAGACATAATTGCACAATATATATATGCCCATCTCAAACACAGTTGCATCAAAGATGTCATTTATGAAAATCAGAAATAATAACGGTCCAAAGATGAGCCACTGAGACACACCTACATTAATATCCTATTGTTTAGATGTACGACCACCAAGGACAACCTGAATCGTTCTTTTGGCTAAGAAAGATCTGATTCGATTAAATATTCGTCCAGAAATATCACATGATTTATTTTTCATGAAAAGACTTTCATGTCAGACCTTGTTCAAATACTTTAGATATATCATCGGTTACTGTCCTAGTTTCATATACACATATATATATATATATATATATATATATATATATATATATATATATATATATATATATATATATGTATATATATATATAAAAATTACAATTAAATTTACCAAAATGATCCAAGATGGCAAAACTAAAGTATATTATAAATATTAAATAATTAATATTTATAAAGTAATCTCAACCAGATGTAAAGGCTCGATAAAACCAAATCGGAGATAGAGCTTATAATAGGAGCAAACAGTTAATAAAACATGTTAAAAAACACTTTAAAAAAAAGAGTTAAAAACATATTTAATCTGAAAAGGAAACACTTGATTAGTGGATAGTTCTTAATCCGCGGAGTTTCGAAGAAATACTTTCCTTCTCATCAGAGGGTAGGAATTAGCAAAATACGGGATCGGATTTTGCATACAAAAGTATTTGATGAAACAACAAGTAAGTCAAAGATCTTACTTGATAACAAAAAAAGTGGAGCAGAGGGAATATGGTGAAGAAAAAGGTGATTACACGTGAATGGATAGTCTGGTGGAAGGTAAATAATCCAATGATGGTATAATCCAAAAATATAAATCCAAGAAAGTTAATTTCAATTACGTGATTTCCTTGGATTTTACTTGTGCAAATGGAAACTCAATTAACTTTCTGGAGTTATATTTTTGGATTATACCGTCATTGGATTATCTACCTTTCACCAGACTATCCATTCACATGTAATCACCTTTTTCTTCACCATATACCCTCTGCTCCACTTTTTGTTATCAAAATTTCTTGGAGTTATTGAATATATATTTACTTGTGGACTCTTGGTCTTACTGGATTCCAGGACAAGAATTCATCTAATCTGGTGGAATATCCAGCTTTGTGCTGTTATCAGCAACAACATCACTTAGAGCAGGTGTACCATTCATCGTATTAGCCAGCGTGTGTTAGCCGCACTGAGGAATCTTATTTGGACTTGGAATAATCATGTTATTTTCAATATTTATCCAGGGTTTACTTGTAGATGGATGTATTGTCATGACAGGTTATCCTGATAAATCATTGGACAAAGGAAACCATAAATACATGAGGATGGTGTCTAGTAGGTATTCAAGTTATGCTTCTTTTTTTTTTTTTTCAATTTTCTTATCAATTTGTTTTTGCTGGGGATGTGGCATTCTGTAGGATGCCAAACATTTACTTGCTATTTTAGACATTCCAACCGAGAGAACTTTTTAAGATTCTAACCGTCCGTTTAAGTGCAATTGTTTATATTTCTCTTGCAAGTGGTTCACCAGCTATATTTACCAGGTAGTTTTTGAAATTATTTTTCATGAGTCCAGTTGCTCCTATAATTACTGAAATGATAAAGATCTTCCTTAGATTCCAGTTTCTCTTCATGTCGTACATAAGACCTCTGTATTTCGTTATCTTTTCTTTCTCAGCTTTGTTTAACCTAGCATCATTGGGGACACTAACTTCTACTAACTTCTGCGTCAGGTTTAATAGCTCTGTTTGCTAGGTACATAACTGTAGGAATTGCATAGTCATAGTGGATGGTGTATAACTTATTTCCAACTGTTCTTTCTGGTAAACATGTTCCAAAGACTTGCTGATACATTTGATATTAAACTTTTTGCAGATGGTCCAACGGAGATCTTTTCGCACTCCATTTTGTCGCATCGTATAGTAACCATCCACCAGCAGAATCTTACTGATGTCAGCTCACATTCTCTACTTCCATGTGGCAGAATCTGCATATGTTGTCATTGCTGAGACCACTCATTTTCTAAAAATCATTGGTCAGTAAGTCTTCATATCAAGCAACCATTATAATCCGCTTTTATATTTGGGAAAAGAAAATTTATTTCTGAATTTTTGAGATGAACATAAATTGTTTTGATTCTTTAGAATACGGTTCTCATCTTGAGTGTCATTTTTACAACGTTTCGGTCGATGTAATCTCTGACTTGTTTCAGGTGTATCTGTCAAACTAGAGAATCTTTCTCTCGAACTTGGGAATCTGCATGGAATTTTAAACGGAACCCTTTATTTAATCCATGGTGGTAATATGCTCTCATTCCGTCAGCCATGACCAGGTGGAAGTCCTAAGTAATTTGCAATTGTATTTTGAGTATCACTCACACTGAAGATTGAACCTTCAACCTCAGAAGAATGTAACCTACAACTGAATTTTACCAAGTACTTTATCCATTACGTCCCATGGATTAAATAAAAAGCTCCGTTTGTGTGCAGATTTCTGAGTTTAACTAAAGAATTCCCGAGTCTGACAGAAGGATTCCCAAGTTCAAGAAGATACACCTGATTAAGGTTGAACATTAAATCAACCAAAACGTTGTGAAAAAACACTCAAGATAAGAACAGATAAGTCTGAATAATCCAAATAATACTAAAATGTCTACTGAAGCTTTCAGCCAAAGTAAAAAGGAAATATGTACATGACATATTGATACCCTATCATCCCACATTTTATGGCCTACCAAAAACCCAAACCCTAACCCCACAAACCAAATTTATGACCTATTGTCTCTCATGTAAGCAGCACTACACATCACCCCATAAAATAGCACAAGCTGTCACAAAATTGTTAATCTTTTGCTTGGGACAATCAGTTCCTCACATAAAAAAAAAAAAAAACAAAAAAAAACATTCAGATGACCTCAATCAGATTAGAAATAAAGATATGAATAATAAAACTAGTGTAAACACCATAGACATGCAACTTATATATCTATCTATATATCTATAAAAGTGAACTTATCTGTGTATCTGTGTGTATGTGCGTACATTTCCCTATGCAATAACTTTATCAATTTTAAGTCTACAGACTCGAAATTTGATATACAGGATACTAAGATTTGGGAAAATCTTTGTGATCGGTTTTCGGCCAGAAATTTGGCTGTTAAGGGGTCGAAGTTCAACGATTTGACTTTTGAAAACTCTACCAAACTCCTCTGATAATTTTGGGTCTAAACGCTTGAAATTTTAGATATAGGTTCCTTGGACATGGACGTAACTTAATAACTTGATTTGAGCACAAAACAATAAATTTTAAGGGGTCATAATAGGGGTCAAAGTTAAAAAAAAGTTTGACCGCTTCAGTCTCTACCAAATTACTCAGACAATGTCTGGTCTAAACATTTGTAATTTTACATAAAGGGTATTCAGAGATAGGGCAAGCTTTTTAATCGGTTTGGGTCGAAAATTTTTAGTTACCAATATATAAATGTATGTATGTATGTATGTTTGCATGTCTGCCTAAAACTTTCGACAGAGGCGACAGATTTTCACAAGATCAGTATCGTTTTGAAGTTCAACCTTTCAGACGACAAATATTGAAAAATTGGCTAAAAACATTAATATCTTCACCTCCAACTGGGCACTTTTCTACAAGGGGGGCTCGCTTTTTTCACCAATATTTTCAAAAGTTATCCTCTCCTTTCAATTGTCTAGCCTTAATTAAAACCTACATCATTTCCTGTTTGGCGGTGGGTGGTCGTAACAGCAAAGACGTCAGGTTTTCCCCCGTTCTTTTCCTCCTTCACGGTACGGGTTTGAGCCTGCCTTCCTACTACCATTTTTTTTTTTTGTTGTTTTTTTGCTCAACACACACCTCCAAACACCCGGGAAATGCTGGGCTGAAATGCTAGTATATATATAAAAGTGAAAATGTCTGTGTGCGTTTTCCCTATTTCCCTATCTGTCAATTTTCGGTCTAGAGACTCGAAATTTGACATAAGGAGCATTGAGATTTGGGAAAATCTTTTTAATCAATTTTCGGCCAGAAATTTGTCTGTCAAGAGGTCAAAGTTCAATGATTTGACCATTGAAAGCTCTACCAAACTCCTCTGCCAATTTTGGGTCTAAACACTTGAAATTTTAGATGTAGGTTACTTGGACATGGATCAAACTTTTTAATTTGACTTGAGCCCAAAAAAATAAATATTAAGGGTCAAATTGGGGTCAAAGTTTTAAAAAATTTGACCTCTGTGGTCTCTACCAAATATTTTAGCCAATTTCTGGTCTAAAAATTTGAAATTTTACATAAATGGTATTCAGAGATAGGGCAAGCTTTTTAATCGGTTTGCATTGAAAATCTGAGCTGCCAAGGAGTCAAAGTTCAAAAGATTTGACCTTTGCAGTGTCTAACAAACTACTCAGCCAATTTTGAGTCTAAACATTTGAAATTTATACATAACGGGTATTCAGACATGCAGCAAGCATTTTAATCAATTTTGTGGCGAAAATTTGGCTGCCAAAAGGTCAAAGTTGAAAGAGTTGACCTTTGCAGATTCTACCAATTTCTCTGCCAATTTTTGGTCTAAAGACTTGAAATTTTAGATGTAGGTAATGTTTTTTGTTTGAAACCAAAATAATATATGTTAAGAGGTCAAAATTGGGGTCAAAATTAAAAAAAATTGAACTCTGTGCTCTCTATGAACTTACTCAGACCAACTTTGGTCTAAACATTTGAAATCATAAAGTGTGTTCACACATAGGGCAAGTTATGAACAGCAAAGTCAAGTATTATGGTTCAATTGTGCTCTAAACAGGAATATTCATTTCGAATGCACCCATATCTTATAAAAAATCTACAGTTGATTTTTTTTTAAGCTGGGCCTTTCTGCTTATGCGGTGATAAAACTTTTCAAATTCACTTTTGATGTTAGGTTGTATAAAAGTGTTAACTTTAATCAAAATCAGATTGTTCCTTCTTTAATCGGATTTTTTCAATTATCGTTTTCCGATACTTACCGGACGCATTTTAATACAAAGCCTACGTACGAACACTCCCAGGCTCATCAAGTACCCTCGTGTAAAATTAAAAAATCAGCCCAGCCGTTTCAGAGTCCATAGACAATATGCGCATACACAAAGTCACTTTGTCTGTGTATGTATGCAGAATAGTCTCTACCAAACTACTTTGTCAATTTTTTATCTACAGTCTTGAAGCGGTATCTGGGTTATCTGGACACGAGGAACAAATTCAATTTGATTTTTAACCTTAAAAAAAAAAAGAAGCTGCTAATGGGCTTTGAAAACTTTGAACTTGACAGGTGTTAGTTCAGTTAATGTGTAACCTCTATGTATGCGCAAATATACATTTAACCATGTTAATTTTTAAATCTTTGATATGCATGTCCTTAGCAAAATACCATTGCAGAGCTAAATGGTTTGGTTTCGATTCTAGCTGATGGCACCCAAGACATTTTTTTGTTTTTAACTTTGGAAATCGCTAAAATATATTGGGCATAATATAATGGTCAATACAGAATAACTCTATAATAATAAATATGAAATCTGCATAAATTAAAATATCATATTTAAGCGTATTTTATGATTGGGCAACGCCGGACGACTAGCTAGTATAGTCATAAAAACCGCTGCAACCTACTCTAAAAACACTTAAAAAATCAATTTGCACTTATCTTTTCACATCGACAGCGTCATTAGCATTTGTAGGCATATTACCAACATGACCCAGTTTCACTTCAACAAAAGCTGCAATAAACGAACACTCTCCCAATGGGCAACCCACTCAGCAGGCTTTTTAGCTTGTTGGTTCTTACAATTTCTAGAATATGACCCCTTAGTTATTGATGTCTATTGTGAAAATGTTACAAACTTCAAAGGTGACTGAATTTTCATCAAGGACTTCCAACACCCTTTTTACTCTCTTTGCATAAAGCTAAAATAAACTAAATATAGCCCACATTTGGACAGTTTACGCTTAGTAACTGTATTTCAAAATTCATAATGATCGGTTAATTCGTTAGGGAATTCTGTACATATAACTATATAAACGTATGACGATAACTAACTTTACAAAGATAGGTTGAAAAACTAGAGCGACAAACAGAAACAACGAAAACAAATTTTTACCACCACCACAAAATTAAAGCAAAACTCATAATTGGGTTTTGTCGATGTGTTCTTGGAATATGTAGTCCTCAACAAAGATTGTAAAAAAAAATGTCACCCATGGAATCCTTCATGAAATCCACAATCCTTTTTGCAATCCAACTGCCTTTGGTGAAAATAAAGGTACTGATCCAGAACGTGACCAAAGGTTGTGGAAAAATTGTTGTAAAAATACGACGCGAACACGTTTTTTTTTTCTTTTGACATGAAAAGTATCTAAAAATATTTTTATTTATATTTTTTCATGAAGTTTCAATAAAATATTTGTTCATAATGACAAAAACAATATTTTTATTGAAACAACTATGATCCAAAATATTTTTTTTTCAAGAAAAGTATCAAAAAAGTGTTGTTTTTTTTTTTTCCTAATACTGAAAACAATTTTGTTATGAGCTGATTGGCTGATTGTGTCAGTTTTATCCAGATGCTTTTCCAGCAACTTACTGGAAGATGCCGATGCAACCTTGGATCAAATTCTGGATCTACCCAAATAATCTTCAGTTTATGCCTGACTTGATCACCAAAACTCCTTCATAAATGTCCGGCAGTCATTGTTTTGTGACTGCTTAATAACAAGCATGCTGTCAATAAACGCTTTCCGTAGAACTGCCTGATTTTTGTTGTGATGAAACTCTTCGATTCTGGAATAGTCTGGAGATTTTGTCGAGAGATATTATCTTTAAGAAAACCTCATAAATAAATAGAAGGGAGATTATTTTGTTTATCTCTCAATCCCATCCTCATCAATTCCTTTCCTGTATTTTTTTTTTTTTGTGTCTTTCCTAGTTCTGATTAACATAACATGTTAATCATTGAGCTTCTTTTTTTATCTGCCATCTTTTCTACAAATACTAATTATGGCATGTATTCCTCAGAATTGTCTGATCTATTCCCTGCTCCCTTGTTCCAGCTCGTTGGACTAATTGGTCTAGTAGACTTCATCAATATTCTGCTTTAATACCTCGTTGTAATACAGCTCCCTATTCCAGTAGCTCCTTTCCAACAACTGCAAGGCTGTGGAACTCTCTTCCTGCTCACTGTTTTCCTTCTACCTACAGCCTTGGTCAATAGGCATCTCCCGTCTTTTTAATAATCAGCTTTTGTTCTTGTTAGCTTCTTACATCAAGTGGCTTCATGCTTTGTCTCGAGCGATTTCCATAAAAAAAAAAATCTAATCAAAATAAAAACATATCATTTCAAACATTTTTTTTTTTAAATACCGAGACGCTACTCATCCAAGGCCAGAAAATCATTCAGGTTAATGAGATAAATGACAAGTTGAATGATGAAGAGGATTGAAAATGATGGACGGAACGTTGATGCAGTTTTTCAAGTTTTTTTATGTTCATCTCTATTCACAATTTCGAAGTCGTTGCAAGTTTTTGGTAATAGCAGAGATATGCCGCTAAACTCTGACTCAATCTGTAAGACACATTGGCAAAGGAAATGAAATAGAAGTTCATTTCCTGCCAGAGCAAATGCTAATTTCATGCCAATTTCACTTGTCCGCAAACTATTGAAGCCACGTTTTAAGTTTAGCTTGTGCAATTCGATTTGCTGTGCAATTCAATAGGATTTTCTTGTAGCATCATCGTTATTGGTTGCGTTTGTTGCGAATAGGTTTTCTTAATCACCGTGGAATGTTCATTTTCAGGAAATCTTTGGATTTTTTTTTTTTCAAGTGATCGGTGTACAATATGGTTCAAGAGTTCTGTTGCCCTTATCCCCAAAAGTGGTCTGAAAGTCCTATTACCCCAAAAAATTGTCGGAAGCATGGGCATCGTAAATAAATAAAAGGAGGCCTAGTCACTGAAAAATGACATCATGCACTAGGTCCTAGCAAGCAAATCTGTCAAATAATCAGACTGTCGATTATGAATGAGAACTGTTTAAAAAAATACATGAGAAAACTTTTTTTAAAAAATGCATTGAATAGAAAAGAAAAATGATTTATACCGAAACTGGTATTATTCAATATTAATTAAAAAAAAAAAAAAAAAGAAAAAAAAATGAGAACTGTTTAAAAAAATACATGAGAAAACTTTTTTTAAAAAATGCATTGAATAAAAAAGAAAAATGATTTATACCGAAACTGGTATTATTCAATATTAATTTTAAAAAAAAAAAAAAGAAAAAAAAATGAGAACTGTTTAAAAAAATACATGAGAAAACTTTTTTTAAAAAATGCATTGAATAAAAAAGAAAGGTGATTTATACTGAAACTGGTATTATTCAATATTAATTTTAAAAAAAAAAGAAAAAAAAAGAGAAACAAGAATTAGTTAAAAAAACAAAAAAAGTTGTGTGTTGTTTATGCATTAAAAATAATTCGTTTATATATTATTCCTTAATTGGAATTCATTTTTGAGATGAGCATTATATTTATTAATTTATTTTTATTTCGGACTATTATTCTCATCTTTATTAATTGTTGTTTTTCATCTTTTTTATTGGTTGTTGTTGTTGTTTCACGACGTTTCGGCCAACTATTCCTCTGGCCTTCGTCAGGTGGTAACCGCGACGGATAGGAACCTCGAATCTCCTAACTGCATTCTCAGCAATCACTAATACGTGACACGTAGTAAGATGACAACAACTACGGATGGCAGTGATTGCTGAGAATGCAGTTAGGAGATTCGAAGTTCTTATCCGTCGCGGTTACGACCTGACGAAGGCCAGAGGAATAGTTGGCCGAAACGTCGTGAAACAACAACAACCAATAAAAAAGATGAAAAACAACAACTAATAAAGATGAGAATAATAGTCCGAAATAAAAATAAATTAATAACTATTTCGTTGTTTCATGGATTTTAAAGACTAAAATGCGTTTATTACTTAAAAATTGTTTTGTGTGTTTTTTTTTTTTAAAGGAACAAGGTTCGATTGATACGGAAACTGAACTTTGTCCAATCGAATTAAAAAAGAAAAGATTTATGCATGTTAAACTACGTATGTTTGAAGCAGATATTGCAAAAACTAAATAGAAATGAACTGAATTTAGGAAACAAACAAATAAACAAATTAAAAACGAACAGTAAATTAAAAAAAAAAAAGAAAAATGAAAACCAACGATAAATAACCCTGCCCCCTTACTGTTGAGGTGCCTAGTGATCAGAAAACCTTCTACTCTAATAGTTTCTTCCCTCAAACTGCTCGACTTTGGAATTCCCTCCCTGTTTCTTGCTCCTCTGACTGCACTGACATACAGAAATTTAAATGTAATGCAAACAGACATCTCTCTACTCAACTCTCCACATTCCCCTGTTAGATATGATCCCAAATGGTAGCCCCTTATGACTAAGTGTTAATACGCCTTGTTTGGGGGGTGGAGGTGAAAAAAGAGTCTAAAAAAATGAAATATATATTTACTTGAAAATGGATGACGTCACAAAGTAAATTTTAGTTTTTTTTGTTTTTTTTTTTTAAGTTGCCGAAAAACACCATTCATTCTTTATGACGTCATCCATTTCCATGTAAATATGATGCTATAAAAATGATTATCGAGTAGTATCAAAAATAAGAAATTATAACAAATATTGACCCAACGGGTCACGGATGTTTCAATATAATCTAATAAAAAAATCAAACAAAAAATAATTATAATCGCTGTTTCCAAAATTATGGATTCTAGTGGAATATTCCTTCTTTTTTTATTTCGTGGATTGGTGCTGGTGGGGAACGAATAAAGTGAATTTTAACGTAAATAACAATTTTATTTTCGAACTAAAAATATAATTGAAGAGAAACAATTAATTTTATACAAAATGAGTGAAATAAATTCATTTCAAGTTCAAATCTTCCTCATTAAAAAAAAAAAAAAATTCGGACATAATACATCAATAAGCTTGTAAACAAAATGCAGCCATGTTTAAAAAATGGCCTTTCAAGGTCTTTAAAACAGCAATACGAATATATTTTATTAAATGGCTATCCCATAGTATGGTTAACAAGAGCAGAAACCGGGGAAAAAACACAACAAATAATTGTTACCCACAGTTACACTGCTACTTTCGGCTTCAAAAAAGTTGCAGCACACGCAACCTCGGTCCTAAAAATTGATAAATCCCGATTATAAATTGGTTATTCTACCGAACCACATTTCCTATAAGTGGTGTCTTCACTGTGAGTCCTACAAAAATTTTTTATAATGAAAAAATTATTTTATGGAACGACAGTGTGTCGGTTGCATGAACTATGTAAGTTGTCCAAAATGGTGTTTTTTTTCTAAGCTTTTTAAGGTCAACATCTGATGAGTACGTGACTAAACATGCAGCAATAACATAATTTTGCAGACGTGTTAGTCGCAATATGAAACAATATTGTAATGGATACCTTTTGAAAAGTAATAAATGACCAACTGAGAGAATTTGATATTTAGAACTTGGAAAAGTATTATATTACACTATCTCTCTCTCTCTCTCTCTCTCTCTCTATATATATATATATATATATATATATATATACATATATATATATATATATATATATTCCAAAAATCATATAAATTGATATACATATATATATACTCAATTTATGTGATTTTTGGAATATGACATTTTCGTTCCATGACAGATTTATCTGTATATTTTTTTTTATTAAGAAAGGTTTATGGTACCACGAATCCTAGTTAGTTGCCAGTTGTTTTTTTGTTTTTTTTATTATTTTTCAAGCCTGAAATTAATGACCATCTCCCCCAAAATCGACCTCCATTTTTATTGGACGAATATTTTAAGAAATTATCTTGACGGCGGCCATCGGGTGTGACACATGGTCAATGTTTGATGTGAGGTTAGTCGAGGGTTTCGTAAGGATGCTTAAGTAAAGCAGACATGCTCCAGTCAAATCCGTCGTTTCACCCTAAACAAGGCACAAAGTCACTTAATCGTGAGGATTTATGGAGTTGGACAACAAGATGTATGTTCACATTACACTTGAATTTCTGCATGTAAGTACAGTCAGGGAAGCAGAGGCCCAGTAGGGAATTCCAAAGTGCAGCAGTCCGACGGGAAAAAGCTATTCCCATTAACGACTCCTCAGGCGATACTACTCTTTCTTCACTACTCCAAAAAAGAAACAAAAATGAGTGGATAATGCCTGGGAGGGTAGCTTCTTTAGCATCCAATAGACACCCCCCCCCCCGCGAAGGCAGAAACCTGAAAGGCTATTGAATTATTTATGAACGATAAACAATTTTAAGTTGGGCTTTTCTTTTTGTAGCTGCTCTAACGTGAATAAATTTAAAAAGAATAATACATAAATCTATTTATTGACCTTATTTTATTGGTTGCCATGGATACAGACGACCCCCACCTCTGAAAACGACCTTTATTTGCCAGAATCGAATTGAAAAGAAATAAAACCACCTGTTAGTGGAGCTGGAGCTGTAACTCAATAGCTATGACTTTATTACTGGAAGATGATGATTATAATAATAGTTTTATTTTCCCGGCGTTGCCCGGTTGAAACGCTTAGATACATCCGAAGAAGTCGGCTAGCAGAAAAATTCCACCCCTTTATTGTAGAGGTCTCCAAAAGCCAGAAAACTGGGTTTGTATTACAATCCTCAGAGGTATGAAAAATTTGTCAAAAAACATATATATATATATATATATATATATATATATATATATATATATAACAAATGTTATCAAAAGTAAGATAAATTACTTTTCTTCCTAACTGGATAAATTTTTAGTGTTTTTATTCAATGTAAAATGTTTATTCGGTTCAAAAAACAAGTAATATTGAACACTACCAAAGAACAAGAAAAAATGGCCGCAATGTCTTTGAAATCCCAACAAAGACTTCAAGATAAGAAAAACAGAGAAAAACAAAATGGTTGGTTTCTACCACCATTTTGTTTTCTTAAGTAATTATCGAGACTTCAAAGATGTAAAGAGACATCGCAACCATTTTTTTCTTGTTTTCCAGTAGTGCTCAATATTACTTGTTTTTTGAACTGAATAAACATTTTACATTAAATAAAAACATTAAAACTTATCCAGTTAGGTTGAAAAGTAACTTATCTTGCATTTGATAACATTTATTTGTTATATTTTCTTTTGTTTTTTTGAGAACTTTTTCATACTTCTGTGGATTGTAAAACAAACCCAGAAAATCTACTGCTTTCTTCAACTTTTGAAATTCGCTTCCTGTTCCATGTTTCCCTTTATTATGACATGCTGAAATTTAAATGTAATGTGAAACAATGACTTAGAATCTTTTATATAAATCTCATCTGTGTGTGTGTGAATGGAATAAATATATGAAAGACACTCCCAATTCGAATACAAAGAATGTAACTTCCCTCTACCAGACTAGAAAACTTCTCATACTTACCAGTATTCTATACCATTAAAAATCCGCCAATTGCCGATGCATGGAGTATTGTTGCAACATCTGGGCTGGATGGATCTCTGAGGGACTCCAGCATGGAGATATAAGATACTGGCAAGTGTGGGAAGTTTTCTAGCTCGGTAAAAGGAGCCCACCTTAATATCAGACTTATCAGTCTTCTATGTATTTATTCCAATTTCATGTTTGACTCGTGAGAAGAGTGCTAGCAAGAATAACAATCGGTGAGATTTGAACAACTTAGACTTTATTTGTATCATTTGGCCCATTTGAACTGCTGTTTCAACTGCCATTAATAAATACTAATAATTACACACACCCTTCCTGAAATATGGTGGAAGATGGTGGCTGAAGGTCGATTGGTTATTTGAAAATATAATGAACTTGAAGCATAAAAGCTTTTATCAAAATGATTGGATTCTGCATTAAATAACCTTAAAAGGGTTGATATGCCGTACAACAAAACAATTGAATATTATTTTTAAGATATATATAAATTTAAAAAAAACATATCAAAATGATTGGAATTGGCATAATCTGAAAAGGGTTGATATGCCGCAAAACAAAACAATCACACTTATAAATCACGAATAATATTCGGAGGTATATACATAAAAAAAAAATGGAAAACAAACTTTTATCAAAATGATTGAATTTGGCATAACCTGAAAAGAGTTGATATGCAATAAAACCAAACACTTCCTCTCTTTTCCTTCTCCTCCCGCCTCTCTCCTCCTTCATCTCCCTTCCTCTCCCTTTCCTCTCTATCTGTCTGTCTCCATCTCTCTCATAAATATCACCACTTAAAGTTAAGCCTTCGTTCTTATCTAGCCCCGTACGTACACATTTCGGACCTCTACTTATATCACGCCCCCACACTTGCACACTGATATATACGCGTTCTACATGGGAAGTACGAACTTCTTTCTATCCTAGAAGCCTCTATATTCATTCACAAACGACCTTCCCCACAACCCCGTCCACCCCACATCCACCCCCACCCCTCCGCTTTCGCCTCCTGACAATCTGTAACAAATCCTAATTAAGTATGACGTCTTGTTAATCCCTTTAAGCCATTCACAACCGGGATTTGATTGTGTGTGTGTGTGTGTGTGTGTGTGTGTGTGTGTGTGTGTGTGTGTGTGTGTGTGTGTGTGTGTGTGTGTGTGCTCCTTATCATTTGTACTGACTAGCACAGGTCATCATCAGAGATTACTTACTGACGAACGACAAGCGTTGGTGTTCCCTGGAGTCTGAGTGACAACTAGTCTTCACAGATTTCCAGTATTCTTCATCTCTTTTGATTACTTTTGAAATGGATTTGCGTTATCTCAATAGCCGCTTACCATTGACTTCTCGCTTGTAGCGACCATTGGTCTTCACTGAAATTTGGATGGCAATAAGCCTCCCCAAGGTCTCATTACTTTTAGCACTTGTCCAGTAGAGGTCTGGTTAATACTTCCCACCCTCCCGGTTCTTTCATCCTCCTTGACTCTTCATGCCTATTTCGTGTGGTATAAGCCGAGGCTCAGTTTTTTTTTGTTTTTTTTTATTTATTTATGTTTTTTTTTTTGTGTGTGGCGGAGAAGGTACAGTTTGTAAGATTTGTTGCAGTTTCAGTTCTCTTGGTTTCATATGGTGGTCCATATTTTTTTTTTTTTTTTAAGGATCTCCTGTAGCAGATATCTCCCTGATTTCTACTTTCACTTTTCTCGCTCACATGGCCCTCTTCTAAATTTACAGCAGCGGACCGAGATCAGTGAACTTTTTTTCTTTTTTTTTTTTAACAATGTTCTTTTAATGTTTAACATACTGATAGAAATTATAGCACAATAAAAATACCGTATATTTCGGCGTATAAAGCGACGACTGTCAGATAAGACGAGGTACAAAATTGGAGCAAATTTTAATAAATTTATCATATATCGGTTGTATAAGACGACTGTTAAATCACGAAACCATGTTTGTTTAGCCTAGGCTAGAGATTGCAACACTCGGTATCTTATGAAATATTAGTTTTTAAAAATTATTTTTTAACTTTAAGGGTCGTCTTATACGCCGAAATCGAGAATTAAATTAAAACAGAAATCATTTTTCTTATTTCGAATTATTTAATCAAGTAAAAATGCCGTTTTTTACTTTATTAAAAAGTTTGAAAGCCTATTTTTTTTTTCAAAGTACTTTCAGGTAATCTCCAAAAATACCGTTAGGGCTTACAACATGGCCGCCAGAAGAGTCACTAGAATGACTTTGACTTTACTAATAAAGTAAACTATAGACTTGATTAAATAATTCGAAATAAATACTTTCATTTTTTTGTGTGCAATTTTATCACTAGATATCAATAAATTCCACTTTCTTTTAAGTATTTTAAAGTTTTTTTAAGGAACTGCAACCTTCCATTAAAAATTCAAATATTTCAGATTTGCATTAAATATAATTCAGTCATTAGATGCTAATTATGCAAAGGTTCCCTGAATTTCAATTTCTTAAAATCCCTTAAGATTAAACCTTGGGTTTTAGACATTTTCTAGAATCAAAATCATGTAATGGATTTTGATCAAAATTAGATTCATAGACTTGCTTTGCTTGAACAGTATTTGTCATATCAGAAAGCAATGTTTTATCAACAGATTCAGATTTTTCCATTTTTTTTTTTTAAATTTACAACAGTAACTTCATGTGAATAAACTATAATTTGAAAACTAATAATCAAATTTTGACATGTGCTATTTGAAGGTTAGTACTTTATAAAAAAATCGAGATGTAATGATGCTAAACCTTATGCCTAAAATCATTATTCCAAATATGATGTTTTAACATAAAAGTTGGCTCATCAGATTTGTAGTAGACTGGTGGATATATTATACATCCACCAGTCGTACAAAATATGAGAAATGATTTGAATTGGGAAAGGAAAAATGAATTGCTTTGAGTAAAGAACGAACAACGCGTTAACTTGAATTAAACGAACTAGGATTCATTTTGTGAAGAAACAAGTGAAAGAAAAGGGTACTACACGTGTTTAGTTTGGCATGCGTCTCTCGCTGTTTACTGGTAAGAAGGAAAGTCTATTGTCGTAGAGAGAGAAAGTCAATCCAGTTTGGTGTGCGTCTCTCGCTGTTAGCTGGTGAGGAGGAAAGTCTATTGTAGTATAGAGAGAGAATGAGAAAAAGTCAATCCAGGCCATGGAGATAGAAAGCATATAATGTGTACATACTGTCTGTTAGCTCATGCCCCCTACATAGTCACAGGGGACGTGACGCGCGCGAGCGTGCACCTCCCGAAAGGGAGGCGGCTGGTTCGTCGACCACTCACCTCGGAAGCTGGTCTGAAAAAAGGGGTGAAAACAGCTTGTCTCTTGCTTTTATAATTGTTTCCGGTGGTCTTTTGCAGATGTGTGGATTTCCTTTGAAAGCGGAAGTGACGTTGTCCATCTGTGCGTACATGTGCGTACGTTAGCATGTGTGTGTATACACGTGAATGTGAGTGTATGTACGCGAACGTGAATATATCTACTTGTGTGTACATGTGCGCGAATGTTTGTGTGCGCGTATGTATATGACAAGAAATATGGCTTGAGATGTGAACGCGCGTTTTTGTGTGAGACTAGGAAAGGCTCCCACAATAGCCTTTCCTAGTCTCACACAGATTAAAAGTCTGATTTGTCATGTTATTTAGGCCTAACTTCTAAAATCCGGTTGACTTTATTTCATGTATTAGATATATGTGTTAGTGACGAGATATTTTTTTCCTAATACCAATGCAATTACTGATTCCATTCTAACTTCCCGATTCCAATACAATTATTGATTCTGATTCTGTTCAAATTTTTAAATGTTTTCATCTCACCATAATAATCCATATTATTAGGTGGGTGCAAAAATCACCTTTGACATGAAGTTGAACATCAAAAAACGACATTATTTTTGAACCAACCTAATAATATGCTCATATATTTTTTCAAACGTACACATACACTTGCGGGTGGTGATCTATAGATTTTAGTTTTACTGATAGTTTAAAAATCATTGAATATTTATCATTTTATCATTAATACCAGCAATTGAAAATTTAAGTTTTAAACAAAAACAAACAAAAGAATCGTTTTGGGCATCGGAAAATTGGCTAAAACTTTTAAGATTCTCATACTGATTCCTAAATCTTTTGATTTTATCAATCTCGATTAATCGTCCTAAGACTAGTATATAACAAGTAAGGCATGCATGTCCCCCCGTGAGTGCACAGTGAACGAGATATAAAAACAATGACTAAGTTCAGCATTGCCCCCCCCCATTTAGCCCCAAAAGTCCCCAGGGGACGTCAAATCCTAGTGAAAATGAACAAATGGTGCAGTTTTAGGCCTTAACATATGCAAAAAAAAAAAAAAGAAATGACTAACTCCATCATTCCTTCCACCCATTTAGCTCTAAAAGTCCCCAAGGTCTTAAAATATTTTAATTTGAATTCAGCACCATGCAAAACTGCTAAATAGACATACACAGAAAATTTGGACAAATATGGTAAAATAGTCCCAAAAATGGAGTGTTTTTATTAATCCTAAAAGAGTCCCTCGGGCACATCCAAGAGTTATCGTGAAGTATAGACAAACAAAATTATATAGAAATCAGTTAGTTACAACTTTTCAGAAAGTTTTATAAAAATCCAATGCATCAATTATTTTTTTTAATAAGCACAAAAGTGTCAATTTTAGCCATTTCAACCCGAAAGGCATCCCTAGGTGGGGGGCAACCAGAGTTTTCCCAGAAAATCCGTTTTGGCACTTTTTTACTCATATCATGTTAAATGTTTGTGCAAAATTTTTTAAAACTTCCAAGGTGTAGTTATTGAGAAAAGTGTGAACGGACGAACGGATAAGAGTGAATTTACAGGTCCACTCTCCTTTTGTCAGGGGACCAATCACAAGAATCTATGACTTCATTATATATATATATATATATATATATATATATATATATATATATATATATACTATAAAGCTGAACGTCTGTGTGTGTGTCTGGTCACGAATAGGCCTATATGGTTGACTATTATAGAAAACTGATCACATATAATGATAGAAGATGTATCGAGACACAGGAATGGGTATGTTTGATCTGGCATAATGATGATTCATTAAAATTGTGGGGTCTGCGTACGCGCCTGATCCACAAAGTATGGAAATAAAAAATTTTAAAATTAAAAAAAACATTTACAAGTGTTTTTGATATAGACGTACATAAGAATACTTTAATAAGAATGTTTTAACTTAAATAGGGATGGTATAATAAAATTGTGGGGTCTGCATTCGCGCCTGGCCTCCATAGAATGGAAATAGGCACAAACTTTAATAAAGACTTTTCATATCTATTTGCATAAGTATACTTTGATAATTATGTTTCAGTTTGAAGAAATATGGTATAATAAAATTATGGGGTGTTCGTTCGCACCTGACCTTCATAGAATGGAAATATGTCACAAAATTTAACAAGGTTTTTTTAATATAGATCCACAGAATATTGTGATAAGTGTTTCAGTGTGAACAGGTATGGTATAATAAATTATGGGGTTTATCTATTTTATTTTTACTTTCATCATATTTTGCTTTGGTTTTGATACCTCCAAATTCGAAGCTATCTCTTTACAACCCTTCCTTTTCATAACCTATCATACTTTCATAAATGAGAGTCCATTTTCTGTAGGCTGTTTTTTAACCCAGTCAACGACGGGTACATTTTCTAGTATGTGTATATATATATATATATATATATATATATATATATATATATATACATTAACATTTATAAAAAATTGTCTCAGCCAATTAATTCACTTTCATTTTTCTTGTTTATGCAACATTTTTTTTTATTCAGCCGTGTTAAAAGGATTAGTATATCTCGATATCAGGTGTTTAAAAATTTCATGATTAATTGGACTTTGGTCCTTTTTCCACATTTCATGATCACAAATCATTGAAGTAATCCGAAAGCTTCTAAAAGGGATTTGAATTTCAAATACAAAGAAAACTAATCAGTAGAATTGAAAGATTTAAAAGGATTAACCGACAATTTGATCACACATGCATCATGCATACATACCTACATACGTACATGCATATATATATATATGTGTGTGTGTGTATATATATATATATATATATATATATATATAATGTTTAAAGAAAAAATAGAAAAAAAACGAATGAAATTATTAAAAAATCAACGTTTCGTCCCTGTTTCAGAGGACATCTTCAGGATAATTGAAATAAAAATGTGATAAAAGAAAAAGTCATAGATCGTGCGAAAAAAGACAGTTTTTTAAAATCCAACCCATGTCGGGAAAGGATGAATATGTGTGCAGGAAAACAGGAGATGGAGAGTGAAATCCAAAGTCTAGTAGTTTGATGGAAGAAACTATTAGAAGGCTTTCCAGTGTCTAGGGACCTTGCTATTAGTCGGGTTAGTCAGGAGTATGTATGTTGAGGAGGCACAGGTACTATGAGTTCGTCAGAGCACATTCCATTAAAGTATTTGTAATTTGTAACGGCACAGGGATGCAACATTGCGGCATTGGGGCAGAGGTTGGAATTTGGCCAATAGGTTTGAGACTGTTTTTTGGACCCTGTCTAGGGAGAGACTAGTAGTAGATGCATCACCCCAGATGTGCCAACAATACTATGTGCATGGGTATAGAGGACAAAGTCACCTTTTAATGTAGTTGGTGAAATCATCCTCTGTTGTTAAGTAGAGGTATGAAAAGATTATTAGTTGTTTGCTCCTCCAGGCAAGAAATGCGTACACAAAATCTGCTGATATTAATGTCACAACCAAAGTACATTTATTTGCAACATAAAATACAAATTTAAGTTTGTAAAAATTCATATTCGAAAGATGTAGGAGTAACTTTACTTGTGTGTAGGCCTCAAGAGTCTTTGATGAGAGTTTCGTTCGAATGGCGTTTTGGCTGTTGCCAAAACCGGGTAGTGCTTTCGTCACGTCTGCATGGTTGCAAGGTCCAGCGAAAAGAGAAAGAATAGTAGAAACCGGATGTGAAGTTAGGCTGTATCGCCCCCTTGTGGCCAAGAATGATATTACCAGAGTTAAAGGGCAATAATCATGTTCGTCTTAAAGTCATCCATTTGCGTTTGTGTATCCACTTGCGTGGGGAACTCGATTACCACACGGATGAATTGTGGATTTGTAAAGATATAGTCTGGTGTGAGTACTTTTCTAGCATGATAAAGGGAACCCACCTTCTTTGCAACAGCCTTGGCAATGTCCTCAATGCATTTATTAAAAAAAAATGAATTCAGGTAATTTGATTACATAGTAGAGCTGACATATATTCAATGTAGCCGCCTTCAGTCTCAATCACCACCTCGATATGGATCCAAAACTGGGAGTATGCCTTTTCGACAAGCGCTGGCAGGAGCTCAGCAAATACTCGGCAGATGGCAGCGATCAGGCTTGCTTTGGTGTTGTGAGAGGTCATGTTGGTGATGTATGACCAAACAAAGTAGTCCAGAAGGTTCAGGTCGAGGGAGGAGGGAGGCCAGTGGGAAAAGGGTACAAAGTCGTAGCACTCCTTCTGAAGTCAAGCCTGGGTCTCTTTGGACTTGTAGGCTGGCACAGAGTCCTACTGCCACACCCAGAGTCTGCCATCGGCCACCTGATTGCATCAGGGGATCACCACATTCAGCATATCCAGGTACAGCTTGATGTTGACTCACTTGAGACTAGGGATGTACCGATTATCAAATTGGTCAAATACCGATTAATCGGCCATTGATAATCGGCCGATTACTTTTTTTTTTAATGCCAATTCATCAGCAAATTTTGTTGTCATAAATGATACTAATATTAATTATATTATAAACGAAGACAAGTTTTGCTTGCCAGTGAAAATTTATCAAGGAAAATTATTACTTTATTCTTTCAGTTTTAATGTTGAGAAAATTGCGATGATGTGCGAACAGAAAATAAAGCATTTTTCATCAGTCATACTCTTGTTCCTCATTTTTGGACTATTGCTGCCATTACATATTTTTATTTTTCTGGTTTAGATAATGTGTATTTTATTGAGATAGATTACTAATTTGATATCGGACATATGTAATTTCAATATGATGAAAAATGAATTGACAACAACCTTCAACCAGTTTCTGCTGGAATTATTTTGATGTCAATCTCAAGAATAAGAATACAGCTGCTTGCAAGTTATGTCAAACCATCACATCAAAGGGTAGCAAATCAGCAAAAACTTTACCACGACTCATATGTTAAACCATCTTAGAAATATAGAAGCAAAAGTTGCAAATAAGAAAAAGAAAGCACATTGAATATTCAGTGACAGATATTCCAGGAACAAGTGCCAGCAACTACGAGCGTCCAGCAGAGCACCAAACTACTATAGAATCAATATTGGCCAAAAAGAAAGTTTGGAATACTAATGAACACATGTCACAAGAGATCCATTATTATTTTATAGGTTTATTGCAAAACTTTGTTCAAATTACAACATTCTATCAAAAAAGTACTTCACTGCAAAATAATTTCCGATATATTTACAAAAGTAAAACAGAAATTCAACTGTCTCTTGCTGAAATTAGCAGCATTTTATGAACTACAGACATTTGGACAGCTACAACAGATAATGCTCCCTTTCTGAATTTGACAGCTTTAAAATCACTTCGAACAGTGCAGAGCTGTGCTTAGAGTTGTTCCATTCCCTGGTACACAAACAGGTGCAAGAATGAGTATAAAATCTTCAATAAAGTTTTCTTAGTCTTGCGGGATTCAGTGATAAATATGGTGGCTGGTGTCAGGGAATGTGATTTAGAATAACAATCATACATTGTAACTCAAGCTGGGAAGACAACCGTTACATCATTTAACAGAAATACATTTTCTCACTTCAATCGCTTTCTATTAGCAATTAGTAAATTAACTGAAATACAGGATCAGCTTAATTTGGAAAAACAAACTCATTCAAGGTGTGACCACATGGCGGAATTCAACATATTATATCCTGAAAATAAATTAAGAACAACAAAAAGCTCTTGTAATGTGAGCTGTTGATAAGATTCCTACCATAACAACTTACCAACGGGGACTTGTTTGAAAAAAATATCCAGTTTCTGGGTCCATTTGAAGAAATCACCAAAGAAGCAAGTCACAGAACTTCAACCATATCAATGATAATATCTACAAATTTAACTCTGAGGTTATTTCTGTCAAAAGCTGTCCAATCTAATTCTGATATTTCTGACTTTAATGGAATCCTTACCGTTGTTGAACAAATGAATCAATGGAAACAAGATTTTCGTTTCATCTAAATGATAAAAACTTGTATCTGATAACTTTCCTAGACTCATGATGCAAATATTAATTTTAAAAGATTGGCATTGAGAACATATTTAGAATTGGATTCTACATCTTCTTTCCACTGACGACGATGATGATGATGATGATGACACAGAATCAACAATGTACACTACCCTGCTGAGGGTGAAGAAGCACAGACATGTGTCGATTACGACATAGCAATTTGAAATCAACTCACACAAAACAACCAGTAAAAATGTCATAAAAGATGAATTTTGCGTTTTTTAATCGCATATCTTTTTCAAACAACTATGTTCATATTTTGTCAAATTGTTTAGATATTTCTATGCGATTAAAAAACACAAAATCAATTGATAAAGAAAGTTTACATATTTTTATATATTTATTATTATTGGATGAAAAAAATAAACGTAAAATATAGTTAACTATAAAAAGTAATATTTTTGGAATAGGCGACGATCGTAATAGACTGCGCAGGTTTAAATAAAGTATATTTAAATAAAGTATATTTAAATAAAGTATATTTAAATATAATACATTTAAAAAAGAATACGTAAATATGTGAGAAAAAATATATTAACAAAAAAATCTTAATATTTTGCCCAGCGAAAAGAGAAAGAATAGTAGAAACCGGGTAGTGTGTAAGCAGTTTTGAAGAATAACGGAAGTATTGTTTCAATTTTGTGCTTCCATAACTCAATTGACAGACCTGCCGCCATCTTTGAAACTTAGGGTCTCGTTTTACGCACCATTACGTTTAATTTAATGATAATATCGGTAGTTCGAGAAATTAATTTTCCTCTGAGTTATATCAAATTCATTAATACAGACTTTAGGGGCTTTTTTTTTCATAATGTTCCTGTAAAAATTAATTTTTCTTTTTATTGTTACAATTTACGATGTTTTATTTTCATATAGAAAATCAAAAATAAATTCATTTTTTTTTTGTTTTTGACTACTGGAAACAATAACTTTAGCAAAGGTGTTTTTGTTTAAACAAAATAATACATTTCCACTAAGATTCAAATAAAAATAATGAGCTTATTATATTCCGTGATTATTATTTGATAAATACTGAAAATTTCATTAAAATTGGTTAATTTCTTGATTTTTGGTAAATTTTTAAGTAAAGGGAGGGGTTAAAATGTTTATACATTTTGAGCATCGGCATTCATTTTGCCTGCACCTAGATATTATTGTATCCCTTTTGTTAAAACTGTAAAAGTATTTATCTAAGTAATTTGGTTATTGCAGCATCAAAATATATCTGGTTATTATGGTTTTTCTCCAATATCCTAATAGGAGTCTGTGACATATTTCCATTGTATGAATGCCCAACATAATATCATTATACCATCTTTAGACAGAACAGATACTACCCTTTGGATCCTAGCCAGAAGATCAAGAAGGTATATTTTAGTTTCGCGTACAGTTGAAATGCGACATCATTTTTTTTTAAATATTTTTTTTTTTTTTACATTGCATCTTCAGTAATTAGGAGACCCTATTTATTAAAAATAGTGAATTTCTCTACTGCTATTTAAGTCATTTGAAAGATTGTCTATAGTTTTTCGTGACCTAACAATATTTTTACAGAATTCAGGGTTCGCACAAGCTTGAAAAGTTCTTGAATTTTTACTTTTGCCTTAGAAAGGCCTTATCTCTATTATTATCTTGAAAATATGGAAAATGTCTTGAAAATTGTATTTTTTATACCTAGTTAAAGTTTGTTTTGCAATATTTAAAATAAAAGCAAAATAAATACTATTAACTTATTTTTTAAGTACTAATAAAATATTTTATAAATATTGAATATAAAATCGAAATACATTGTTCTGAAATTGCATCATATTATTGTGGATACAATAGTAACATTTCTTTATCATGAAACTACCCAATGTTTTTCCATAATATAACATTGTGTAGTCTTGTGATAAAGGGACGTAACTCTTGTATTCACAATATTGAAAATTTAAAAGTAAAATCAATACAGTGTAGACTTATCTACAATGGGGGCAATAACATTTAATAGCGCTTGGTTGGCTAAATATGTGGATCAGGAATGTAAACAGACATTGTTTTGTATGGAATTGAAAATAACTTTTCCTATTGTCAATTGTTAAGTTTTTTGGTTTTTTATATTGTTGTTTATATATCAAATTTGGTTTTGAAAACTTGGATTTTGTCTGGAGAAGGCCTTCAAAAATTTTAAAGCTTTGAAAAACTTTAAAAAGCGTTAAAAAATTTTAAAGCCTTGAAAAACTTTAAAAAGCGTTCAAAACTTTTAAAGCTTTGAAAAACTTTAAAAAGCCTTCAAAACTTTAAAAGCTTTGAAAAACTTTAAAAAGCCTTCAAAACTTTTAAAGCTTTGAAAAACTTTAAAGCCTTGAAAAACTTTAAAAGGCCTTCAAAACTTTTAAAGCCTTGTAAAACTTTAAAAAGCTTTGAAAAGTCATTTAAAATGAACATTGAAAATCTGTATGAACCCTGGAATTAATTCTTATTTTAGTCATGTAAATTCTTTCGAGTTGAGAACAAAAAATGCTCATCTGAGCTCCAATCTATGGTTCCCGCCCTGTCCTGACTTTCACAAAAAACACTTGTCTAGCTGAAACCACTATTAATAATTTCACCCACTCTTTATCTGTGCCTAAACATAAACGTAGTTTCCCTGATTAAAACTTCTTTCTTAGGACTGAACGCCTGTGGAACTCTCTTCCATTTTCCTGCTTTCCAACTGACTACAATATGGTTGTCTTCAAGTCCAATGTGAACAAATTCTTGATGAGCCATCCCCTTAAGTAATCCAATTTAACAAATTTCCACTACTACATATGACTATATGTTCCCTTTAACCGCTGTACACTCATTAACCCTTATCCTCGAGTGGCCTCTGGATCTTGATAAGTGGTGACTCCGTTGTAAAAAAAAAATGGTTATCACCTTTTATTCCCCTTTTACATACTACGAACATTAAATTAGTATACAGCAACTACTGGGGCACTATGTTGGGATTTGGGCAGCAAGATGTTGGTACACATTACACTTGAACTTCTGCATGTCAGTACAGTTGGGGAAGCAGGGACCTGGAATGGAATTTCAGAGTCTAGCGGTTCTGGGGAAGAAACTACTGGAGTAGAAAGATCTTTTACATCTAGGAATCTCTACTGCGTGGGGGTGGGATTTAGCTGCCTGTCGGGTTTGTTGAGGGTGTCTACGTCGTGGGGACACAAGTGTCTGCAGTTCGTCAGAGCATTCACCATTAAAATACTTGTAGAACAGGCAGAGGGATGCAACGTTTCGTCAATGGGACAGAGGCTGAAGCTTAGATGCCAGTTCAGGGCCTATCGGATTGGCGACTCTCTTTTGAACCTTGTCTAGGAGTGAGAGACTAGCAGCAGATGCACCAGCCCAAATGTGACAACAATACTCCATACATGGACGAATGGTGGCCTTGTAGAGGTACAGGATACTTTCAGGTGTCAGTAGTTTTCTAGCATGGTAAAGAGAGCCTACCTTCTTCGCAGCGGCCCCGGCAATGTTTTCAATGTAATTGTTCCAACTCATGTTTCATGTGAGCGTTAGGCCAAGCAATTTGAAAGAAATAGAATCAGCCGCTCGAATAATTTATAATTAGGAAACCGTGACACACATACATACATGTGTCACGGTTTTACCATAATACCTTGTATGTACATATGCACGTACGTACGTTCAAGGTATTATGGTAAAACCGTGACATATAAAATAGAAAGCTGTATTCAAATTACTATTACATCAGATTTCAACAGTATTAGTGGGTCAATTACTACGATAGTTCCGATTGGATTTGAACTTGGTAAGTCCAATTTCATATAAAGCCATAGTGATATATAGATTAGATTAATCACCCATGCCTTACCCCCACATACACACACACAAACACATACACTTTCGAAAACATGGAGAGTGGATTCATATTCTTGGTCAATATTTATTAAGTCATACGAGGGGCGTGCAATAAGTAATGCCCCTGACCCACTTCCAGTTGTCTGATCGAGTTGAAATTTTGCTCATGCAATGATTTATATCTCTACGGGTTATGTGGCAAATTACAGCTCTGAACTAATTGTGGTTTCTGTTTTACAGGTGTTTGAACTGAGTCAGGTGTGAAATGGAGCCTGTTGAATGTTGAGCAGTGATCCGGTTTTTGGATTTGAAAGGACGCACACCACAGGAGACTTTTGATGAAATGAAAGAAACTTATGGTGATAGTGCCCCATCATATGACCTTGTAAAACGTTGGCATCATGAATTCAAACATGGCCGGAAGTCTGTGGAAACAGCTCCCAGACCTGGTCCCCCCCACCTTCTGCCATTGATGAGGCATCTGTCTGTCAAGTTGAGGCTGCCATTTTGGAAGATCGGCGCATTACTATTCGCTAAATAGCCCAAGATGTCAAGATTAGTACAGGGTCTGTGGAAACTATAATTCATAACCATTTGCATATGCATAAGGTGTCTGCCAGATGGATTCCCAGGTTGCTCACACCATTCCAAAAGCGAGAACGCATCAAGTGCTCAAGGATGAATTTCGAGATGTGTCAAGAAGATGAGTTTTTCAAAAGACTGATTACACAAGATGAAACCTGGGTCCATCACTATGATCCAGAGACCAAAGCCCAGTCAATGGAGTGGAAGTACTTGAACTCACCACCTCCAAAGAAGGCAAGGGTGCAGCTCTCCGCTGGCAAGGTCATGCTCACAGACTTCTGGGACCAGGACGGGTAGTGACGACAGATTTCCTGGCAAAGAGTACCACAATTACAGGAGCCTATTATGCTTCACTTTTGAGGAAATCAAGAGAAGCTATCAAAATCAAGAGGCGGGGAAACATCAGCAAAGAAGGTAAGAGTGCAGCCCTCCGCTGGCAAGGTCATGCTCACAGTCTTCTGGGACCAGGATGGAGTAGTGATGATAGATTTCTTGGTAAAGAGTACCACAATCACAGGAGCCTATTATGCTTCACTTTTGAGGAAATTAAGGGAAAATCAAGAGGCGGGGCAAGATCAGCAAAGGTACCCTCCTCCTGCAGGACAACGCTCCTGTCCACAACTCACATATCGCCAGATCAGAAGCACGAGCGTGTGGTTATGAAATCCTCCTCCATCTTCCCTACTCTCCTGACCTTGCACCCTCTGACTTTCACCTCTTCCCAGCCATGAAGTTATTTTTGAAAGGAAAGCGTTTCCCAGATGATGCAGTCTTGATTTCTGAAGTCTGAAGTTTCTCTATGATTATTTATATTTCTATTTTCCTCCAGATTGGGATTGGCTACAAACCTAATTAAGTTTCATCTGCTAAATGTTTCGAATTTTGAGAAATCGAAAATGATATGCAAGATGACACTTAAAAACATTTCAGATATCGGAATATCGAAAAAAAAAAACTCACAAAAACAAATTTTTTTTAGTAATTTGCAAAATTGCGATCATATCAATGTTAATGAGTCAATTAACTGCTGCAGCTTTTATATCTTGTTTGGATCTTTGCCTGTTTCACTGACATAATCTTACATTTGGATCAACTTAAACACAAGTATATATGGTGGACAGATATGTTTTTTTTTTGGTGGGGAGGACTTACATCGACAAATTGAGGTTTCAGTCTATGCAACATCTCAAAACAACTTGATTCTGTGTATGTTTTGGCTTAAAATTTATTGGTATATGAACGATTACTGAATTATATAAACCCAGTAAAATTCGGGATACTACAAATAAGACTATATATATATATATATATATATATATATATAATCTTAGATCAGCTTGCTTGCTTGGGCGTTTAAACTGCTCATTCAGTTTGTAACTTCCGGTTTCAAAAAATTTGTCTGTTTACTTATTTCATGGCCACCCTGTCTTAAGTCCAATATTAAAAGCCACTGTTGCTATTCAAAACATACACAAGGTCAACAATATTTTTTGTTTTCCTTACAAATAAATGTAATTTAACCCTGTTGAGTAAAAAGAAAAAACTGATTTAAATATAAATATACAATATATAACGATAATCATATTTATAACCATATTTACTGCTTTTAGTAGCACTCCTATGGATTCTTACGATTTCTTTTTTCAGGCCTTCCTTAAAAAATATTTTTCAAGAAGGTGGGGAGGCAGAAACTTTAGTTTTAGTAGTGCTTTTAGTAGAACCTTTTTAGTTTTAATAAGTGCTTGCAGTAATGCTCTGGAGGCTTCCTGAGTTTTATTTTTTTCACTGATCACTTAAAAAAATGTTTTCTAAATACAATAAAAGCGTAATATTATGTGTAGCTTAATGGCCATATATATTTTATAACTTACTACCTAGCTCTACCTACGTATTGAGCACTGTTGAATTAAATGCTTAAAGTTTACACATAACTTTATACTTTCGTATATTAATTTATGTGATTAAATGAAGTAGTCATATATATATATATATATATATATATATTTGTATATATATATATATATATATATTTGTATATATATATATATATATATATATATATTTGTATATATATATATATATATATATATATATATATATATATATATATATATTTTGTGTACAGAGAGAAAAACTAACAACTTTCTGTACACAAAATATAAATACGCTCTTACAATTTGGATTTTCCTTTTAATTGAGCACTCTGCTGGAATTCTTTTTCCAAAAAAAACTAATCATATATGTATATATATATATATATATATATATATATATATATATATATATTTGCCTGACTTAACTTTATATGTATTATTAATATAATATTTATCCATTATGATGTTGCAAACTGTTAGTGTTCTGTATTGAGGAATGGAGAGAAGGGGGGGGGGTGACCTGATCTAGCTGTGACGTCATAGACAAAAAGTGAGCAGAAAAAAACGTTCTCTTTCCTAGCTCAAACAAATCCAATGTCTAACTTGCACTCACAAGGAACAACTAAAATTAGCAGATTAATATGATATTTCGAAAATGTTTTCTCTACCCAGAAAAACAATAAAGAAATTGAACCGTGAAATTGCGTTGTGTGTTATTTATGATTGACTTATCTCATATAATGGACAAGTAAAGATAGCAGACAGCTATGTATAGGCAGTTTAGGATGGCGGCAGAAACCCAGAGACAGAGGCAATATTTCTTCAGGTGTACACAGCGTCCAAAATTCTGTAAAACAATAAAAACTATAAATGTATTATTATAATAAAGCTGTTTGAATCAATGTTTGTTTCATAAGGACTTTCTTATATATTTTTAATCACATAAAATGGAAACTAAAATGTTGCTTAGGTCTAGGATTGAATTATGCTTTAAAACAGTGCCATTTAATCTAGCTACAATCACTGTCAACAATTTCTCCTACTCCCTACCTGTGCCTTAATCTAAACGCAAGTTCCATGAACAAAGCTTCTTTCCAAGAACTGCCTGTGGAACTCGTATGACATGGTCATCTTCAAGTCTTTTTTAAACAAGTTCTTTTTGGATACTCTCCTTAGATAGTAAATTTCTAGCCAATTTCCATCACTGTATGTTCATTAATCATTATCCTTGAGTGACCCTCAGGCCTTAATAAGCAGTGACTCCCTTGTAAAAAAAAAAGTTTTTTTTCTAATTAGCCATAATTTACAACTAATTCAACACGTTACACATCTCTCAGTTAGGTATCTATGTATTTCTCTCGGCCTCACTCACTCTCTGCTGAATCCAAAACAAAACTTCTATCTTTTCACCACCAGTGCTCAAATCGTCACTTGACCCCTGTAGAAATGGACGACTCTTGTCTTGAGGAAGTACCTTGCTTTGACAAACTTGTTGGACTGGCCTTTACTCCTGACCTGAAATGAAAGATTGCAATTGCAAAAATCACTGGAAACATGGTTGCATCATTCTATCGCTCCAGAAAGTATCTCACTCCCGATGCTATCCTCTACCTCTACAAGAGTCAAATACGACCCAGCATGGAGTACTTCAGCCACATCTGGGGGGCAGCTCCTGAGTATCCTCTTCTATTCAGACAGGGTCCAAAACCGTCTTTCGAATCTAGTGGGCTAGAATCTTTTTGTCTCCCTACTACCTCTTTCTCACAAAAAAGATGTTGCTAGTCTGCCTCTACTCTGTCATTACTTTCATGACAGGTGCTCGACTGAACTCCAATCCATGGACCCCCCCCTGTAAAACGTTTGTAACAAACACTTGTCTAGCTATAACAACTGTCAACAATTTCCTTCATTCTCTATCTGTGCCTAAAACTAAACATAAATTCCACAAGCAAAGTTTCTTTCCTAGAACTGTCCGTCTGTGGCACAAGATACCATGGAGCTGCTTCCAGGTTGACTATAACTTTGTCCATTTCAAATCAAATGTAAGTAAGTTTTTGTTGACTCATGCTCTTAAATAACTAAGCCCTACCCAAGTTCCACCATTGGACAATGTAGGGACATTGTACCTTGAAAATTTGCTCTCAATTAGTACCTCCTTACGTCAAAGTGACTCTGTGCCTTGTTTGAGGTTGAAAATACTATCAATCCTTTATGACCTTGTTGAACTAATTCGTTCAGTCATAAATAAATGAATATAACAGAATAAATAAAATGGGAATTGATTCAAACACGCCTTGTACATATTAGTTCAATATCTGGGTAGATGCTAGATACCTCCATATTGCAACTGTCTATTGCTTACATTCAGTATGCTGCCATCTAAAATTAACAATAAATATATTTTTTTTAATCTTCTACATCATAATTCAGACCATAAAGCATAAAAAAATAAAAAAAGAATTTTTTTTTAAATTAAAAAAAAAAAAATGGGTGAAGTTTTGATGGAATTTAAGTTTGGGTCAGATCAACACACATGCGCAATAATTTTTTTTTTTCTTTCTTTAATATGTTGTTTCAGTTAAAAACAGCTTCACACACATTTATTTCAAACAACACTTGAAGTAATAGTACAAAAAAAAAAAAAAAAAAAAAACAGTAAAAATAAGGATGCCTCCAAAGCACTGCTGAAAGCCTTCTTGAGATTTAAGTTAAAACTTTAACTTCAACTCAAGATTTAGAAGAAGAAAAAAAAATGGCTGACTTTTCACTGAAGTGTTTTTCTTATTGAATAAAAGATTTACTTTTATCTTTTAATCACTTGTTGGATTATCGCTATCGTGGGTGACCAAGGGTGAGAGGAGCACTTATTAAATGCCTATCAGGCGTAAGAAATTAATTTCCTCTCCTTATCTGAACCGGAAAGAGAAGAGCGATAGTGAAGAAAATTCTTCTTAATGACATAAGCATAATGGAATTAGTTGAACCCAAGGATGGCCAACCTATAACACATGTGCCAACAATAGTGCTATACAACCACATGATCCCTACTTTCCATGGTCTTCTGTCCTCTCTTCTGGCTGTCATTGTCTTTCACATTGGCAGCTGCAGAGGGGTGTGTGCACAAGTTCACAGGTATAAAAAATAAAATAAAACAAAATACAGAAAACACAAACTCTGGCACATTCTGACAATATAAGTTGCATTTTAGATTCCTGTGCGACACCCTTGACCCTCTGAACACTAAAGTCTACATTTACCTAGACTGTCGACGCAGTGTTCGTCAGTTGCTAGATCAATTTATTTCCTCATCTTGACGTTCTAAAGATCAGGATTTGGTCCAAGCCACAACCTGCGTTCAACTGTGTCAAATTGCAAACTTTCCTCAACTTTGTCGTCAACCGTTGCAATCTCAAGACTGTCTGTAAACCGCCCCAAATGCTGTGAACTGTTGCAAAACTCATCACCCTATTTGATCTACATTGTTTGGTCCTTTTTGTTGCTGTTACTATCACACCTTGATTAACGATCCTATTTCAGCTTTTGTGTGTCTTGGTAAACAACTTCCTCCCCATTATATTGCTGATAAACTTTTTGTTATAATGTTTTCCTTCTTTTTTTTTTTTTTTTACTTCCTAATACGGGGGGGGGGGGGGGGCGTTGACAGTATCATACACGTCCCAGTCCCAACTTGTCATTTATTACAAAAGCAGAAATCATATTACATAAATTATACACAATTCATACATTCATCTATAAATATAAAAGCGAAAATGTATGTATGTATGTATGTATGTGTGTTTGCTTTTTCTGTGTATCTACAAAAGGCTTTTTTTGAGAGAAGCAGTCACTCGCTTCACAACTTTTTAAAACTTTTTATATCACATATAAATCGTAATATCTTACAGTTAACAACGAAGCTCGCCTGTCTATTTAATTTGCTCGATTTCGGAAAGATAAATATTCAACATTTGTCGCTCGCCGCATGTGGGTTAGTTTTTTTCCTATAACATCTTGGGGGAAAAAAAAAGCGTTCAGCAGTAAATGAAATCCCGCAGTCAAACTTGACCTCATTAATCCATTAAAACGGGCACCTGCCGAATCCAAGTAATTAAATAAATTCAAACGTGTTTTCGTTAGCATCTCGTGGTGGGGCAATGGTTAACGGCGCACGTTTTTTTTTCACACTTTAATTTACAACTTTGCCTCAACAGTTCGGGTTCGATCCTCATACTTACTTCCCCCCCCCACACACACCTCCAAACACCCGGGCAACGCCGGGTACCCCTCGCTAGTATTACATAAATTATGACACAACAACCAAAACCCAAAAAATGACCAAAAACAAAAACAACAAAGCAAAAACCCGACCAAATGATTTCGGAATCGAAATCACAACTGTGTAATTAACCGTCTCGCCAACCAAAGGATATTTGAGTACAATTAAGATGTCAATATTATCACAGCGTATTACAATATTTCAAGTGGTGTGAACTTATGGTTATGTGTTCATTGCTTTGTCCGCAATCATCTGGTCATGATCCTTGTCTGAATTGGATGTTACTTCATTGCGACACTGGCTGTAGTGTCACTTACATGAGCAGTAACAAACGATTTTCCTTTTAAATATAATCACAACTCAGAGTTTACAGCAAGTAACAATATTTTATTTTGTGAAGCCAAAATCTTATATGATTTATCGACGATGGACTTGTACTGAGGCCAACTATTGTGACATGTCTTGGACGCATCACTATTGTTCACATATTTTTCAAGTGAATAAAACTGATTGGAGTCGGACCATTCCTGTAATGACCTGTTCTCTGTTGATTGTGGTGTTATGCTAGTTCTGTGCAGTTCTAGGAGGTCCACCCTACCAGGCTTTGTCTTCTGTCTTTGAGAAAGGGTTAATGTATTGCTAATCACTTGAGGTAGCTCTGCCAGGGAATGCTGATGGAGTTGCACAAGCATTTTTTGCAGGTTCAGAGTGCTCCTTCTCTAGATCGCTGACTTTTCAATCCCATTCAATATGGCGGTCTTCAAGTCTAATGTAAACAAGTTTTTGATGAGCTGTTCCATATAAATTAACAAATTTATCGAATTTCCATTGCTAACGATTGCTATATTGTCCAATTTCTACTGTCCACTCTTTAACTCTTATCCTCGAGTGGCCTCTTGGCCTTGATGCCTATGTAAAAAAAAAACAAAAAAAAAAACTTTCTGACCCTTGTATCTCAGTTGTCATGGTGGGAGAGAAATAAGTACCCAATTGAAGTCGCGAGTTGGAATGCAACACGTGGTAATGGTGCAGAGGGGGGGGTATTTATTTGCTCCCCCATCGAGCAAATTAGGCACAAGGCCAATTTTTAATGTGAGGAGTGAAGGGAGGGGGAAGGGAAAAAGGGGACCAGCTCCCGAGAGGTGGGAAATGGGAGCTGGTTAAAGATCAGGTATGTGAGGTTGCCCCCACATCTGGTCTTTGCTTGCAGTATCTGTCGGAACAGATGGTATTTATTTGCTCCCCCACCGAGCAAATTAGGCACAAGGCCGATTTTTAATGTGAGGAGTGAAGGGAGGGGGAAGGGAAAAAGGGGACCAGCTCCCGAGAGGTGGGAAATGGGAGCTGGTTAAAGGTCAGGCATATGGGGTTGCCCCCACATCTGGTCTTTGCTAGTCATAGCTAGTCATAGCTTGCAGCATCTGCCGGAACAGACACTACACTTTGATCTTGTCGCCCGGGCGCCAGAGGGCGCGCAGCCAGAACAGTGCAGAGAAACAAAAATAAGCGGCCTCAGTTAAGAAACAGTGGCACACGAACCTAGAACCATTTAGATGTGAGGTAAGGATGATTATGCAAATTTAAGCAATGTTAGAAATCCGTAATAGCAGAATAAAAGGAGATTTTGGTTTGAGAGACTTTGTTTTTGAATGCCATTTTGTTTTGTTGCTTTTTACATAGGCATCACCACTTGTCAAGGCCCAGACGCCACTCGAGGATAAAGGTTAGTGTACAGTAGAAATTGGACAATATAGTAACCGTTAGTAATGGAGATTCGTTAAATTGGTTAACTTGTATGGAACGGCTCATCAAAAACTTGTTTACGTTAGACTTGAAGACAACCATATTGTAGTCAGCTGGAAAGCAGAAAAACAGAAGACAATTCCATAGGTGTGCAGTTCTAAGAAAGAAGCTTTACTCATGGAATCTACGTTTAGGTTTAGGCACAGATAAAGAGTGGGGGGAATTAGTGATAGTGTTTTCTGCTAGACGGGTGTTTCTTGTGAAAGTTTTGAGAGGCAGGGACCATAGAAAGGAGCTCAGCCGAGCACTTGCTATGAAAATAACGGTAAAGCAGAGGCCAACTTGCAACATCTCTTCTGTGAGAAAGAGGTTGCAGGGAAGAGAAAAGGACATCCTACACAAGGCTACGAAGTCTATTTTGAACTATATCAAGGCAGGATAAGTCCTTTCTAGCAGCTCCTGCCCAGATGTGGCAGCAGTACTCCATCCTTGGACGTACATGGCTCTTATATAGATAGAGAATTGCATGAGCAATGAGATATATACTGGATCGATAGAAGGATCCCACCATTTTTCCAGCGGCCTTGGCAATGGATTTAATGTATGTGTTCCATTTAAGATCAGGCGTAAAGGTCAAGCCCAGAAACTTGTCAAAACATGAGGCCTCCCCAAGACGAGAACCATTCATTTCAATTGATTCCAGATGGGGATCAGGACGTTGATGATGTAAAGATAAAAGCTTGGTTTTAGATGCATTAAAAGTAACAAGCCACCTCTTTCCCCATTGTTTGTACCACTTGCTCAAGATCAGAGGAGAGAGAATCAGAGAGAACTTGATCGTTTACGGTCTTAGATGTGCTACCATAGATAGTAGTGTCATCAGCATAGATGTCTACGAATGATGTAAGGGTGTGATTTGGATTTGATTAATATAGATCAGGAAAAGAGTTAGACCCAGGATGGACCCCTGAGGGACTCCAGAATTAATACTAAGAGCTTCTGATTTCTGTCCATCAACCACTATTCTTATGAACCTATCAGAGAAAAATGATTTAATAATTGAGAAGACATTTCCAGCTATACCGTAGCTGGAGATCTTTTGAAGTAAACCTTGAGATTCGCTAATCCTATGAGATATAACTGTAAGCACATCTGCTGTAGATCTAGCAGAACGGAGACCATATTGCGTGTCACTAAAAAGGTTATTTTTGCTGAGATGGTTGATTACTTCTGTATTTAACACAGATTCCAGCAACTTACTCATGAAGCACAGGAGACTTATTGGCCTGTACTGAGAGGGAGATGAGCGATCACCTGAATTCTTTAATACGGGGCATACTGATGAGATTTTCCAGGGTGACGGGAAGCAATTCTCCTTAAGACAACGTTTAAACAGTTTTGTAAGGATGGGTGCAAGTTCTGGTTGAAGTCTTTTGAGTACTATAATTGGAATACCGTCAGGGTCGGTTGCTTTACTGGAATCAAGGTTTTTGATTAGCTTGGCAACATCACGTACAGATATTTGTATATCACATAGCATGTTTTCTGATACAGGAGGAAATATTGGAGGTTGGCAGTCTTGGTCGCAAAGGTTAGAATTAGCTGCAAAGTTCTTGGCAAAGAGTTTGGCTTTGTCTGATGCTGACGAGATTACCTCAGGTCCATTGATGATAGTTGGGATAGAGCACACGCTTCTGTTCGGGATTCTGCTTACTATTTGCCAAAACTGGTGGGAACCAAGCTGCTGCTCAGCTACTTTGGACTCGACGGACTGAGCATACAACTCTTTTGCATTCTTTATTACTTTCTTACAATGGTTGCTGGCAGTTCTGAAAGTGGCTTTAGTCTCAGTACATCTATTACATTGGAAGCAATGGAAAAAGTGATTTCTATGCACAATGGCAGCAGCACATTCCGGAGAGAACCACGGCTGGCTGTTAGGTTTTTGCTGAAATTTTTTCGAGGGTATGAAATGGTCCATACCTACAATTAACCATTCTTTCAGGTCTGATACTATAGAGAACACACCCTTTTTAAACATGGAACGCAGAGGTAGATCTGATATAAATGTGTGGAAGCTATCTCAGTCAGCCATAGAATATCGATATACTGTACGATGGAGAGGTACATCTAGGGACTTATTACATTTCATTTTTATCTTAACTGATACAACAGAGTGGTCGGAAGATCCAAGTGGAGACAGAACAGAAGCTGAACACAATTCAGGGCAAGTTGTGAGAAAGAGGTCTAGGAGACTTGCATACTGGCCGTCAGTATCGGGAATATGGGTGGGTTCGTGAACAATCTGAGTGAGGTCATAAGCAATGGAGAAATTATGACAGAACCTCCGCCCATCATCGGTCTTGTTTGAGTGAGTTAACCATTCCACATTGTGAACATTGAAGTCTCCACAGACATGAATATTAGCTGAAGGATAAGCAGATAGGGCGTGGTCAATTTTCTCAGATATGCTTTTAAAGATAGCAACTCCGCTGTTGTGTGGGGGGGGGGGCGATAAGAGAGCAAATATAAAATTGAAAAGTAGTCAATTTAACCGATCGCAGTGATAATAAAAATATGGCCGTGTGAAACATTCGTTGATCATCATTTAATACCGGGCAACGACGCGTCTCCCTGCTAATGTTTATATGTTTAAAATGTGGGTTTCTTGAGTTTAGATGCTTAAAATAAAATAAATTTCAACTCAAAATGACTCCTCATATAATAATATTCAACAAAAAAAAACATTTTCAATCCTTACACAGAATTATTTTCATGCTATCAACTCAATGCGGTATTTTTGTTTCTTTAACACTTGTGAGTCACCACTTATTAATGCCCAAAGGCCACTCGAGGATAAGGGTTTATGAATGTAAAGTGGTAGTATAGTATTTAGTGACTTTATCGGAGTAGATTACTTAAACTTTGGATTTAAAAAAAAATATATATATATATTTTTTTCAATTTTCACCCCAAACAAGGCACAATGCCACTTTGAAGTTGGGACTACTATTGGGAACATAAGTTGCAGGGATATTATGAAGGGAAATGAGCAGCAAGATGTCTGTTCACGTTACGCTTGAACTTCTGCATGTCAGTACAGTTGGGAAAGCAGAATCCCGGAATTCATGCGAATTTCATATTTATTATAATAGAGCAAATTCTTTTTTGATTATTATATTGTATCCAATATATATATATAGTAATGATTTCAAAAGTTAAAAAAAACTTGTCTGCCATCAGCTGGAATTGAAACTAAAACATTCAGCGCTCCAGCATTAATCATTATTTAACACTTCAGCCTAAAAAAAAAAAACGCTAAAATTAAGCGACTTCAATCTAAAAATGTATATATGTATGCATGCTAAGAAGTTTGTTGATTTATTCTTGTCAAGGTCAACTATTATTTTCAATTTTGACCCCTTATTAGCTATTTTTCAGACTAAAAACCAAATCAAAAGTTTTCCCAAGGTCCAAATACCCTCAAGTTTTAATTCTGCAGCCCAAATATTTAGAAGTTTGGTAGAGACGTTTTGCACGCACACACTGACAAAGTCACTATATATATATATATATATATATATATATATATATATATATATTGAGGGAATTAGACCAACAGTCTAAAGAGCGGAATTTATTTTAATGTATTAGTAAATGCATTAATACAATTAAAAGAAAACGGTGCTCGTTGTAATGTAGGTATATAATAAGCTCGATTGGCATAGATATTCTAGAGCTATTTTAATATCACTTTCTTCCTAGCTCTCAGACTGAGAAAATTTCCATGTGGCTCAGATCAATCCACAACTACTCTCTTGGGACACAACAGAACCTACCCAGGCCTTTTGGCCCAGTGGTGGACTAAGATGGGGAGACAATAAATCCAACATGGCTATGCTGATGACACGACCATCTATGGCAACACATCAAAGGCCGTAAATGACAAAGTTCTCTCTGATTCTCTCTCCTCTGATCTTGAGCGCGTGGTACAATGGGGGAAGAAGTGGCTGGTCACTTTTAATGCATCCAAAACCAAGCTCCTATCTTTACATCATCAACGCTCTGATCTCAATCTGGCATCAATTGAAATGGATGGCTCTCGTCTTGGGGAGGCTCCATGTTTTGACAAGCTTCTGGGTTTGACCATTATTCCTGATCTGAAATGGAGCACGTACATCAAATCTGTTGCCAGGGACGCTGGGAAAATGGTGGGATCCTTCTACCGCTCCAAAAGATATCTCACTACTGATGGAATTTTCTATCTGTATAAAAGCCAAGTACGTCCAAGGATGGAGTACTGCTGCCACATCTGGGCAGGAGCTGCTAAAAACAGCCTATCCTGCCTTGACAGAGTACAAAATAGACTTTGTGGTTTAGTGGGGGATGCCCTTTTCTCTTCTCTGCAGCCTCTCTCCCACAGAAGAGACGTTGCAAGCTTTTCTTTGTTTTATCGTTATTTTCATGGCAAGTTCTCGTCTGAGCTCCAATCTCTTGTCCCCCCTCGCTAATCTTTCATGATAAACACCCGTCTAGCTGAAACTACTGTCAAAAATTTTCACCACTCTTTATCTGTGCCTGAATCCAAACGTAGATTCCATGAGCAGAGCTTCTTTCTCAGAAGTGCACGATTGTGGAACTCTCTTCCGTTCGCCTGTTTCCCACCTGACTACAACTTGGATGTCTTCAAATCCAACATAAACAAGTTCCTGATGAACCGCCCCCTTAAGTAAGACACTCTATCAAATCTCCAATACTAATGATTACTACAATACTATCTCATTGATTACTGTACACGCAATAACCCTTATCCCTGAGTGGCCTCCGGGCCTTGATAAGTGGTGACCTCCATGTAAAAAAAAAAAAAAAAAAAAAAAACATGGCTGTGAACATTGTACATACATTAACTCTTTTCTCATCCTACAGGACTGTCTCTACTCTTTCTTTTACCTATGTCCAATCACACGGACTCACGTTTCCACAGCTAATCCTTTCTCTTATAAGTGATATTAACAAAGATAATCAATAAAACTGTTATTTAATTCTAGAATGGACTTGGTCCACTATTTTATAAGAAAGTAAAGCCAAAGAAAACACGGGAAGAAATAATAAGGATGGACTTGAGCAAAAGGAAGATAAATTAAGAACTCCTCATGTCCCCTGACCAATGTCTCTGACAAAGAGGGAAGAATGAATGATTTCTGGGTCAGAATCTATTCCAGCTCACACTTATCATTGGCAAATTTTTAACCTTTAAGTAATATTTTTTTAGCTCATTACATCAAGTGGCTTCATGCTTTGTCTGAAGCAATTTCCATAAAAAAAAAAAGAAAAAACATGATGCTTGTTGTTATTAAGTCATTGGCTTCCTGCATAGAGCTCACAAAGATTATGCCTCAGGATCGTCTTATCTGCATAAAGGCCTTCTCATTGGTTGCAACTATTTGTAATCCTTGCAGGATTATAGGTGTTTACTTCTCACACCAACAGTGCACACCATACACCAACTGCAATCTCTTTTTTTTTCTTTTTTTTTTTACATGGGGGTCACCACTTATCAAGGCCCAGGAGCCACTCGGGGATAAGGGTTATAGTGTGTACACTAATCAGTGGGATGGTATCGTAGTAATAGTTAGTATTGGGGATTTGATAGATGTCATTACTTAAGGGGGCGGTTCATCAGGAATTTGTTTGTGTTGGACTTGAAGACATCCTACAGAAAAGACGTTGTGAACCTGTTTCTGCTCTTTCATTATTTTCATGACAAGTACCGTCTGAGCTCCAATCTATGATCCCCCCTCTTTGCGAAACTTTCACGAAAAACACCTGTCTAGTTGAAAACACTTTTAATAATTTCCCCTCACCTTATCTGTGCTTAAACCTAAACATGAATTCCATGAACAAAGTTTCTTTCTTAGAACTGCACTCTCTTCTGTTTGCCTGCTTTCTAGCTGACTGCAATATGGTCGTCTTCAAGTCCATCATAAACAAGTTCTTGATGAGCCATTCCGCTTAAGTAATCCAATTTAACAATTTTTCACTACTAACAATTGCTACATTATTGTCCCATTGACTACCATACTCTCATTAACACTTATCCTCGAGTGGCCTCCAGGCCTTGATAAGTGGTGATTCCTTTATAACAGTTACATGCAAAGCTGAATAGCTATAGATCAACAGTAGCAGCCAGCAGTTACAGCTTCTGCTGCGCTTTCAAGCAAACATACATGTCCACAGCTTTTGGCAACGATCATTCATCTTTATGACGTCATAATGTGTTTGGCAACTGCTGTTCATCCTTTGTGAAGTCACCCAGTTTGCACAGTGACAAGCAAGCAAGAAGGATTTTTATCCTCAACCCCCAAATCAATTCCTGTAATGACCTGATCCCTGTTGATTGTGGTGTAATGCTGATTTTGTGCAGTTCTAGGAGATCCACACTCCCAGGCTTTGCTTTCTCTCTTTGAGAAGAGGTTAGTTTATTGCTAATCGCCTGAGACGCCCTTACCGGTGAATGCCGACGGGGCTGCCAAGGCACTTTTTACACATTAGAGTGTCCCTCGCTGGGGGGTACTGACTTCTCAATCCCGCTTTCCGACCCTGGTATCACAGTTCTTGTAGTGGGAAAAAACTAAATACCTCTTGGTGCCCTCTTCTCTTCCCTAGATCCTCTATCTCACAGAAGAGAAGTTCCTAGTATTTCTCTACTCTATCGTGATTTTTATGGCAAGTGCTCGTCTGAACTCCAATCTATGGTTATCCTCTGTAAAATGTTCACAACAAAAATTTGTTTAGCTACAACCACAATAAATGATATTTCTTTTCTTGCTCTGTGTGTATCTAAAACTAAACTGAACTTCCATGAACAGAGTTTCTTTCCAACTGTGGAACACACTACCATAGGGCTGCTTCCCAGCTGACTACAACATGGTCATTTACAAGTCCAATGTTAACAAATTCTTTCTGAACTGTCTGCTTTAATAATCAAATTCTGTCGAATTTCAACCATCGTTAACAATCGTCATAGTGTTACTGGTTACTTGGCCTTTTTAGCTGGGATGAAAGTGTAGTATCTGTTCTGATGCTACACTTCAACTTTTGCTGACCTCTATTAGTGGATGACAAATCCGTCTAGATTGAGTCAATTTTTTTTTTTGTTCCTATCCAGAGTACCCCTTTTTGGGGAGATGGTTTTCCCTACATTAAAAACCGATCTTGTGTATAACTCTACCCTCGTGGGGAGGCAAGTAAATACGAACAATCATCAAGTGTTGTCTCACCGTCCACCTGACAAACTATTTAGTACGCCGTTGGGTCTTGATAAGCAGTGGTTTGCTAAAAAACCTAGACACCTCGAAAGCATGTGGACCTGATCTCATCCCGGCTGTGCTATTAAAAAAGTTCTCTGCTGAGGTTGCTCTAGTCCTCTCCAAACTTTACAACAAATGCCTTAGCGAATCTTGCTTTCCTGACTATTGGAAAACTGCTTTTGTGGTACCAGTTTTCAAGAATTCTGGCTAAAAAACTGACCCAATAAATCATCGCTTCATTAGCCTCTCCTGCTTTTTGCCAAAATATTTGCGTCCATAATTAATCAAGCTCTAGTCCAGCACCTTACAGCTGCTAAACTTCTGACCGACAATCTATGTGGATTAAAACAAGCCCGTTCTGCAGCAGATATCCTACTGTAATCTCTGAACATATATACCATTCACTAGACAAAGCAGGGGAAGGAAGAGCGGTAGCCCTACATATATCTAAGGCTTTGACAGGGTATGGCACAATGTTAAATATATCATATTTAAATATCATGTTAAATACATCATATTTAAGCATATTTTATGACCAGGCAATGCCGGGCAGTCTGCTAGTATATATATATAAAAGTAACATACTACCGAACTACTCTGTCATTTTTTGGTCTTCAGACTTGAAACTTAATATATAGGGGATTTGAATTTGGACCTGTGAAATAATTTTGATTTGGTATTTAGCCAATTAGAATAGATACTAAGGGTCAATTGAAAAAAAAATTGGAAGTTAGCAGACATAAGTTTACTGAAATACTCTTCTATGCATGTGTAAATATATGTTAAAGTGGATTAATATTTAGAGTTTTTGCGTTAGATCATATGGTAACAAATAAAGCTGGAGTGCGAAAGGTTTCGGTTTCAATTTTCGTTGAGGACACCCAAATCATATTTTTTAAAAAAACTTTTGAAATCACTACAATATATTGGGTACAATATAATAATCAATAGAGTATTGGCTCTTTTTTTTTTTTTTTTTTTTTTTTAATTACATTTTCACCCCAAACAAGGCACATTGCCACTTTGGTGTAGGGGGCTACTATCAGGGGCAACAACTACTGGGGTACTATGTAGGGATTTGGGCAGCAAGATGTCGGTTCACGTTGCACTTGAACTTCTGCACGTCAGTACAGTTGGGGAAGCAGGGACCTGGAATGGAATTCCAAAGTCTAGCGGTTCTGGGGAAGAAACTACTGGAGTAGAAAGATCTTTTACATCTAGGGATCTCTACAGTGTGGGGGTGGGATTTAGCAGCCTGTCGGGTTTATCGAGGGTGTTCATGTCGTGGGGGCACAAGTGTCTGCAGTTCGTCAGAGCATTCACCATTAAAATACTTGTAGAACAGACAGAGAGATGCAACGTTTCGTCGATGGGACAGAGGCTGAAGCTTAGATGCCAGTATATAATAATATCCATGAAATCTGCATAAATTAAAATATATATTTAGGTTTATTTTATTACCGGTTAATGATGGGTGGCCTGCTAGTTGTATGCATATAAATATAACTATATATATGATATATAACTCTATACAGTGTAACCCGGATATAAGGATATAAGAGACTTTTTTGTTCTGCCCATATGACTCTCTTATATCCATCCAGGTTACACTGTATATTAATACAGGCTTTAATTTGGGAGTAGAGAAAATCTCTCTTATATCCGTTTTTCTTATATTCGGGTCACCATGTGTGTGTGTGTGTGTGTGTGTGTGTGTGTGTGTGTGTATATATATATATATATATATATATATATATATATATATATATATATATATATATATATATACTAGCAAAAGTACCCGTCGTTGACTGGGTTCAAAAACAGCCTACAGAAAATGGACTCTGATTTATGAAAGTATGATAGGTCATGAAAAGGAAGATATGATGAAAGTAAAAATAAAATAGATAAACCCCATAATTTATTATACCATACCTGTTCACACTGAAACACTTATCACAATAATCTGTGGATCTATATTAAAAAACCTTGTTAAACTTTGTGACATATTTCTATTCTATGGAGGTCAGGTGCGAACGAACACCCCATAATTTTATTATACCATATTTCTTCAAACTGAAACATAATTATCAAAGTATACTTATGCAGATAGATATGAAAAGTCTTTATTAAAATTTGTGCCTATTTCCATTCTATAGAGGCCAGGCGCAAATGCAGACCCCACAATTTTATTATACCATCCCTATTCAAGTTAAAACATACTTATCAAAGTATTCTTATGTACATCTATATCAAAAACACTTGTAAACGTTTTTTTTTAAATTTTTAAATATTTTATTTCCATACTTTGTAAACCAGGCGCGAATGCAGACCCCACAATTTTAATGAACCACCGTTCTGCCAGATTAAACATACCCATTCCTGTGTCTCGATACATCTTCTATCATTATATGTGATCAGTTTTATAAAATAGTCAACCATATAGGAGCCTATTCGTGACCACACACACACAGCTTTATATTATAGATGTGTGTGTGTGTGTGTGTGTGTGTGTGTGTATATATATATATATATATATATGTGTGTGTGTGTGGATTCACTTCTCTTGATTCTGCTTAACATTTCCACTGACTTTTGGAGTGTGATTCCAAGGATAATTTGTATCTTTTCATTATTATCAACCATTCTGCAAGGAATGTGGGTCGCAGCTTGCTGCTACTTTCGCACCCCCTCTACCTCCCCTCCTGATTGAATCGATAGAATATTCCATCGCAGACTTGGCGGCCTTGAATAAATCTGCACTTGCAGAGATATCAGAAGCCGCACACACTCAAAGCCATAGCACCATCCGTCTGATGCTTTCTGCTTTCCAGCGTGGTGATTTTGTTTGTTTCTTTTTTGTTTTGTTTTATTCGATAATTGTCAGAAGATTATAGAAATAGAAACCAGTTATTCCTTGCATGCAAAGTCTTTTTTGCAATTTTGATTTGAAATATGCAAAGAAATCTATGACACTCTAGCAGCAGCAGCAGCAGCAGCAGATTGAGATAGTAAGAAAAAAAGATGTTGCTTGTCCTTTAAATCTGTGGGTTTTGCCCATCATTTATTTACTAAGTTTAGTTTGTGTATTCTTTGTTATAGCATATCAACTCTTTTAGTTATTTAGTGTTGAAGTATTATGATTATTGTCAGAGGTAGGATGTTCATTAAAAGAGAATCCGTATTAAAAAATTTTTTTTTTTTTTTTTAACTGACCCCACTCTTGCAACAATTGTTGTCTTATAAACTGCAGAGTTGATGGTTCTGAGAAAAAAAAAATCACTGACTGATTTCCAACTCCTGCAAAAATTGTTCGTTTATTTCTCCAACCCTAACTTAGGGGTCATTGTATAGAGTAACCCCGTCCTCACTGATCGAATTGTTAATAAAATTCACAATCTTTTCTGCAATCCATTCATATTGGATGCGAATAAATTTCAGTCCAGGCCTGGCTTATCTGCCATGTTTTTAGCCATTAATCTTTAACAGTCTTTATTTTTACGGAAATTGCTTCCGACAAGGCATGAAGTCAGTCGATGTAGGGAGCTCAAAAATGCTATTTCATGTCAAAAACTAGCTAACTAAAAGTGTGAAATAAATATATTCTGACCCAGAAAACAGCAATTCTTCCCCCTTTGTCAGAAACATTGCTCATGTAATGTGAGGATTATCACTGTTTAATGCTGAACACGTCCGGATAATTGTCAATAACTGTGACACTTCCCTGGTTTTTGCTATCATTTTTATCTTTAGTTCATGAATAGCCTTTAATAGTTGCTTTTTTATTGAGGGGTGGGGTATTATGGTTCAGTGAGTGTGAAGTCCATTCAGTACTCCCTACTCAATGTGGGTTTATCTTACATCTAAGGATCTCTACTGTGAAGGAGTGGGATTTAGCTGCTTGTCAGGCTTGTCAGGGGTATTCACGTCGAGGGGGCACAAGTGATTGTAGTTCGTCAGAGCATTCACCATTAAAGTACTTATAGAACAGGCAGAGGCATGCAACATTTTGTTGATGGGACAGAGGCTGAAGCCTTGATGACAGTTCAGGACCTATCAGATTGAACCCTATCAAGGAGTGAGAGACAAGTAGTAGATGCACCAGCCCAAATGTGACAACAGTACTCCATACATGGGCAAATAATGGCCTTATAGAGGTACAGGATACTTTCAGGCATAAGTAGTTTTCTAGCACGGTAGAGAGCCCACCTTCTTCGCAGCAACTGTGGCAATGCTCTCAATGTATCTGTTCCAGTTCATGTTCCCTGTAAACATTAGACCAAGGAGTTTAAAGGAAGTACTTTTGGTTAATGTGTTCTTGGCCATTGCTATTGGTGGTAGAGAAGGCTCGTTGTAATTATTGAAGGAAACAAGCTTAGTCTTGGCAGCATTGAATGTGAACATCCATTTTTGTCCTCATTCCACTACAGATTGGAGGTCATCCTCTAGTGTTTCTGCCATTTCCTTAGATATGTGTTCATTTGTTTTCCCCTCGTGCCTGTTATAGAGAGTGATGTCATCAGCAAATATTCCCATCTCAGAAACAATTTTATCAGGGAGGTCATTTATGATATCGATAATAATAAAGGTCCAAGGTAGTCCTACATTTATATCATATTGTTTAGATGTACGACCGTCGAGAACAACTTGGATTTTTCTCTTACTTAAGAAGGATTTAATTACATTATGTATTCTTCCAGTGATAAAATATGATCTAATTTTCCTTAGAAGACCATCATGTCATACCCTGTCAAAAGCCTTAGATATATCGAGGGCTACCGCTCTATCCTCCCCTGTTTTGTCCAGTGAACAGTATATACATTCAGAGATTACAGTTAGGATATCTGCTGTGGAACGGGCTTGCCTAAATCCATATAGATTGTTGGTCAGGAGTTTAGCAGCTGTAAGGTGATGGACTAGAGCTTGATTAATAATGGATTCAAATATTTTGGCAAAAAGCAGTTGAAGTCTAATGGGGCGATGATTTAATGGGTCAGTTTTTTCTCTAGAATTATTGAAAACTGGTACGACAGAAGCAGTTTTCTAGCAGTTAGGAAAGCAAGACTCGTTAAGGCATTTCTGGTAAAGTTTGGAGAGAACTAGAGCAAGCTCAGCGGAGCATTTTTTTAATAGCGCAGCCGGGATGAGATCAGGTCCACATGTTTTTGAGGTGTCTAGGTTTCACTTTTTAATCTTGTTTCAGCAAAGGGATAACATTTTTATTGTAAAAGAAAATGTGACGAAACATGTAATATTTGCATTTTATCATTTTCATAATATTTCGGTCGATGTAACCTTTGACCTTCTTCAGACGAAGGAGACAAGAGTTTCATGTGTGTACTAATCAATAAAAGTGCCCATTCGAAAAAAAGTCTGGAAACTTATTGACGACACCTCGTATATACCAATATGTAACAGTATTACAATCTACAATTGAAACATTTTCTTTCTGCTTTAAAGGATACAGCGATGCCGAAAGGATGTCAACTGATGAAGGAGTCAACAGAATCTATGAATGTTCCTTTAGCACAAAAACTTGGTAAGTTTTGTTGGCATAAATCAGCTTTACAAGCATTATTTTCTCCTCTTTTTGGTAGTAGTTATAATGTAGTATCTTTTCCATGTGGCCATGAGAGTAACCTCCATGGTAGCAGATAAATTGTCATTATCAATATTATTTCTCTTTATATCTTGATTAAAATTGTACTTTTGGCAATGCTGTGAATAGTCATGGGACGATTCCAATATTTTTCTCGATTCTGATACAATTACTGATTTCGTACTAAATCCCCAATTCCGATACAAGTACCGATTCTGATTTCGATTCTTTATAAATCTCTAAATATTTAACTATATATTATTATATTATTATATTAACTAAATGTGAAAATATTTTCCTAAACATAAAAATATACTTGTGAGTGACGATCTATCGATTTTAATTTCATTGATGGTTTAAAATCAATAAATATTTATTATTTTATCATTATTACCAGCAATGGAAGATTTAGTTTTAAACACAATTAGACAAAAGAATTGTTTTACCATCAGAAAATCAGTACAAATTTTTCCGATTCCGATACCCTCAAATATTCTGATTTTTCCGATTCCGATTAATCGTCTCAACCTTCCTTACTAACATTACTTATTTGGGTTTGTTCTACTCGATGTTGTCAGGCAGCAATGAAATTGTCTTTATTAATATTTCTTTATTATATTTGTACACAATCAATAAATATGGATTACAACATAATCTTATCTTTTTCGACTATTTTCATTATTAACATAATTTCTCTTCATACAATTGTGAAAGCATGAGTGTTACAAGAAAAGGGTCCCCTTTTCTTGTAAGTAAGAAAAATATTAGATAAGTAAAAATGAGATTAGGAGAGACCAAGATTCGAACTTTGTAAGCAAGGTTCAGTAATGGAATTTCGCATTGTTCAATTTCATATAAAATAGTTTAGATATGTTTGTTTGTAAAAAGAATTTAATTGTTCAATTCTTTTTATGAAAACTGAATTAAAATAAGGTCAGCTAGAAAATGATGAACAATGCAATTTAGAAATATTTTGAAAATAGGTTAGGTTGAAAAATAGGTTACTGAGAATTATTTCTCTGCAGAAATGGTTTGGGAACATGTGCCGAACCACGTATGTTTAGGCCACGTGAGTTCCTCACGTGAGTGGGTCATATTTTAAAACCATACATGACATCATAGCAGAAAGAATTAATTCTCAATATAGGAGCTAGTTTGAGTCAAGAAGAGAGGAAGATCAGGGGCAGGCGAGTCCGGATCGAAGTCAACACAGTCAGACGGAGACAGAGCTGACATGGTCAGAGAAGGGTCCCTTTGGAAGCAAAGGGAGAACGTTTAACTTGTAGAAACAACTTTGAATTCCTGGATGTCATCATCATTTCGACCGGTCAAATGGAATAAAAGAACATCTCATATTTTTGTAACTGCCATCTTAGTGTCGTCATTCTACCAAATTGAAGGTAATGTGTAATCATCTTATATGAACTTTGTTCCCACTCATCGTTATTAATGAACTTTGTATATCCTTTCCAAGTAATGTGTCCCCCTCTCCATCCTAAGTAATGCGTCTCTCCATCATAAGTAATGACTGTCCCCTCCTATGTTAAAAAAACCTGATCACACCCTCTCTCCCCCTCCATGAAACAGAATTGTAATACATATAAATGTCTTCTCTCCCTCATCACAATGGTATATCATATATATGTACCCTATCTCTCTCCAATATGATCCCGGCTATACAACAAGAGGAGAGAACAGAATTACCTGGGTTCAAGAATGTCATTGTATTTTCCTGTTTGGCATTGCCCAGGAGCTATTGAGATTACAGTATTACATTTAAAAGGGATAATTCCAGTATCCTAATTACATTTTTTTCAGTACTGGAAAACAAGAGTGAAATGGGTTGAACGAGGCATAAAATTGGACTAAGTTCAGCACCCTCCCCCATTTAGCCCCAAAAGTCCTTAGGGGACGTCAAATCCTGGTGAAAATGAACAAACAGTGCAGTTTTAGGCCTAAACATATGTAAATTTGAGTTCTGCATCAAAAAAGAAATGACTAAGTCCATCATTTCCCCCCCCCCCCGTATTTATCCCCAAAAGTCCCCAGACCTTAACATATTTAAATTTAAGTTCAGCACCATGCAAAACTGCCAGATAGACATACACAGAAAATTTTGAACAAATATGGTAAAATAGTCCCAAAAATGGAGTGTTTTTATTAGCCCTAAAAGAGTCCCTGGGGCACACCCAAGAGTTATCGCAAAGTATAGACAAACAAAATTATATAAAAATTAGTTAGTTACAACTTTTCACAAGGTTTTATGAAAATCCAAGGCATCAATTTTTTTTTAAGCACAAAAGTGTCAATTTTAGCCATTTTAACTCGAAACACACCCCTAGGGGAGTAACCGGAGTTTTCCTGGAAAATCCATTCTGTTAATTTTTGACTCATATCATGTTTAATGTTTGTACAAAATTTCAAAAAATTTCAAGGTGTAGTTATTGCGAAAAGTGCGGACAAATGAATAAACAATTTTGTAAATAACAAAATGAATTTTTGAAGGATAAAGAGAAATGACATACAGATAAGGAAGTTAGCCAATTTATTTGAAGTAAAAAATAAGTTAGCCAATTTATTTGAAGTAAAAAATAGGTTAGCCAATTTATTTGAAGTAAAAAATAGGTTAGCCAATTTATTTGAAGTAAAAAATAGGTTAGCCAATTTATTTGAAGTAAAAAATAGGTTAGCCAATTTATTTGAAGTAAAAAATAGGTTAGCCAATTTATTTGAAGTAAAAAAAAGATCCAATATTCAAAATATCTGTTCTTGTTTTTTTTGTTTTTTTTATTTTTAAAGTAGGTGGTGTTTGATCAACACAGCTGGGGAGTCATGATAAAATATTTTGTTTTTACATCCCTGAAACAGGTTTTCATGGTAAACAACTGATGATCCCTAAAATAATACTAGGAATAGTGTGAATTGCAAGAGATCAACTCACTTACAAGCAAATGAGTTTTTCAATGAAAGTTTGTTTATGTTTTTTTGTAATATTTTTTAAAGGTTGAAAAACTTCCAAGATACACACGCATATATGAGGTGCCTTCAATAAGTTTTTAGATGTCTTTCGTATGGACACTTTTATTGATAATAGACACATGAAACTATAGTCCCCTTCGAAGTAATCTCCTTCGGCTGCAATGCACTTGTATCATTCAAACAACTTTTAGAAATCCCTATGGAAGTTCCCTTGTGTGAGCATATCAATGACCCTCATTACAGCCTCTTTCATCTCCTCAATTGTCTCATAATGACAGCCTCTAAGATTTTCCTTGAGCTTAGGGAATAACCAAAAGTAACAGGGGGCAAGATCTGGATTATAGAGAGAGAGCGAGGAACTGTCTTGATGCCCATCTTGGTCAAATTGTGACAAGGATGGAACACCCTTGGGACAAACTTCACACAAATCTTTCACATCTTGAGTTCTTTGTGTATAATTGTGTGTACAGTTCCCACACTGATGTCAAACTGTGCACTTATTGTCTCTATAGACACACGACAGTCCTTACTAATGAAATTCTTTATTCGGCCAATCAACTCTGGTGTTCTGACTTCCTTACTCCTCCCACACCTCTCATCATCCCGCACAGACTCCCTGTCTCTCTTGAATCTTTTATGTCACTCAAAAACTGATGTTCGATTCATACAAGATGGTCCAAAAGCTGTCTCAAGCATTCCATACGTTTCTGTGGCATTTTTTCCAAGTTTAAAACATAATTTTATTGCATATCATTCTTCTAAAGTGTCCTCATATCCAGATCGCATTTTTGAAATTCACCAGCTGTGACAATCAGGCTTTAGTAGAGTGTATTCCATTTCCTACTGTAGTTGTTCATTTGAACCTGAAATCATGACAATTAGTTAGTCATCTTATAAGATGTATAGCAATAACATACTTAATTTTTAAGAGTTTACGATAATTTTAAACGCCTGCTCAAAAAAGTCTGGAAACTTATTGAAGGAACCTCATATATTATTAAACTCAGAATCTTGTTGTATTTTCTGTTTTATATTTCCATCATAATTTATTTCAGACTCTTCTGAAACAAATTTCAGTTACAAAATTTGACCCTACCCCCCCCCCCTCCCTCATAAGAAGAACACGTGATTATTGCCAAGTTGTAAGTAGTGAAATGCTGCAACGATGAAATATCGCGGATACAGAAGAGAGTTTGAACTGGGCAAGCCAGACATGCCGCACTTTTTTTCCGTTATTGATTATGAAATGTTGCATTGCTCAGAAGACGACGGTGATGACGACAAGAATTGCGGATGGTTTACGAATGTATTGTGCATCATAAAATCAATAACGTAGGCTGCACTTTATGTGATTTGGCAAAGTAACGTTAAGAAGACAAGTCTGGCCAAAGAAACAAGAGACGAGAAGTGTTATGTACTTATTTAACAATGAGTTCTCGTCGTGTTTCCATTGACGATAATGCTGCAGTAGTTTTAATCAACGTCAGTTTTATTAAATTATAATATGGTAACCCCTTCTCATTCTCTCCTGAGCAAGAAGGGATGGGTAATTTGACCCCTTCTTATTCCCCCCGGGTCATTTTTTTTTTCACTTTATTTTCATCAATATTTCTCATTCATTTAAAATTATCAATTTTCTCTTAACAACAGGATAGTTGACAGGACCTTAAAAATTATTCAATTTATATATATATATATATATATATATATATATATATATATATATTAGTGATAGGACAATTGCAATATTTTTTCTAATTCTAATACAATTACTAACTTTGTAGTAAATTCCCGATTCTGATACAATTACTGATTCTGATTCCTATTCTTATATTTAAATATCTAAATATTTAAGTATAGAGTTATTATGTTTTTTCCTGATTACCATAAAAACAAAGTTAAATGTACATATATTTTCTCAAACATAAAAATTCACTTGTGAAAGATGATCTATAGATTATAGTTTTACTATTAGTTAAAAATCAATAAATATTTGTTATTTTATCATTACTACGAGCAATGGAAGATTTTGTTTTAAACAAATAGGTTAGCCAAATAGAAGTGTTGCCTTAAGGAGAAGTGCTTGCCAACACCCTAGAAAACCTCATCAGTATGTCCTGTATTTAAGAATTCAGGTGATAAGTCGCTGGAAAAATGGTGGGATCCTTCTACCGCTCCAGAAGATATCTCACTGCTGATACAATTCTCTATCTATATAAGAGCCAAGTACGTCTAAGGTTGGAGTACTGCTGCCACATCTGGGCAGGAGCTGCTAAAAATAGCCTATGCTGCCTTGACAGAGTACAAAATAGGCTTTGTGGCTTAGTGGGGGATGCCCTTTTCCCTTCCCTGCAACCTCTCTCCCACAGGAGAGACGTTGCGAACCTGTCTTTGTTTTATCATTACTTCCATGGGAAGTGCTCATCTGAGCTCCAATCTCTGGTCGCTCCCTCGCCAATCTTTCATGATAAACAACCGTCTAGCTGAAACCATTGTCAAAAATTTTCCCCACTCTTTGTCTGTGTCAAAATCAAAACGTAGATCCATGAACAAAGCTTCTTTCTTAGAAGTGCACACCTGTGAAACTCTCTTCCGTTTGCCTGTTTCCCACCTGACTACAACCTGGATGTCTTCAAGTCCAACATAAACAAATTCCTGATAAACCGCCCCCTTAAGTAAGACACTTTTTCAAATCTCCAATACTAACGATTACTACAATACTATCCCATTGATTACTGTACACGCAATAACCCTTATCCCCGAGTGGCCTCCGGGCCTTGATAAGTTGTTACTACTTTGTAAAAAAAAAAATAAAAAATAAAATAAAAACCCACAATTAAAGGAATCGTTTTTGGCATTGGAAAATAGGCACAAATTATTTTGATTCTGATATACCAAAAGTTCCAATTTTTCCAATTTCCAATCCCGATTCCGATTAATCAAAGAAGTATATATGTAACGTGTGTGTGTGTGTGTGTGTGTGTGTGTGTGTGTGTGTATATATATATATATATATATATATATATATATATATATTATAAAAATTTGACTTTTTGGATCAACTACTTAGCTCAGATTTGATTGCTTGAATCAGGAAAAATTGAGTTTATAAAGCCTGTTAAATGTAAAAAAATAAAGACAAAATCCATAATTAGTCACTTTCTGCTCACTATCAAGCCCCTTCCAGCGATATGTTTAATAGTAGTGATACTTGTGATGATATTTTCTTTTCTTTTAATGAACTATTTCAATCTTATTATCTTTTATTACTTTTGGCTGTTAAAAACAGAAAAAGAGTAAGTGGGAAGTGAGAGTGATACCATAAAAAATAAGCGAGGGTGAGAGTGATAGATAGGAAGTTGGCAAAATAGTTATATATCACAATTGAAGTTTTTTTTAAACATAACTCAATACGAAAATTGCGGAATATTTTAACATATATTTCCTATGATTAAAATATATATGAAAAAAAAAAACATTAGAGAAACAAATGTTGATTAACTTGGCTTTAGTATAACGATAGATGATATATTAAAAAATGAATATGTTTTGTTAAATCTCTTTATTGGCCTATGTAACTGATATTTCGGCCATAAAGACCTTCGTCAGGTTAAAGTATAGTTTGTGGTGTGTGATCTGTTATATAAACGAACATTGTTTTTCAGTTTTCTTTGTTGGGGATGGAGCATTCCATCAAATGCCAGACATTAACCCTATATATTTCAGACATATATAACCGCCCCTTTCAGGACAATTGTTTATATCTTGCGTTTGGTTCACTGGGTATATTTGTTAAATAGTTTTTGAAATTTTCTTTCATGACCCCAGTAACTCTTATGATTACTGGAATGGTAGAAATTTTCTAAAGATTCTCGTTTCTTTTCATGTCATGCATAAAACTTTGGTAGTAAGTTATCTTTTGCCACTTTGGTCTGTTTAAGCCAGTATAGTTAGGGATACTGACTTCAACTAGGGTTACTACGTTCTTCTTCTGGTTCCATATCACTATGTCAGGTTAAACAGCTCCGTTTTCTCGGTATGTAGATGTAGGGATTGCATAGTCATAGTTGATAGTTTTTGACTTATTTTAAATAGCTCTTTCTGGTATATTTTCCTAGGACTTGCTACTATACTGGATATTCAAATTTTTTTTTTTCTTTGACAGATTCTCCAGTAGAGATGTTATAATACTTTTGGGCCATAATGTGGGTATGATCCCGCATAAGCAGGAGATTGTATTTATAAACGATGCTGCTAGGAACTGACGAATCAAATTAATTCACGTTCTGCTACCAACCAATCAGAAACGAGAATTGCTCCATAAATATTAAACCTTTCTGTAGCAATTTCGCATATGTTTTTTCCGCCTCAACACAGGAAGAATCTTTTGCTCTGTGAATTCCAACTTGAGAACTGTCTACTGCAAACCAGTCAACTCCCAGGACTTGTGTAGAACAACGAACCATCAGAAACAGTTCTGTCTACTGCAAACCAGTCACCTCTCAGGACTTGTGTAGAACAACGAACCATCAGAAACAGTTCTGTCTACTGCAAACCAGTCACCTCTCAGGACTTGTGTAGAACAACGAACCATCGGAAACTGTTCTGAAACTAAACGTGGTTTACACTTCTAGAAGAGATATTTACACACTCCATAGTGTCGCATTTTTTACTAGCTGTCCCCTAACCCTAACCCTGCCACTGGATGTCAGGTGGCTTACAATTTCTTCTTTTGTGTGGCAGAACCTTCACTTTTTATCATTGTTGAGACCATTTATCTTCTTGAAATTATAATGCAAGGTGAAACGATAATATTGTCGCCCTAAAGAAAACAACACTGCAGATTTATTTTAAAACTTTTGTTCAATTCAGGTAACTTGATTATATAGTACAGCTACAGTACAGTAATTAATACGGAGACCACAAATAAAGCATCACTTATTTCTTGGTTTATCAAGAAGCATCATGCTGGAAAATTCAACAAAGTCATTCAAATATATGATACTTTGTTTGGATTGCTTATTCTTGTATAATATTTGCAGTACAACTGACATCAATTCAATGTAGTCTCCTTTAGCCTCAATCACCGCCTCGATACGGGTCTGGAACTGAGAGCATGCCTTTTCCACAAGCACTGTTGAGAGCTTGGTAGATGGCAGCGATCAGGCTGACTTTGGTGTTGTGGGAGGTCATGTTGGTGATATTCTTGATGTATGATCAAACAAAGTAGTCCAGCGGGTTCAGGTCTGAGGAGGAGGAGGAGGGGGGAGGAGGAGGAGGAGCCAGCGAGAGAAGGTTACAAAGTATTAGCACTCCTTCTGAAGCCAAGCCTGGGTTTCTTTGGACTTGTGGGCCGGCGCCAAGTCCTGCTGCCATACCTAGGGTCTGCCAGCGGCAACCTGGTTGTACTAGGAGATCACCACACTCTTCAGCACGTCCAGGTACACTTTGGTATTAACTTTCAAGCCAACTTCAATGATATGAGGTGGCATGATGTGGCCCTCACTTGAAACCACACCAAACACCATAACTGTGGCTGGAAACTTTGTTTTCATCACCCTGGGCAGGTCACTGTTATTTGTGGCAATCCAGCGATGCATTTGAGGATGCTGGCAATGGTCCTGTTATCATAATTTGAATCGGTAAGGAGCATGAGTTGTACAGTGGCACATCTCCAATCTCGCTCATTGAACATTGTGCCACTTTCAGATATGATAGAAGGCTCCTATCATTCTTGGGATTTGTACACAACTGGCCAACTAGTAGATGGTCTGCAACAAAAAAAGAAAACCGGTTTTCATCAAATGGAAATGGAATCATGTTGTCTTTTCTAGGGTGACAATTTCATAGCTCCACCCTGTACGTCTGTGTGGCAGAACCTGCAGTTTTTGTCATCATTGAGATCACTCATCTTCTTAGAATTATTATGTGTCAAGCCTTGATCTTGTGCAGCCATTATCATCTTCCTCCTACTGATCATGGGGGAGTGATTTTGTGTTGAGTCACTTGACAGAGCCTTTCTTATTTATATATTCCTGGGTTAGTTGTTGGGTGGCTCATTCTTCTGATTTTCTATGTCTGTTTTCTCCTGTGTCTTAATTTTCTGATCATTTCGTTTTTATGGGAATGGGGTATCTTGCCGGATGCCAGACATTCACATACTATTTCTGTCACTCTTTTTAAAACTCTGAACGTTCCTTTGAGCATGATTGTTTGTATTCCTGTTGCACTTGGTTCACCGGGTATATTTGCCAGGTAGTTTTGGAAATTTTTTTTCATAAGTCCGGTTGCTCTTATAATTACTGGAATGATAGAAATCTTCCTAAGATTCCAATTTCTTTTTATGTCATAAATAAGACTTTGGTTATTTTGTTATCTTTTCTTGCTCAGTTCTTTAAAGACCAGCATCATAACTTCAACTAGGGTTACTACTTTCTCTCTCTCTTGTCGCATATCACTTTATTAGGCTTAACAGCTCCATTTTCTAGGTACGTAGCTGTAGGAATTTCATGGTTACAATGGATAGTGTATGACTTATTTCCAACTGTTCTTTCTAATATATGCTCCCCGACTTCCTGCTACACTGGATGTTCAGCGTTTTACAGATTTTCCAGTGGAGATATTTGCACACTCCATTGTGCCGCAGGGTAAAAGTCTTAGGTATCATCTTTGTTGGAACACGTATTTAAGATTGTCCTTTTTGTTAGGAATAAAAGTTATAATTTATAAACGAGGATCAGTTGTAAGTATAGTTTTGCAAAACAGGCTTTATAAATTGCTGTTAGCGATGAGAGGGAAAGATTGTGTTTATGTGTCCAGCTAAAAAGTAAAAAATTAAAAACTACCCAAGACACTTATTTATTCATTTATTTATTTACGGACTGTTATCCTCATCTTCATAGTTGTTGTTGTTTCATCATATTTCGGTTAACTATTCCTCTGGCCTTCTTCAGGTGGTTAACCTCGACACGATAGGAATGTTGAGTCTCTTAGCTGTATTCTCAGTAATTACTGCCTTCCATAGTTGTTGTCTCACCATGTTTGGCCAAGTAATCCTCTGGCCTGCTTTGGGTAGGATTAAAACCGCTATCTTCAGGCAATGCTTACCTGAAACGATAAGGATTCAATGGCTCTATCCACTGCACTATGGGGCCTGAAGGTCGATCAAGGTTGGATTTTTTGGTGTTATAAATCCAAGTTTTCATTCTTATCTGGTCTTCCATCGTCGAGTCTCTACCAAATCTATATATCTATAAAAGTGAACGTGTCTGTCTGTCTGTCTGTGTGTCTGTCTGTCTGTGTACATTTCCCTACGCAATAACTCTGTCAATTTTTAGTCTATAGACTCGAAATTTGAAATACCGGGTACTGAGATTTGGGAAAATCGATGTGATGGGTGTCAGCCAGAAATTTGGCTGTTAAGGGGTCAAATTTCAACGATTTGACCTTTAAGAACTCTACCAAACTCCTCCAACAATTTATGGTCTAGACACTTGAAATTTTAGATATAGGTTCCTTGAACCTGGATCTAACTTAATAAAGTGATTTGAGCCCGAAACTATAAATTTTAAGGGGTCATAATAGGGGTCAAAGTTTTAAAAAATTAACCATTTTTTTTGTTTTTTTGCTTTTTTTGCACAGTATACACCTCCAAACACCCGAGCAACGCCGGGCACCCCTGCTAGTAGTATTATATATTTAAAAAAATAATAATAATATATAATAGAGGAGACACACTGATTAAGGCTGAAATAGTTTGTTTTTTTCAGCACTGCACCGGACAAAATATAGGCTGATTTTTTTTTTATATATATATATTCAATTTTGAAGGGAATAAATAAGAGAATTATTTATTGGGGTGGGGGTGGGGGTCCACATTTAGCACAAATATTTTTATGTTATTATTTCGTAATTCGTCAACAATTCTTCCATATGTCAAAGAAAGTAAGAGAGTTGGTTGGTTGGTTGGTTGGTTTTGTTTTACGGCATATCAACCTTTTTCGGGTTATTTAATGCCGAATCCAAAGATTTTGAAGAAAAGTTTTTTTTTAATAGAATATATTTGTTGTTTTCACATCGGTTTCTATTTAACCCATAGTTGGGACCCTAACAGGTACTACCACTCCGGGTCAGAGTGGACCTGGGAGCAATGGTAATTAAAGGGTGGCTCCACACTCCCCAAAGCCCACAAGCTGGGGCCTCACTACTGGATATAGTTTAAGGTCATATCCAGGACCCCCATTGAGGGACTTTTACCCTCTGCAGGGGGGCAGTCGGCGTATTCTAGTGGCCCACCGACAGGGCCGAAAGTAAGAGAGAGGTGATAAAAGAGGAAGAGAGTGGGAGAAGAAAAAGAGAGAAAGGGAGGAGATAGATAGATAGAAAAAGAGGGTGATAAAGAAAGAGCTAGAAATAAGTTTTAAAAGAAAAATGTTACACTTTTTAACTTCGATTTTACTATCCATTTCCTGGGCAACACCAAGTAACCATCCCAGTTTATAAATATATGAAAAAAAACTTTTTTGTTTTTAAAAATTTTTTTTAAGAATGAAAATCTTTTGAATCAATTTAAAAAATTTTTGGCTTATTTTGTTTTTCTTTTTCTAAAATGTCATTATTTAATCCAATGAAATGTAAAATTTTTTTTTCTTCTCTTTAGCAAAAAAAACTGGAAAACAAGTGTTTGTGAGTAGCAACTTAACCACCGATCAAATGCTGACCCCGTTAGTTGAGCAACGGATTTTTGAAGAATTAAAATTAAATCCAGAAATGTTTTGAAGGTAAATTTTTGTTTGTGTCTCCTTATTTGTTATCTCTTCTTCTATTTATCAATTACTATGACGGCTCAATCGGTTAGTGCGTTGTACTTACAGACAAAAGTCGTGAGTTCAAACCTCACTCAGGGCAGATCTATTTTTACTCCGATTTTCTTCCAAAATGAACGTAAGCAACTAAAATACTAAGTAGATTGTTTAGTTTTCCATTTCTCGTTCTCTTTCAGTGGGGGAGAAATCCTTTACGACTGAGACAATTTTTATTTTTGTACCTTTTCTCCACATTAAAAAACGACCCTGGTGTCTAACTCTGTCCCGTGGGGAGGCATTGTATATAGGTACTTGTTTTTTTGTTCTTGTTGTGTATATAATTTATGTAAATTAGGATCTCAGGTGATACCATATAGGTCGGCTAATACTATATATTATTAGCAGGGAGACCCCACGTTGCCTGGGATTGAATTAAGCTCAATAAATATTCCATATTTCCAATATTTTTATTTTCATCAAAGTTAGTGAAATTACCCATTTTTCAATCATATCGATTGATTGCCTGCTCTAGTAAGGGACCTACTGTGATGCACTGGGGGAAGCTTCACATGTCCCCCCCCCCCGCAGTGATTTAGTCAACAATACATTGAAATCTACATTGCACTGTAGAGAACCTACTGTTGATTTTATAAAATTATTTTCATATGGCTTGAATTAAAGTTTAAAATGTGAAAATTAAGTATTATGGTTCAATTGGGCTCTAAACAGAAACATTCCTTTCGAATGCGCTCCTGTCTTACTAAAGAATTCATTGTTGATTTGATATGTCAAGCCCTTCTGTTTGTACGATGATAAAACTCATAAAATGCGTTTGTGGTGTTAGGCTGTATCAGAATGTTAACTTTGGTCAAAATCTGACTGTTCCTACTGTAATCAGATTTTTTGTGATTATCGATTTTTTATAATTATTCCAATGGAAAGCCTATCTAAGAATACTGCCAGACACATTTGTACATTTGTGTGAAATTTCCAAAAATTCGGCCCAGCCATTTTGGAATCCATAGGGAACGAACTCACAGACAAAGTAACTTTTTTTTTATATAAAAGTAGAGTTAAAGATTTATAGAATTTTGATTTTAAAGATAAAATCTCTTTCGAGCCTCTGGGAAATAAATTTTTTTTTTTTTGTTTAGTTGTTCTTAATGAATTAATTCTGATTCGTTAAGAGTTACTTAAGAATAATGGTTACTGCGATGGAGAGATAGACGGCAAAGTGATGATGAATATTATGAGAGGATTGGGAATAATGAATGGAATAAAATAAAATTTGATTGGAAAGAAACTGTTCATGGAAATTCCATTTGATGTTAGGCATACGGAGGAAGGAAGGAAAAATCTTTGCAGTTGTAGTAGAAAAGACGAGTTCTTGCTATAAACTTTTTCAAAACAAGTGTCACTTTTTAGACATTACTGTTGCATTTGTTGTTTATGCTTGCCAACTCGAGCAACACCAAGTAACTCTTATAATATATTAATAAGACTTTTTTTTTCTGTAACAATTACTAATTATATATCATCCATCATTTCAACCGCTTTTTCAAAAATGGGTGCTTGTTTACTTTGGTGATCTTTTAAAACAACACATTTCAGGTGAAAACATTATTACGTAGCTATGTGTCATGGCGAAATTAGTATAACTTCCAAAAATTATGAAAAACGATCTCATAGAAAAATAATTACATGTAAAAATAGAATTTATCAAATTATTGAGTTTTATTGTAAGTTTTAAAGTGGAATAGCTGTGCAACAAATTCAGTATGAGAAACAAGGGAGATAACCTTTGACTTAAATTGAGTTAAATTAAGGGTCCGCCATCTTTCAACGCGATAATCTGGGAACGTAATTTTTAAATTGAAATACTTCTAGTGCATCATTTATTGGATTATTTTTTGTAATTTTTTGAATTCATACTGATTTTGCTATGACACCTAAGTACATAATGTTTTCACCTGAAATGTGGTGATTCAAAAGATCACCAATGTAAACAATCACCAAGAATGTTAATCACGTATGACTCAAAAACCACTATATAATTGCTATATAACTACTACGCAGTCTTCAAAAATGATATGCAAAGAAGTTTTGCATTAATCGAATAAAAACTCATGCGACAACTCTTCAATCTCCCCCATCCGCATCTTCAAATACTTTGTTTCATTTCTATCAAAAACTGGCAGCTAAAAATATTTTAATGTCCGTGCAAGCTTACGTTGAGTTATTTTACAGCATCTTGATAGCTGCAGGATGAAATGATAGGCCGTTGCTTAGCGACTGCCGACTGGTCAATAAGACAGTTTGACTTAACGTGGGCGAATGATGACTAAACGTCTAAGGCCATGCAGTGTTCTCACGATCAAAAGCTGAAGGTGATCATATCTTATGGTGGAAGGACAGAAATGTAGATGTGCAAAATGGGATGGAAATGATTTCAACTTAAAATAGAAGATGGGACGAGGTAAACCTTGTCACCACACCGAATATCCCCTGCAGCCGTGTTTAAGGCTAACACGATCAAGTTATATATATATATAAATTTATGTGGAAATATGTTTCTTGAATTAAATTTCTTTTTTTATTTATACCAATCCATTAATTTATGAAGCTCAATGTAATTATTGAGCATATAACAAACAAAATGATAAAAATCTATATTCGAAATTTCCAGATGTTTACCATCTTACAATTTATCTTATTTGAGATTGAAACCAAAACCTAAAGACAGTGAGTCAAGTATAATAACCATTAGGCCAGCTTGACACGATGTTTAAAAAGTCTTTTCAAACCTACTTATTCTGGAAATAAGGAATCTGTAATGTGAACGATTCACGCATGTGCATTCATAAAACAGTTAGTAAACAAGTAAAACTCTGATGAGCCCAATTTTTACCCTTAACGGTCCTATTTTTCGGATGAAAACTGATGAAATGTTTTCCACATATCTGAATACCCTACATACTAAATTTCCAGTCTGTATATACATTCCAGTATATATATATATATATATATATATATATATATATATATATATATATATATATATACTTGTTGGTCGCATTCCAATGACTAAAGGAAAGAATTAGTTCTGTTGTATAGCAATGACAAGTCATTCATATAATGGGGACGACGATGAGACAATTATAATGATTACACACAGTTCATATTTATGATAGGAACTTAATATAAAGAGAGACATAGACAGTATAGGGGACGGATACATTATTGAGAATTCTATTAACACTTTTGAGGAGGGGAGACTCAGTCACACTTTTGTTTCAAACAAGTTCATTTTCAAAAATGATCACAAAAACCACATTACCTTTCGGTGGAGGAAATAACGACGAAGACAAAGGTTTATAAAATACAGGATGATGTTTATTCTCCCAGCTGGATGATTGATGATCAGGAATTCAATTGCCTTGCTGATTTCTACATTGTCTTTCTTCCCTTTCTTTCGCTTCCGAAAGGGGCTTAGCTAACTCTTCTTCTCTCGACCCTGACTCCTGGCTGATCTGTCTCTACTGCTCTCTCTCTCTCTGATCTGACTGACTGATCTCAAACCCTCTTAACTTAATATTGAACCTAACGTGAAACGTGCCCAACCATGTGATTCCTCACATGGATTTACATATCATATGTCCCAACACGTTTTTAGCAAAACAAAGACATGCCTTAATTTAAATTGTTCAATATCTGACCTACTAGTTGTATCATTATTTAATTATTTCTAAACACAATGGTCAATTCACTTTTAACTTTTGAATACTGGGTTCGATTCTAGCCTTTTCCTTATAATAAATATTATTTTTAATCCGATTTACGTCGTTCTTTAATTACTGGGGTCTGTCTCCTTCCATATATTACAATTCATAATTTTTGTTTATTTTTTTTATTTCGGTGAATGCCTATATTGTCTTCCTTAACTTCTTGCGTACATTTTGAAATATTGTCTTTAGTCTCTTCAGACAATCAAATATAAATAAAAAAAAAACGGCTTTTGAATGTTATTTGTGTAACATTTCGGTTGGATTGTCAGACGAGCACTTCCCATGGAAATAACGATAAAACAATGGCAGGCTCGCAATGTCTCTTCTGTGGGAGAGAGGTTGCAGGGAAGAGAAAAGAGCATCCCCCACTAAACCACAAAGTCTATTTTGTACTAGGTCAAGGCAGGATAGGCTGTTTTTAGCAGCTCCTGCCCAGATATGGCAGCAGTATTCCATCCTTGGACGTACTTGGCTTTTATATAGATAGAGAATTGCGTCAGCAGTGAGATATCTACTGGAGCAGTAGAAGGATCCTACCATTTTTTCAGCGACCTTGGCAACAGATTTGATGTACGTTTTCCATTTCAGATCAGGAGTAAAGGTCAAGCCCAGAAGCTTATCAAAACATGGAGCCTCCCCAAGACGAGAGCCATCCATTTCAATTGATGCCAGATGGGGATCAGAGCGTTGATGATGTAAAGATAGAAGCTTGGTTTTAGATGTATTAAAAGTAACCAGTCACCTCTTCCCCCATTGTACCACATGCTCAAGATCAGAGGAGAGAGAATCAGAGAGAACTTTGTCATTTACAGCCTTTGATGTGTTGCCATAGATGGTCGTGTCATCAGCATAGATGTCAACAAATGATTTAAGTATGTGTTTTGGGAGATCATTGATTTAGATCAGGAAGAGAGTTGGGCCCAAGATGGACCCTTGAGAGACTTCAGCATTAATACTGTGGGCTTCTGATTTCTGCCCATCAACCACTACTCTTATGAACCTATCAGAGAGAAATGATTTGATAATTGAGAAAACATTTCCAGCTGGAAATTTTGTGAAGTAGGCCTTATCAAAGGCCTTTGATATGTCAAGAGCAATTGCCCTAGAAAAGAAGCCTTTGTCGAGATCCTATGAGATATAACCGTAAGCACATCTACTGTAGATCTAGCAGAACAGAAACCATATTGCATGTCACTAAGAAGGTTATTTCTGCTGAGGTGGTTGACTACTTCTTTATTTAATATGGATTCCAGCAACTTACTCATGACACACAGGAGACTTATTGGTCTGTACTGAGAGGGAAATAACCTGCCACCTGAATTCTTAAATACAGAGCATACTGATGAGGTTTTCCAGGGTGTTGGGAAACAATTCTCCTTAAGACAACACTTAAGCAATTTTGTAAGTATGGGGGCAAGTTCTGATTGAAGCTTTTTCAACACTGTAATTGGAATGCCGTCAGAGCCAGTTGCTTTACTGGAATCAAGGTTCTTGATTAGTTTGGCGACCTCACGCACAGATATTTGTATGTTGCATAGCATGTTGTCTGTTATAGGAGAAAATACGTGGAGTTGATGGCCTTGGTCGCATAGGGTAGAATTAGCTGCAAATAGTTGGCAAATAGTTTGGCTTTGTCTGATGCTTACGAGATGACCTCAGGTCCATTGATGATGGTTGAGATAGAACGCACACTTCTGTTCAGGATCCTGTTTGCTATTTGCCAAAACTGGTGGAAACCAAGCCGCTGCTCAACTACTTTGGATTTAACGGACTGAGCATATAGCTCTCTTGCATTTTTTATTAATCTTTTACAGTGGTTGCTGGCAGTCCTGAAAGCAGCTTTAGTCTCAGTACATCTATTATGTTGGTAGCTGTGGAAAAAGTGATATCTCTGCGTGATGGCAGCAGCACATTCTGGCTGGCTATTAGGTTATTGTTGGAAATTTTGGATGGTATGAATCGGTCTATACCTACAATTAACCATTTTGTCAGGTCTGATACTATAGAGGACACATCCTTTTTAAACCTGGAATGCAGAGGTAGATCAGATATAAATGTATGGAAGCTATCTCTGTTCTAGCACGAAAATATTTTATATATATAATGTGACCCTGTCGGTGTATGTATTTGTGTGAAAAGTCTTTACGAAAATCTCTGAACATTTGGTTTACAGAGTTGAAATTTAATATATAGGGTATTTGGGCCTGTAGCATACGTTTGATTTATTTTTTTGCTGATAAAATAATTACTGAAGGGTCAAAACTGAAAAAAAAAACATTGACATTCTGTAGAAGTATCAAAAATATTTTCAAACAAAAAAAAACATTCTAATCATAAAAACCTGTTTGATTCTTCTTATGTGTTAATAATTAAAATAACTTGTTGAAAACAAATTATTAATCCACCACTTTGATTCTAATCATAAAAACCTGTTTGATTTTTCTTATGTGTTAATAATTAAAATAACTTGTTGAAAACAAATTATTAATCCACCACTTTGATTCTAATCATAAAAACCTGTTTGATTCTTCTTATGTGTTAATAATTAAAATAACTTGTTGAAAATGTGTTAATAATTAAAAAAAAAAATGTGTTAATAATTAAAAAACGAAATCTAATCTAATATATAATGCGAAACTTTTTTATTTATTTATTTTTTGTAAACACTGGTTGTCAGTTTCCTATTTCCAAACCGGAAGACGTAACCAAGTAAACTCTTTCTATGTTAGCATAAAAAATTGCATTAAAACTAAGTTGTAGTGTAAATGTGATATGACTTAAATGTAAATGGGTACACAAAGTAGGTACAGCTTGTCTAAAATTAAATAATTTATCATGTTTTCCTTGGGCACCTGCCGACCGTGGTTTTATGTTGGGGAGACCCTCACAAATCATTCTTTATTCTGCAGCTTTTGAAAACTGTCCGATTCAAATCCAGCGACTAATTAGAAGATGCTCATTCTAACCTTTCTTAAACTGACCAATCATCACTTCCGTGAAATATGGCGAAAAAGAATGAAGAAAGTTTTGTTTTTGTTTTTTTAATGTTTTTTTTTTTTTTTGTTTTTGCCAATTCCGTTTCCTCATCTTTTGGTTCTTGATTATGTCTTTCAACCTAACCTTAAAACTCATTCATCATTCCTTCTCAATCTCTTTCTCATACTTTTCCACTTCCTTCTTTTATCACGTTTTTGTTTTCTAGAATTTTTGTTTCTTTTCCTCTTATTTCTTTTTTTTTTTCTAGCTTTTTTCTGTCTTCATTTTCTTTCTTTTTTCTAGCGCTTTCTTTGACTTTTTTCTAGGTTTTTTTCTTTTCCTTTTCTCTTTTCTAGATTTTTATTTCTTTTCCTTGTATTTCTTTTTATTTCTAGCTTTTTTGTTTCTTTTCCTTTTCTTTCTTTTTATAGCTTTTTGTGTCTTTTCATTTCTTTCTTTTTTGTAGCTTTTTTCCTTTTCTTTTTTTTCTGGCTTTTTTCCTTTTCTTTTTTTTCTGGCTTTTTTCCTTTTCTTTTTTTCTGGCTTTTTTCCTTTTCTTTTTTTCTGGCTTTTTTCCTTTTCTTTCATTATTTTTCTAGCTTTTTCCTTTTTCCTTCTTTTTTAGCTTCTTTGTTTTTTCCTTTATTTTTTTGTAGCGTTTTCTTTTCTTTTTTCCTTTATTTTTCTAGCTTTTTTCTTTTCTTTCATTTTATAGTTTTTTGTGTCTTATTCTCTTTATTTGTTTTTTTCCTAGATTTTTGTTTTTTTTCATTTTTCTTTTTTTTATTAGCTTTTTTCCCCTTTTATTTCTTTTTTCTATCTTTTTTCCTTTTTTCTTTATTTTTCTAGTTTGTTCCTTTCTTTCTTTTTTCTAGCTTTTTGTTTTTTTCCCTTTTCTTTCTTTTTTCTAGCTTTGTTCTTTCTTTTACTTTTATTACTAGCTTTTTTCTTTTCTTTTTTTCTTTCTTTTCTTTTCTTTTTTATTTTTACTCAGATTCACCTCAACAATGCAAATTGCCATTAAAATGTAAAAAGCTATAGAAATCATGCCTACAGAGACACTCTAAGTAGGGAGTTGAGCAGCAAGATGTCTGTTCACATTTCATTTAATCTTCTGCATATTAGTACAATTATGGAAGCAGGAAACAGGGAAGGAATTCCAAAGTTTACCAGTTTAGGAAAAAAAAGAAATGGAAGTAAGAAGACTCTTCAACATCAGGAGACCTCGGTTATGTAATACATGAACTAATAAGACACTCAACCAATGGCCTTGTGCCAGGTTAATACTCATGCAAATAAAGAAATAAAATGTAAAATTGACTTATAAATCTATATATCTAGAAAAGTGAAAATGTCTGTGTGTGTGTGTGTGTGTTTGTGTCTGTGTGTGTATATTTCCCTACACAATAACTCTATCAATTTTCAGTCTACAGACTCGAAATTTGATGTACAGGGTACTGAGATTTGGGAAAATCTTTGTGATCGGTTTTCGGCCAAAATTTGGCTGTTAAGGGGTCAAAGTTCAACGATTTGACCTTTGAGAACTCTACCAAACTCCTCTGACAATTTTGGGTCTAAACACTTGAAATTTTAGATATAGGTTCCTTGGACATGGATCTAACTTAATAACTTAATTTGAGCCGAAAACAATAAATGTTAAGGGGTCATAATAGAGGTCAAATTTAAAAAAAAAAATTTACCTCTGCGGTCTCTACCAAATTACTGAGACAATTTCTGGTCTAAACATTTGAAATTTTACATAATGGGTATTCAGAGATAGGGCAAGCTTTTTAATCAGTTGGGTCGAAAATTTTTAGTTACCATTATATAAATGTATGTATGTATGTTTGCATATCTGCCTAAAACTTTCGACAGTGCTGAGGGATTTTACCAAGATCAGTATCGTTTTGAAGTTTGACCTTTCCGACGACAAATATAAAAAAATTGGCTAAAAGCATTAATATCTTCACCTTTAACTGGGCACTTTTCTACAGGAGGGGTGGGGCTCGCTTTTTTTGCTGATAATTTTAAAGTCATCCTCTCCTTTCAATTGTCTAGCCTTAATTTAAACCTACGTCACTTCCAGTTTGGCGGTAGCCGTAATAGCAAAGACGTCAGGTTTTTCTCCTGTTCTTTTCCTCTTTCGTGGTACGGGTTCGAGCCTGCCTTCCTACTTCCACTTTTTTTGCTCAGCATACACATACAAACACCCGGGCAACACCGGGCTAAAATGCTAGTATGATATAAATATGGAGTCACAGAATATCAGGTCGGCGTGGAAGTTTTTAAAAATGAAAACTTGTGTTTTTGAAAATTTTTATTCATAACCACAATAACCTTCACTCTCTAATAACTTGATTCCATTTCTCAACAAAGTTATGAATAGGGCTATGACAACAGCATATTCTTTTCATTGTTTTGACTCTCGAGTATATATCCGACACAGTTAGATACAATTAATCAACCGAGGATCGCATCACTACAAAAAAACACAAGATATCAATGGATATATACCTGAGAATCAAAACAAGGAAAAGAATATGCTGTTGTCATAGCCCTCGTTATAAACGTCTCGTGTGTAAAATTCTTTACGTTTTGATGTGAAATATAAATCTAACGTTCAATCTCATCTCATGTTGGTAACCTAATGCCATCGAAATTTTTTTTTTGATTTTGAAAGAAAAAAAAGTGATGATCTGAATTGTGAGGTCAAGAGAAGATGGAAAAAGATTTCTCAATCAAATTCTCCTGCCATAGGTTTGAAACGCAGATGCCAGGAGGTTTTAACTTATTCTCAACATAATGAATCTGTTATGTGAACCAAGTCCAAGTATGATAACCATTAGGCCAGCTAGACACGATCTTTAAAAAGTGTTTTCAAACCTACTTATTCTCAACATAAGGAATCTGTGAATGAATGTGAATGATTCATGCATGCGCATTCGTGAAACAGTTGACAAGCAGATAAAAAACATACCAATTTTTAATTTTTAATCCCTTAGCAACCCCTTTTTCCGGATGAAAACTGATTAAAAAGTTTTTCACATGTCTGAATATCCTATATACCAAATTTCAAGTCTGTAGATCAAAAATCCATTGAGTATATAGGTTGAGAAGTGTCCTCACACATACACACACATTCTCACTTTTATAGATATATAGAATGATCGACAATAATAATCTTTGGTCTCTATAAGTTGATTCCATCTCTCAACAAACTTACAAATGCCTCGTTCGTAAAATTCTTTACGCTTTGATGTGAAATAAAAATCTAGCTATGGCTCAATCTCATCTCACGATTTTAGCCATAAATGGTTTTGTAATTCTGGAAATAAGTGATATTCTAAAGTACCAGGCCAAAGGAATATGCAGGATGGGACAAGATTTTTCAACCAATCCTATGAGATCTTTTGTCAATAGTTCTGTGTGAGGGCGAGCATTATCATGATGGAAGATAACTTCCTTTCTGTTAACTATATATATATATATATATATATATATATATATATTTTGTTTTTGTGATACGTTTTGAATGAATTCAATTATTTCTGAAAGTGCATTTTTACCTAAATGTGAGTTGGGAATAATTTTCCCTTTAACCAATTTGGTACCCCCACATGGGGAGTGGTATATATATTATTTTTAAAATATATATATATATATATATATATATATACAGAGTGACCCCCTCCCCCCAAAAAAATGTGATATCTCCATTATTTATTCACTGATTGCCCTTATTTTACAGGACATGGCAGAATCAACGTCCGTAAGTACACCAAGACCCCAGTGGGAGCTGGGACAAAGAATACACTGTGTTAAATTTTATTATAAAACAGGCTCATTTAAGAAAACCCAGGACAGTTTCATGCGTCAGTTTGAATGTGAAAAGGCTCCATCCAAAAGCAGAATTCAGAACTGGATGGACCACTTCGAGAAGTATGGAACCGTGGAGAACCTCAATGCTGCCAGAGAGAACCGTCCAAGCCACTCGGGACGTCCCCAGAAGTGAACAGCCGAGCTGTTCGAAAGAGTGAGAGAGTCTATCCAGCAGAGTCCGAAACGCTCTGTGCGTAAGCGAAGTCAGTCCCTCGGTATGTCCTGTGAGACTTGCTAGTGAACGATATCAGGGCTTACTCATACAGAATACAGATGTTGCAGACCCTTACAGCCTCAGACAAGAAGCAGAGGAAGGCTATGGCAGACAAGATGCTCGAGAAAATCGAGGAGACACCAAGTTTCCTTAACCTCCTTTGGATCTCAGATGAAGCCCACTTCCATCTTGATGGAAAGGCGAACTCCAAGACAAATGTCTTCTGGGGGTCCTCCAGACCCAATAAAGTAGCCACCAAGCCCCTGCACTCTCCTTAGTGCCTGGTGTGAGCTGCAATCCTGGCCAGAGGCATCATCGGACCAATCTTCATTGAAGAATCTGGCGCAGCAGTGACAGTCACCAAGGAAGTCTTGAAAACCTTCAAGAGTGAGCTCCAAATCATCTACCCATCGCTCATGAGCAAGTTCTGGTTCCAGCAGGATGGAGCAAGTTCTCACACCTCAAACCTGTCCCGAGATTGACTGAAAAAGAAGTTCGGAGGCCAAGTGATCAGTCGCAAGACTGATTTTGAGTGGGCACCCCATAGCCCGGATCTAAGCCCCTCAGATTTTTTTCTTTGGGGCTATCTTAAGGACAGAGTCTACGCAGGGAAACCCAAAACCATCACGGAACTCAAGGAAGCCATCAGGGAGGAGATGAGAGCCATTACCAATTCGGTCTGTAAGAACGTCATGGACAACTTCGTGCTGTGCCTCAAGAAATGCACGGAGCTAAATGGAGGCCATCTAGAACATATGCTGTAGAACAGAGAAAAAAAGGCCAAAGACCCCAGTGTTTTGATGTGATGTTTTGAATATAATAAACTAGTTATGACCAAAGTTTCATTTCATTTGGACAAAACACTAAGAAACGGGGCCTAATTAGAGTTGGGGGCCATTTTTTTTTTGGTCATCCTGTATATATATATATATAGACAAATATTACATAGTCCCTACACTGCACATGCTAATATTTTGGACAAGTAATTGATTCAGATCATAAACCTTCTTCAATGGACGTAATAAAGTTTGTGTTCCTGTGAAAAAGTCTGATTCTTCACAGGAACACAAGCTTTATTACATCGCCTGAAGAAGGCTTGTGTTCTGAACTGACTACTTGTCTGAAACATTAGCATTTTCAGTGTAGCGACTATGTAATATTTGTCTATATAAATAAAAATATTATATTTTAATTCATGGGTTTATCTCCTGAATACCTTTTACTTGGTATATATATATATATATATATATATATATATATATATATATATATTTTCAATCCTGGCTTGAGGTAGTTGCCTGTCTAGCCGCACTGATGAGCTGTGAAACAGCAAAACAGTACTGTATGTGGATGACTATAATGCTCCTCATCTTGAGTTGAGCATATTGAGAAGTGATAAACGAATTACCATTAGCGTATATAAGCGATGCTCTTTGTGTAAACAAATTGAGCGGAGGTATTTTGAACGATGTCAAAACATCGTTACTTCACGACTCGCACAGCAGCCGCCGATTAGTGTAATGGTTAGGAGTCTTGACTGTCATACAGGCGGTCTGGTTTCAATCCTGGCTTGACGTAGTTGCCTGTCTAGCCACACTGATGAGCTGTGAAACAACGAAACAGTGTTGTATGTGGATGACTATAAGTATGTGTATGTGTGTATAAATGACAAAGTTTCTATTCCAAATTCCAATATGTTGTCCAGTTTGTCGTTTATTTCTTTCAGTATGTTAAAATGTTTAATTCTTGGCAACACCTGTTTCGTAGCGCAGAAACAATCATATAATTATTATGTCAATTTTTGAATATTTTCTGCCCTAACTCATTAGAAGAATAAGAACTCATTAACTTTAAAAAAAAAAAGAAGAAAATAGGATTTGAGCATAATTACATACATCTGAAAGAATCCAAACAGAAGTTGCACCGTGTTAAGTGATATTTACATCAAATAGTGTCACCGCTTACCAAGGCATGAAGGCCACTTGAGAATCGGGGTTAATGAATGTAAGATGGTCACTGAGACAACAGCGTAGTGATCGTTAGTGCTGAAAATTGAGTAAAATTTGATTATTTAAGGGAACAGCTCAACAAGAACTTGTTTACATTGAACTTGAAGACAACTATATTGTAGTCAGCTGGGAAGCAGGTCAGTGGAACAGATTTCCACAGGCGGGCAGTTCCAGGAAAGAAGTTTTGTTCATGGAATTTGCATTTAGATTTAGGCATATATATATATATATATATATATATATATATATATATATATATATATATATATAGTGTTATAATGGAATAAATCTAGAGGAAATCCGGGTATGAGAGCTCAATGTGGTAAACAGAGCAATAAGATAAAAATATAACACGGAAATTACATAATTGTCGATGCAATAATTTATTTCAACCTTATGGTATTTTCAAGCATCTAAATCAGACAATTACATTGTATCAAAAATGTAATTGTCTGATTTAGATGCTTGAAAATACCATAAGGTTGAAATAAATTATTGCATCGACAATTATGCAATTTCCGTGTTATATTTTTATATATATATATATATATATATATATATATATATATATATATATATATATATATATATAAATTTTAACTGCATTATTAAGTATTAGCATTTTACAGTGAATCTCCCATTTGTCTCCTCCCCACAAGGGCACAAATACAAGGTTGATTCTTAATGTGGAGAATTCAGTTCCCCTCAAAAAGGAGCACTCTTGTTTAAGGGACAAAAATAACCTGTATAGCCCAGTCGGCAGTCATTTGTGTTCTTGTGAATGAGGTCAGCGGAGACAGGCAATAAACTCATCTCTTTTCCTGAAGGAAGGTTTAATGCCTTGGAAGAGGATGCAAACTCACTCTTGCCAATTCGTGATCGGGAATTATGCAAGTTAAGGCTTGTCGGTTTCGTGACCTACTTCTTTGTTGAGTTGGATAATTACTTTTTGTTTTGCTTTTGTTGCTATGGTTACCCCCTCCCACTGAGTCATTTACAAAACAGCGCACCTGTTTTGTTTATCGAAACTTTTTCTCTTACAAACATTTATAACAACTTTCAGGTTGTAACGCAAGGCGTGATAATCTATTTATGTACCACGGAGTGTGATTATTCTCACAGGAAAGATGCCACCCGTGGAATTGTTTCTATTTACTTACCTCCCCACGAGGACAGAGTTAGACACAAGGTCGGTTTTTAATGTGGGGAAAATCCAGCCCCCCCCCCAAAAAAGGGGCACTCTGAATAGAAATAAAAAGTAAAAATTGCCTCAGTCTAGAAGGATTTCTTCTCCACTGATCGAGGCCAGAAAAGTGAAGTGTAGTATCAGAACAGATACTACACTTTAATCAAATTTACAATCCATTTTAGACTACTACTGTTCTCATATTGGGTGTTATTTTTAGAACGTTTTAGCTGGTGTAACCTCTGACCATTTTCAGGTGTATCGTATTAAAATCTGGAAATCTTTCTGCTCAACTTGAACTCGGGAACCTGTACGAAATTTCGAACGAAATTTATTTATTTTTTTAACTCCATGAGGATAACATTCTCTCGTTTCATCTGCCACTACCGGGTAAAAGTCCTAAGTAATTTGCAAATTAATTCTTAATATCGTCTGCATTGAGGATTGGATCTTCAAGTTCCAGAAAACTGTCATTTACAACTGAATTTTATTTAGTACTTCATCCGTCATGCCATGGGTCATTGCGGACAACATCTTGCAGTTACATCGGTTGAAAGGTTGTGAAAATAACACTCAATCCCAAAACTAAAGTATATATTTTAGCATGTATTTTGTGTTATAAAAATTTATAGGAAACAAAAAAACCTTCAAGGAAACAATTTACGCTTAAAATCATACGTAGATGTTTTGTCGTTTTACAACTCATCAGTGTGGCTAGATGTAACACATCCCCAGAGATTTGAAACCCAGATGCCAGGAGACATTAAGAAATAATAGAGAGTGGTTGAATCAACATAGAGTAAGAGAAGAGAAATGGGTGACTTGTTCAGTTAATTATAAATCACAAATAATCAGAATGATTAAAACATTGTTTTTTAAACATAACTCGATCCCAGAACTAAAACATATATATTTTAGTATGTATTTAGTGCTATTAGAGTATATAGGAAAGAAGTCTTATGGAAACAAACGTTGATTGACTCACGTTTTTGATAACTAGAAAATTATGTTTAATCCCAGGACCACACCCACCTTAGTCTCTGGACCACCCACCAACAGATTATCATGTCTTTAGAAATTTGCATACTCATTTGAATGGAAGTTTTGTTTTATTTATTGCTTTAAATCTCCCCCCCCCAAACAACTTCCGTTATCACCTGATACAATAAAACAAATAAAAATAAATAAAATTTAAGAAAAGAAAAAAAAATATGATAAACGAGTAAAAGCAATGTTCGTTGATGAAAAAATAAAATATGAGCCATTCCCCCCCCTTCCCCGATTTTTTTTTTTTTTTTTTTTTTTGCATTTTCCGGCATTTAATTGCCACAGATTTCTAGTTCAAGAAGTCACCCTCACCGCTATCTCCCCCTGTCATTCCGTCTATTCTTTTTCTCTCTTTCTCTTCCTGCTTTTTACTTTTTCTCTGTCCTTTTTCTTTCCTTTACCTCTCTTTCTGTCTCCTCCTATTTTTTTTTCAGCCGCCATATTTTCCCCTCTCTTCTTTCTTCTTTATATTTCTTCCCCTCGCTCCTCTCTCTCTCTCTCTCTCTCTCTCTCTCTTACACACACACACACACACACACACACACACAATTTTACTCTTATTGCCCCCCCCCCACCGACAAAGGAGAGATTGAACCTAGTAATTCACTATCGTTCGTCCGTTCACACTTTTCTCAATAACCACGCCCTCGATTTTTTTGAAATTTTGCACAAATATTAGTCATGATGAAAGTAAAATTTTGCTGGAACGGATTTTCCGGGATAAGTTTGGTTGTCCACCTAGGGGCCATTATAGGGGTAAAATTTCCCCCATATTGTTCGTCCATTCGTTTGTTTGCACTTTTCTCAATAATCACACCTTGTATTTTTTTTTAAATTTGCGCAAACATTAGTCATGGTGAAAGCAAATTTTTCACTCGTGCTCGCTCGGCTTATTCTCTCTCTTTCTATCTCTCCAAATCTTTCTCTTTTTCTATTTCTTACACTCTCTCTAGCTATCTCTCTTCTTCCCTCTATTCCATTTTCTCTACCCCCTCTCTCTTTCGTATTTTCTCTCTCTCTCTCTCTCTCTCTCTTTATATATATATATATATATATATATATATATATATATATATATATATATATATATATATATATATATATACAGTAGCGTCCAAAACTAAGGGACAAAATTTTAAAACCTAATATTTGTTAGAAATAACAGCTGTGAAAAGCTGACATTTTGACAACTGGTAGTCGTTATCATCCATAATAACATACTAAAATTTGAATAATTTGCAAAGGATAGAAAAGGAATTATAACAATTATTTATTTATTTTCAAAATAGGAACGTCCAAAAGTAGGGGACAAAATTGAGAAAAACAATGCAAACAGCCAAAAGGCAATTAAAATTGTACATGTATTTTAAAGTCATTTAGCAGCAAAAACGCACATGAACCTACCGATGAGAAATATAAGAACGAAAAACCCATATTGGAATCCTTCAACCAAGTCATAGAAACTTAAAATCTAAAAAAAAATAATTAATAAAACCTGAAACAAAAAAATAAAACCTAAATAAATAAAATAAAATAAAACTAATATTGAAACAGATTAGTAAATGTGTCAACAAATTCACCGTTCTCACACAACTATTTTGTATCTAGAAATGCAAACAAAAATAAAAAAAGAAGGAAGGAAGGAAAAGGGACGGATAGAGATTATTAGTAGTAGTAGTCTTGGCTTTATTACAAGTGTTCTTATATTTGTCAACGGGTTAAAGTTATTTAGTTGTAAGAAAATAGCGACAGTATAGTGGTAATAAAGAATAGTTGCAAAACACCCCCACTTCCCATGTTAAATAATAATTTCAAAATAATAACGTTAATATTTCAGTGTGCAGGTCAAAATCTGCAAAAGAAGCGATTTGTGTTTATTTGTTTACGTTGTTATGGGTTAATGTTTATGCGTGCATGCACAACCGGATGTTGTAAACCAGAAAATGGGTTACATCACTCGTTATAAGGTCATTTGAATTTTATAATTATATAGATATATCACAAAAAGTGAGAATGTGTGTGTGTGTGTGTGTGTGTGTGTGTGTGAGGGCACTTCTCAATCTATATACTCAATGAGTTTTTGATCTACGGACTTGAAATTTGATATATAGGGTATTCAGATATGTGGAAAATTTTTTAATTGGTTTTGATCAGGAAAAAATTCTGCTAAGAGGTCAAAATTGAAAAATTGATATGTGGAAGTCATCGGATTTTTATCTGTTTGTCAACTGTTTCACGCATGCGTACGCGTGAAACATGACAGCTTCCTTATTTTAAGAATAATTAGATTCGAAAATACTTTTTAAGGATCATGTCAAGCTGGCCTAATGGTTATCGTACTTGACTCACTATTCTTAGGGTTTGGTTTCGATCTCAGCTCGAGTACTTTTTGTTTTTACTTACAAGAAATGAACTGTTTAGAAAGAAACATAAAACTCGCATGTACAGTTTCTTTCTGTTTTCTTTTTATACTTCTTTTTTTTTTTAAAGGAATTTAACATTACGTTTGATACCTACGATATTTATTTAATGTTACGTTTGATACCTACGATATTTATTTAATGTTACGTTTGATACCTACGATATTTATTTAATGTTACGTTTGATACCTACGATATTTATTTAATGTTACGTTTGATACCTACGATATTTATTTAATGTTACGTTTGATACCTACGATATTTATTTAATGTTACGTTTGATACCTACGATATTTATTTAATGTTACGTTTGATACCTACGATATTTATTTAATGTTACGTTTGATACCTACGATATTTATTTAATGTTACGTTTGATACCTACGATATTTATTTAATGTTACGTTTGATACCTACGATATTTATTTAATGTTACGTTTGATACCTACGATATTTATTTAATGTTACGTTTGATACCTACGATATTTATTTAATGTTACGTTTGATAATGTTACGATATTTCTATTTATAATAAATAAGAAATCTGCATTAATTAAAATATAATATTTATGCATATTTTTTTATTTTTTTTACACAGTGATCACCACTTATCAAGGCCCGGAAGCCACTCAGGGATAAGGGTTATTGCAAGTACATTACGTTAGTGTGGAGATTTGATGAAGTGTTTAATTAAGGGGGCGGTTCATTAGGAATTTGTTAACATTGGACTTGAAGACATCCAAGTTGTAGTCCGGAGGGAAGCAGGCAGACGGAACAGAGTTCCACAGGCGTGCAGTTCTAAGAAAGAAGCTTTGTTCATGGAATTCGCGTTTTGATTTAGGCACAGAAAAAGAGTGGGGGAAATTTTTCACAGTGGATTCAGCTAGACGGGTGTTTTTCGTGAAAGATTGGCGAGGGGGGGACCAGAGATTGGAGTTCAGACGAGCACCTGCCATGGAAATAACGATAAAACAAGGATAGGCTCGCAACGTCTCTTTTGTGGGAGAGAGGTTGCAGGGTAGAGAAAAGGGCATCCCCCACTAAGCCACAAAGTCTATTTTGTACTCTGTCAAGGCAGGATAGGCTGTTTTTTTTTTTTACAACCAAGCAACGCTTGGCAGCCTGCTAGTATATATATATATATATATATATATATATATATATATATATATATATATATATAATGAATTCTCCTGTCAATTTCGACGTATGAGGTTCCGCCACAACAGCTAAGGTGTTTGGAAATCCACACAGATGATTTGTTTATAGTGATGAAGGCTATGTGTTGAACCACCCACACTCTTTGGTATTACTGCTAACCTTTGTCGGTGCAAATGATTGCCACAAGACAGAGCATACAGTAGGCCACAGGTTTTTACATCAGAGTTAACCTTCTCCTAAATGCATGTCGTAACAAAGACGAGGGTGCATCACTCCCAGTGAATTAATGTGCCCCCAAATACCAACCTGGGAATTTCTATGACTTGGCGCGATATATACAGTGCTTAGCTTTCCCAAATGGTCACCCATCTGGTACTGGCCAGGCTCATCGTTGCTTAACCAGTGATCTGGCGAGAACCAATGTGTCAACGGAATTGTGCCGTGTGTATATATATATAAGAGCAAACAATAAAACATGTTAAAAAACACTTTGAAAAAAAGTTAAAAACATATTACTGCCTTTTCTCCTCGTTCTCTCTGTCTCCCCATATTTGCACTGCATTTTTGTTCATATACTCTTTCTTTCTCCTTACTTCTCCCCCCCTCTCCTTCTTTACTTCTTTCTCTTCTTTACTCCTGCTCTCTCACTCTCTCTATTTCCCATTCCTTCTCCCCTCTATTCCTCTTTACGTCTCCCCCTCTCTTTGCTCCTGCTCTCTCACTCTCGCTATTTCTACTCCTTCTTTCCTCTCTTCCTCTTTACTTCCCCCTCTTTTTATTTCTACTCTCTCTATCTTTACTCCTTCTCCCCGTATTCCCTTTTACTTCTCTCCCCTTCTTTATTCCTGCTCCCCCACTCTCTCTATCGCCACTCCTTCTCCTTCACCTCTTCGTCCTCATTCAGTAATGCCAAATACATGTGGTTCTGATCTAACCGATTCTCACATCTGGCTTTTTCCATATCTTTCACCACCATTACAGCAAGCCATCCATTATTCGTCTTGTGGTGGTGAACTCCAGATATAAGAATATGTTAACATAACAAAAACTGATTCACTTTGTGTGGCATGATAATGATGTAATTCGCCATCATCGTTTGTTTGTTTTTTTTTATACAAAAGAAATTCAAATCAATTGTGAGAACCATTTAAAAAAAAAAACAAGAACGGGTATCCATTTTTAAGATGCGGCCACCCAATCTGTGCGCTTAACAATGAAAATTCTTTTTCAAACTTAAGACAAATGAATGAATGCATATGGACGCATCTATGCTACGGTTTATGGCATCTCTTTCTCAAATTCCATCCATTAATAATTAATAAAGTTAACAAAATCTGCAATCCTTCTGCGATTGAATCAGATTTCCGACAACACAGTATGAGCAAATAGGAAGAGGACACATTCGGGTTTACACTGATTAATCCACTGGACCATCTGTAAAAAGTTGAATATCGAATATAATAGCAAGATTTATATGTTACTAGGCTTCCCGTGACCCGTTGGGTCAGTATATGTTAAGGCTAGCTATGGAATAGTGAGTATATTAATTATGACAAAAATATGCCCGCTTGCGAGTACAACAATGGCCACCACTTTAAACATAACGAATTACATTGCTTAATAGTGGAAAATTTAAATACAATAATTGTTTTCAGCATACCCGAAAACCTTCAGAAGTCGTCATTTTAAAGGAAAATGTTAAGGTGAAAACCAAGTAAAAATGTACCAAATCTTTTATTTTTATATTTGAGCAAAAATATGTTACATTATATAGGGTGTTGGTCATTCGAACCTTAAAATTTGTCTGACGTCACTTCCGCCAAATGGCTTTGTAAATAAAGAAGTGCGACTCTTATCGAAAGCACTTATCATGAGTCAACGGCTTTGTTTTTGTAATGTGTTTTACGTTTGTTTTAGTGTCTCAAATTGTAACATTAAAAAAAAAATGAATTTAAAAAAGTTTTAAACTGTTAAAAAAATGAAAATGAAGAAAGTTTTTCTTTTTTTTTTTTTTTGAGTGTTTGATAACGATTCCAACTTTCAATGCAAAATGCAAATAAAATTCTTAAAATGCCGATGAAAAAGTTTTGTTTTTATTTGCATATTTTAAACGCGAAAAATTTTGGATTAAAAAAAAACTTCATGACATTGTTCTCATGTAATACGCATGCGCAGAATTTTTCAAACCGGAAGGACGATTTAAACGCTTAAAGAAAGCAAGCCGATCTGAGTTTTATAATCATGTAGATTATTATTTATTTTTTATTATTGGAATCCTTTGAGATGAGTAGTTTTATCTTTATTATTTGCAGATTGTTATCCTTATCTATGATACATAGCTGTAGGAATTACAAAGTCATAGTGAATGGTGTATGACTTGTTTCCAACTGTTCTTTCTGGTAAACATGTTCCCAACACTTGCTACTATATATTTGTGGATAAGTTGTTAGGACATGTTTACCAGAAAGAACAGTTGGAAATAAGTTATACACCATCTACCATGACTAAACAATTCCTACAGCTATGTATCTAGAAAACAAAGCTTATCTTCTTAGTTGCATACTATAATTTCTTCTGACAGGTTTTATTTATTTAATTTATTTTTTACTTTTTTTCACCCTCAACAAGACATATTGATATAAGAGGCTATTATTTAAGACTATGTCTAACAGGGGACTACGTTAGGAGATGAACGAGATGTCTGTTCACTTGTGTCTCCTCAATGTACATACACTCAACAAACACATCTGGCAGCAAAATCCCACCCTTTAACTGGAGCAGTCGCTAAATGACAAAAAATCTTTTACTCTAATAGCTTCTTTTCTAAGCTCTGCATATTCTTTTTTTTTTTTGTCCATTCTTTTTTTCTATATGGTGTGTTAATATTCTTGTGTTCTTAGCATGAGAGTATAGGAATTTGTCAAACGTACAAATGTTTTCAACCCACATGGGTCGTCTTCAGGTATAATGAAAGTTTATTGGTGAATTTACTGACCATATGATGCATCTATACACATTTGAGTATGATGTGTATGTATACACGCACACACACACACATACACATGCACAAATAGAGCGAAAGAGAGAGAGTGAGAAAAATGTTAGATAAATATAAAGATAGACATGCTCATATATTTGTATAATTCTCTTTTAAACTAAAATGATTCTTAATGCCTCTTTGCTAAACAGTTTTTCTCCCCTTTCTAATGTTAACAGTTCAATCATATTTTATTCAAGACTAGTATTTTTATTATTATTTTATTTCTTTTTTCTGTTGCACAGGAAATACCAGGTCTACTAGTTAGTCTTATGTAAAATCGATTATGGTTGGCTGACAACCAAACAGAATCATTTCCATGCAAATTACTGTTTCAGTTGTCAAACAATGCTTAGCAACAGTGCTGCCACCTTCTCCAAACTATCAATTATTCAAGAGGACATAACTCTTTATGAAAATAGTGATCGCTTAACAGGCAACATTAATCAATACTTTTAAAGTGGAGTATAACGTTGTTGTTTTCTGGGTGCAATTGTTTAACAACAAATTTTCACAAAAAACACTCATTTAGTTACAACGACCATCAACAATTCCCACCCCCACTATTTGTCTGTGCCTAAATCTAAATGCAAATTTTATGAACAAAGCTTCTTTCCTAGAACTGCATACCTATGAAACTTTGTTCTGTTGGCCTGCTTTTCAGCTGGCTACAACATGGTCATCTTCAAATCTATATATATAAAAGCGAAAATATGTTTGTATGTGTGTTTGCTTTTTCTGTATGTCTACAAAAGGCTTCTTTCAGAGAAGCGGTCGCTCGCTTCACAACTTTTTAAAACTTTTTATATCACATGTAAATCGTAATATCTCACAGTTAACAACGAAGCTCGCCTGTCTATTTAATTTGCTCGATTTCGGGAAGATAAATATTCAATATTTGTCGCTCGCCGCATGTGGGTTAGTTTTTTTCCTATAACATCTTGGGGGAGGGGAAAAAAGCGTTCAGCTGTAAATGAATACTATCCTGCAGTCAAACTTGACCTCGTTAACTCATTAAAACGGGCACCTGCTAAATCCAAGTAATTAAATAAATTCAAACGTGTTTCCGTTAGCATCTCGTGGTGGGGCAATGGTTAATGTCGCACGTTTGTTTTTTCACACTTTAATTTACAACTTTGCCTCAACGGTTCGGGTTCGATCCTCATACTTACTTTTTTTTTTACCCCCCCCCCTCACACACACACCTCCAAACACCCGGGCAACGCTGGGTACCCCTCGCTAGTCTATATATATAAAAGGCAAAATGTGTGTGACCATTTTGTGTATGTCTCGCAAAGGCTTCTTTCGCACACGCTCCCGGGGTCGCTACTATCGCTTAAAACTGTTTATATACCCCCTATATAATAATATCTAGGATTTGGGAACACGGGTCGCCTCTAGATTTATTTACGTCGACTTTTACAAAATTATTGCTATTTTGGCTTCTCACGTGTTGATTTTGCGTTTTCGTATAAAAAGCGAAACTAATTCAAAACTAACAGTATGTTCTCGGCATCGCGCCGGAACAACGTCCAGAAGCAATCAGCTTTGATCAATGTGGGGCTAAACTCCTTATATCAAACAATTGCTAATCCCCTTTCATTTGGGGAGCCGGTTCCCCCCCCCTCATCATCATCTTGGGGAAGCGAAAACTGCACTGCATTGAAACAAAGTAAACAAACCCCAAAAAGCTGTCACGCATTAAATAAAATACTGCTACGTCATCTCGTAACGCTCCCGCGATGACCTCATTTAGTGGCTATCTGTCAATCAAACCTCTTTCACTCGCTTTATAAGCCTTATTTTAACACTATAATCAATTCCTCTTACTCTTGGCCTAGACGGTTGAGTGGTTGGAGTTTGTTTCACCTCCGCGTCAAGGCTCCCGGGTTCAATCCAGCCTCATGACCAAAACTATTTTTCTTTTTTCTTTTACATCTTTAAACACCCGGGCAACGTTTCTTTATTTTTTTTACTTCGCTTATTCTTTAGTTTACTCCCCCCCCCCTATACACATAGCGTTTTTTTTCGCTGTTTTCTTTTTTTTTTTTCGATTTTTTTAACATCGTTTCAGGGTTAATATTTAACACCCCCTCCCATACATACACCTACAAACACCTGGGCAACGCCGGGTACCCCCACTAGTCCAATATAAAAAAGCTCTTGTTGAGCTGTCTCCTTAAATAATACTACGATCACTACGTTGCTGTCTCTGACTACCTTACACTCATTAACCTGTATCCTTGAGTGAGTTTCAGGCTTGATAAATGGTGACCTCCTTGTAAAAAAAAAATTTAATGTTTTTTTTGACATTCATTTTCATTGATTTCTCAATAAGCTCCAAAAGTTTCATAAAAACTTAATCGAAGTTTTTTTTTTTTTTTTCAATCCATTTTTCAGTTTGTTTCAAATTTGTTGTACCAGAATATAAAAAATAACAATTATTTTTTTTTTGTTTTATTGAGGGATCAAGAAATTTCATTCGAAAATCTTTTCATTCTAATTTTTATCAAATTTAAATGATTCTGCATATTTTCGATAATTTACGCAGATTTGGAGTATTTGAATCATTTGGATTCATGGTCTCATCTTAAAAATTTAGTGTTCGGGAATCTTTTTGTTGAACTCGGGAATCTGCACAGAATTTTGAACAGGACCTTTTAATCTATGGAGGTAGCATGTCTTAAGTAATTTCGCCTGGAGTGGCAATACTTGTTATAGGTGTCAACAGATGAGGCTGTCTGAAGATACTGGTTTCCTGACCAAAGATACAACAAATATGGATATTATTGTTTTTTTTTGTTTTTTATTGTTTTTTTTTTACTTTCTCGTTGAAAAACTTGATCATGTTCTGCAAAGTCAAAAACAAGTTTTTTCTACAAAACAACCAAACCAAACACCATAAATAAATATTTGATGATATAAAGAACGTGAAACATACATTTTTTTTTCGAAAATGATTGGATTTGGCATCAAATAACCTGAAAAATGGTTGATATGCCATAAAACAAAACCAACCAACTATAAATCAATCGACTTAAATGATTGATATTAAGTGTGCTATGTTTAAAATTAAATATTTGTTGGATCGAATGATGTATTTTCTTTTTCTTCTCTCTTTCCTATTATTGGCTTTCTTTTCATTAAACATTTCTTGGCATATATGTCTATCTGGGTTGTTCGTTTAAGAGAAGAACCGTTTTGGATTTGAGCCAACGTTCATTGTGGATATTTTGTTGATGAAAAAGCATTTACCAGAACATTCCACTCAGCGATAATTACAATTCCGTTTTTCATTGCATTCAATGTTCAATTTCTGATGTATATATATAAAAAAAAAAAGCATCTTTAAATTATATATGTACTAGCGGGGGTGGGGGCGTTTGCCAGGTGGTAAAAAAAAAAAAGACAAAAATAAAACAGGGACTTGGGTGCCATCAGCCAGAAGCAAAACCGAAAGCAAAATTTTATAAGCTAAAAAAAAACAAAAACAAGCATGCTCTGTTGAGGTTGCTCCAGTCCTCTCCAAACTTTACAACAAATGCTTTAATGAATCTTGGTTTCCTGACTGCTGGAAAACTGCTTCTGTGGTACCAGTTTACAAGGATTCTCGCGAAAGAACTGACCCCTTAAATTATCTTCCCATTAGCCTCTGAAGGTATATACCATACACTGGACAAAGCAGGGGAGGATAGAGCGGTAGCCCTAGATATATCTAAGGCTTTTGACAGGGTTTGGCAAAATGGTCTCCTCAGGATAATCAGATCATATGGTATCACTGGATGAATACTTAACATAATTAAATTCTTCTTAAATAAGAGAAGAATCTTGTAGCTTATGTCCCTGATAGTAGCCCCTACATTGTTTGGGATGAAAATGTAATTAAAAAAAAATCCAATATCAATTCTTTTGCTTTTCATAAATTTTGAATCAGTTTTTATCATTGATAATATGTTGAATTATTCTTTCATGTATTTTATTTCATTTGTTTCAGAAAAATATCTCGTTGGAAACAAGTGTTCTTCATGAAAATTACATTGCCATCTTTTTCCACAATGGAAGCCCAAAAGCAACAACTAATGCATTAAAAAGAAACGTTTTCACCTCAAACTGCTGACCAAAAATTTTTTTTTTAATTTTGAGATCTCTATCAATAAATTCTGTTTTATAAATTATTTTTGTTTTTTTTAATATAAACTTTGAATTTGTTTTCTTTTCATTTTGTTGATTTTCCAAAAAAAATGAAGACAATAAAATTGTTTGTCACAAAAATTGTCCAAAAACAGTCTTAATCCCTGCGAGTTCAAAGAGCCAAAATATTTAGTGACTGATTTCAAAAATATCCTCCATTCTATGATAAAGAGCAATGTGTATTTATTTGTCAACTCTAACCTTCACTCCTGATCTCAAATGGAACACGTGCATCAAATCCGTTGCCAAGGTCACTGGAAAAATGGTTGGATCATTCTACCACTCCAGTAGGTATCTCATTGCCAACGCAATCCTCTATCTGTATAAGAGCTAGATACTCCTCAAAATGGATTACTGTTGCCACATCTGGGCAGGAGTTGCTCAACACTCCCTATCCAGCCTTGATAGAGTTCAAAACTGGCTTTAAAACCTCGTAGATGATTCCCTTTTCTCTTTCCTGCAACTTCTTTCCCACAGAAAAGATATTGCGAGCTTGTCTCTGTTCTATCGCTATTTTCATGGCCAGTGCATAATGGTTCCCCCTTGCCAAACTTTCACAAAAACAAAAAAATAAACACTCAACTAGCTACAACCACTATAAACGATTTCCCATAAACTACTGGGACTGATTTTCAATCCTGATCTGAAATGGAGCACGTACATCAAATCTGTTGCCAAGGTTGCTGGAAAAATGGTTGGATCATTCTACCACTCCAGTAGGTATCCCACTAGCGATGTAATCCTCTATCTATATAAGAGCCAAATACATCCTAAAATGGAGTACTGTTGCCACATCTGCATAGAAGCTGCTCGGCGCACCCTATCTTACCTTGATAGAGTTCAAAATAGACTTTGTAACCTCGTAGGAGATGCCCTTTTCTCTTCCCTGCAACCTCTTTTCTACAGAACAGATGTTACAAACCTGTCTCTGCTTTATCATTATTTTCATGGCAAGTGCTTGTCTGAACTTCAATCTATGCCCCCCCTTGCCAAACTTTCACGAAAAACACTCATCTAGCTAAAACCACTATTAACAATTTCCCCCACTTTTTATCTGTGCCTAAACCTAAACGTAGATTCCATGAACAAAGTTTCTTTCTTAGAACTGCATGCCTGTGAAACTCTCTTCTGTTTGCCTGCTTTCCAGCTAACTACAATATGGTTGTCTTCAAATCCAACATAAACAAGTTCTTGATGAGACATTCCTCTTAAGTCATCCAATTTACCAAATTTCCACTGCTAACAATTACTACGATAGTGTTCCATTGACTACTGTACACTCATTAATCCTTATCCTTGAGTGGCCTCTCAGCCTTGATAAGTCGTGGCCTCTCAGCCTTGATAAGTCGTGGCTCCTTTGTAAAAAAAAACAAAAAAACTAAAAGAAAAACTAATCCTTTGGCCTGCTTTGGGTAGGATTGAAACCGCTATCTTCAGACAATGCTCACCTAGAACTGTAGAGACTCAACACTTCTATCCATTGTGCCACGGGCCCCAAGGTGGAACAACAACAACAATGAAAATAAGGCTAATAGCCCGCACAAAAGAATGAATGCACAAATTATGAATTTTTATCTCAAAAGATTCCAAAAATGAAAAAAAAAAAAAGAAAGAAAGAACCACTCATCAGAATATTTGGTAGAACAAAAAAGCAAATGATCTTTGATGGAAAAAATTATGAATTTGTTAAGTTCCCAAATGTTCTTGAAACATTTTGCATGTGAAATTATTAAACTGACATCTTTGTCAATTTCTTTTATTTATGAAATATGCTGGATAATAAGACGAAAATTGAATAAATTCTACAAGGTGGAATGATAAAATTGTCGCCCTAGGAAAAATAATGATTCCATTTTTGTTTGATGAAAATCAGTTTTCTTCTTTTTTGTTGTTGTTGCAGACCATCTACTAGTTGGCCAGTTTTGTACAAATCCTAAGAGCAATAGGAGCCTTCTATCATGTTTGAAAGTGACACAATGTTCAATGAGCTGCTGTATAACTCATGCTCTCTACCAATCCAAGTTATGACAACAGGACCATTGCCAGCACCCTCAAAATGCAAGTCTGGATGGTACAATGCTTGAGGGCACAGCTCAACAAAATTACCGGCCACAGTTATGGTGTTTGGTGCAATTTCAAGTGAGGACCACATCATGCCACCTCACACCTTTGAAGTCGGCTTGAAAGTCAACACCAAAGTGTATCTGGATGCATTGAAGAGTGTTGTGATTCCTTGGTGTAATTAAGTGGTCACTGACAGACCCTACGCCGGCTAACAAGTCCAAAGAAACACAGGCTTGGCTTCAGAAGGAGTGCTAAAACTTTGTACTCTTCTCTCACTGGCCCCCACTTCTCACTGACCTGAACCCACTGGACTACTCATACATCGAGAACATCACCAACATGACCTCCCACAGCATCAAAGCCAGCCTGATCGTCACAATACATTGAGAACCCGTCGATGCTTGTGGAAAAGGCATACTCCCAGTTCTAGACCCGTATCAAGGCAGTGATTGAGGCTGAAGGTGGCTACATTGAATAGATGTCAGCTCTACTACATAATCAAGTTACCTGAATTGATTTTTTTCAATAAAAGTTTTAAAATAAATAAAGTAGTGTTGTTTTATTTAGAGCGACAAATTTATAGTTCCATCCTGTACTTTATAAAAAAATGGATCAAAACACCTCTTGTAAATTTTAGAATTTTACAAAAGAATTGATTATTTTTTTGTAAAGTAGAATTTATTCAATTTTATTAAAACTAGTCGACGCATTTTATATCGATAATTGTATTAGATCTGTATTGACAAAATTTTGCTTGCCTAAATAATGATAGCTAAACGTGCCTATGCAATGATCGTTTCATCTGAACTAGGTCTTTATTTTCTACATTTTTTTCCAAAAAAAAAAAAGGGTAAAAAATTGATTTTTTTCAATGTTCAGACGATAAAGAGTTGTGGATGGCGGTTGCCATCTTTGATTGCTTTTCTGCTTGTTTATTTTTATGCTGAGAATTCCATGCAAAGGCTGACCGGCACATGTTTAGACATGAAAAGAAATTCTTCATAAGAATTTCGATAAAGGCCAAGTTATGAGGTCAAAGGTTAATCACATTATTTTCTTTCTTCATGAAACTTTTCAATAAATCAATTCGACTATGCTTGCATTGCTCAGAAAAGAAAGAAAGAGTTGAGGGTGGCAGTAAAGATGTACAAACACACACACACACACACACACATATATATATATATATATATATATATATATATATATAGTCATCCATATATAGTACTGTTTCACAGCATATCAATGCGGCTAGGCAAGCAACTACCTCAAACTAGGATCGAAACCTGATCACCGAAACGAATATATAAATATATTAGAAAAGATTATTCCAAAGGTTTAATATATTTAAAAACTATTAGCCAATGGAAGTGTACATATATCAATAAGAATTTAAATTGACTCAAATATTAAGCAACATGATTAACATTTCGGTAATCGAGCATGCATATATATATATATATATATATATATATATATATATATATATATATATATATATATATATATATATGCATATAAATATATATATATATATATATATTTAAAATTAAATATGTTTTTAACTCTTTTTCAAGATGTCTTTTAACATGTTTTATTAATCATTTGTTCATATATATATATATATATGAGCAAACAGTTAATGAAATATGTTAAAAAACACTTTGAAATGAGTTTAAAACATATTTAATCTGAAAAGGAAACACTAGATAAATGGATAGTCCTTAATCCGCAGAGTTTCGAAGAAATACTCTCCTTCTCATCAGAGGGTAGGAATTAGCAAAATGCGGGATTGGATTTTGCATGCAGAAGTATTTGATGAAACAAAAAATAAGTCAAAGATCTTACTTGAAAACAAAATAAGTTAAGCAGAGGGAATATGGTAAAGAAAAAGGTGATTACACATTAATGGATAGTCTGGTGGAAGATAAAAAATCCAGTGACGGTAAAATTCAAATGTAAAACTTCAAGAAAGTTAAAAGAATTTCCATTTGTACAAGTAAAATCCAAGGAAATCCTGTAATTGGAAGAAGATGGTCCATAATAATCCAAAGGCAGAAATCCATGGAATAATTCACAAAAATGTGTACAAGGTAAAAATGATATTAATAAAAGAAAAATAAGATGTGCTTTTCACTCTACTTCCGAGACATAACTATAAATAAAAAAAATCAGGGAAGAGAAAGGAGAAAAAAAAAAGATAAAGTTAAATATAAAATATAAAATAAAGGGAAACAAAAGTCAAACTGACCCAGGCAGGAAATGTTAAAGGCGCGAAAATATATATAGGGCAAAATAATATAGGTCAACTGAAATGTACAGGTTATCACTTTAAAAAAAAAGGTCAGCAAGAATTGTTAAACGACATTAAAAGGAAAATAAAAATAAATAAATATATAATAATAAAATAGAAAATAAAAAATAAATAAATAAAAAAATGAAATATAATAAAAAGTAAAATATAAAATATAATATATAATATAAAATAAAGTAAAATAAGAATAAAAATAAAAAATAAAAATAAAAATTATTTAAGGGGAGAAGATGGCCGGTATCTGCAATTTTAGGGGAAAAAAAAGTAAGTAAATTCATACAGTAAAATTTAAGTAAATATACATACAAGATATGAAAGTTGATATAAAAAAATATATTTTCGCGAAAATTATCTTTACTTTCATCATATTTTGCTTATGGTAAAATTTTTGAGTATCAAAACCTATCTCTTTACAACCCACTCCTTTTCATAACCTATCATACTTTCATCAATCACAGTCCATTTTCTGTAAGCTGTTTTTGAACCCAGTCAACGACGGGTACTTCTGCTAGTATATATATATATATATTTGGTAAAACTGGTAATTAGTAAAAACCTGAAGAGAGTGCTCAATACTATTGCAGAGCAAATATGTGTTTTATTTTTTTATTACCGCTTTATCTGTTTGGTTACATATGTTTCGGATGTTGGACCGTGTTTACGATCTAACAGATAAAACAGTAATAAAAAATAAAACATATATATATATATATAATTATTTTTTTTTTTTTTTTTTACTATAATAATTAAATACCTACAGACACTAGTGTTTCATCCTTTCAGGATTCTTCAGTGCAGGGTGTCACGATTACTACCAGTCGAACGATTCGAACCCCGCGACACGAGGCATCTCTGGCTCGATTAGCGGAGGCCGTATATATATATATATATATATATATATATATATATATATATATATTTTTTTTTTTTTTTTTTTTACTATAATAATTAAATACCTACAGACACTAGTGTTTCATCCTTTCAGGATTCTTCAGTGCAGGGTGTCACGATTACTACCAGTCGAACGATTCGAACCCCGCGACACGAGACATATATATATATATATATATATATATATATATATATATATATATATATATATATATATATATATAAAAGCTCCACTGTTGAACACTGTTTCAAAATGGTTTCACCTGCTACTTAATCAACACAACGCAAAGCTTTTTATTTGTTTATAAATTAATAAACAAATCGAGTACTGTAAAAGTAGCAGTCTAAATTTTTATATAAATGAACTTTTGATGAGATTGTTTTTGCACCGATTCCATGGTTCAGCTGTTAACTATCAATTAGATGGTTGTAAGTTCGATCCCTGACTCAGGATAGGTGCTACTTAGCCGCACTGAAGACCTGTGAAATATATATACCTCAACCTGTGTATACACACATCCATAGGTTGGAGTCAGTGTTGTTGAAGGACTTTTAACTTCTTTTGAGTTCAGAAATTTTAATATTTTAACTACAAACATCATGATTTAATCTCATCATCAGTTTAACTCCCATTTTATCTGCTGAGGATTTTACTAAAAATGTACAACCAAAATTATTCTCGATCATTGTACGGTACGACTCATTGCTGTTGCCGTTCCTATTTACAATGCCTCCCCACGGGACAGAGTTAGACACCAGGGTCGTTTTTTAACGTGGAGTAAAGGAACAAAAATAAAAATTGTCTCAGTCGTGAAGGATTTCTTCTCCACTAACAGAGAACAAATTGTCATATAAAGACACGAGTAAAATTGCTTGAATCAGCAGCAGACGAATTGGACAATTTAGTCGTGCCGGATTTTGATCGTACATAAGGGAGTTTTCTAAAATTGTACGGTAAAATCCATTGAGTGCGTACGGTGGTTATATGAGAAAATAAAGCTGTGTACGCATTATAAATGTTTCTTTTCTGTGTCTTATGTTATACATTAGTACATTTTATTTCGTTTTCCGGTACACTCAATCTGACTTTTTGATCACCCGTCTGGTCGGCCATATTGGATCAGCATTAGTTATTTAGACGAGACATTTAAATCATGATTTTCTCTATTCTAGATGGGTGCAGTAAATAAACTTAAGTAATCTCCAAAAATACCGTTTGGGCTTACAACATGGCCGCCAGAAGAGTCAACAAAAAACTGCGAATAAAATATATAAAACTCGTAATTTCTGTTTTTAAAGTGGGTTGTCAATTTTCTTTATGAAATATACTTCCAAAATAAACTATTACAGTCGTTTAAAACATAATAGAAGTATTATTTTTTATTTTTTAAAAACAATGTTTACAAAATGTCTACGCACGTTCGTAGACATTTTGTAAACATTGTTTTTAAAAAATAAAAAATAATACTTCTATTATGTTTTAAACGACTGTAATAGTTTATTTTGGAAGTATTTGGGAATATTTAATAAAAAGCGGGAGTTTTCTAAATAAATTCTAAGTAAATAACATTTTAGGTATGGACTTAAAAAGATATTTGCCAAAAAATAACCTCTCCAAACTTCTGAGTAAATTCGTTTTATTGTTTTTTACAAGATTGTTTTACGATATTTTATGCTGATGGACCCAGTCAGTCGCCTGCGTCAAAGTTGCTTTAATCAGTAGCAGCGGCAATTAGTCGTACATTAATCGTACATAATTTTTAATCGTACATATTTAGTAAAACCGATTTGCTGGCATAGATTAAACGACTTTAAGAAATGAACTTCAAAACAAACCTATCTTTGGCGAGGTTTCTATTTATCGTTCTTTTCCTCATGCACATTTTTATCACTTTTTTCCCATGTTTTCCTTCACTTTATCCTGTAACTGAACGTGGGACGATTAGAATCTTAAAAAGATCTCTCGGTTGAAATGTCTGAAATAGCGAGTGAATGTCATCCTTAACAAAAACAAAATAAGAAAATTGAAACACACACATACACACGCATACATAAACTGTCTATACTTGTATAAGTAGTGTTCCAAAATAATGCCTCCTATTTTTATATTCCGGCCAAATGAAGCAGCAGGGATTGCAAACTGCATTGTTATGATGACTAAACTTATGCATTCGTAACCTAAAAATTTCGGCTCTCTGTTGCAGATATTGACGGTGTGAGACTCTAAGAAAGCAACCCCTGCCTTCGCCATGCACCAGAAACAGAGATATGTCATTGAATTCCTCCACACAGAAAAAATTGAATTGATCAATATTCACCGGCGCCTTTTGAATGTTTATGAAGCCGATGCAGTTGATGTCACTACAGTTAAGAGTCTCTTAACTTAAGAGATTGGTTCGTTAATTTCAGAGATGTGAGTGACAAAGTGCGCTCTGGACACCCATGCACGGCGATCGTTCATCACAGACAAAAGTGCATTGAGAATCGTGGTGACTATGTAGAAAAATAAATTCTGAATCACAAAAGGTCACTCGTTTTAATGGTACCACTCTCGTCTTCGTAGCTCTGTAACGTTTTAATTTAAAAAAAAATAGGAGGCCTTACTTTTGGAATGATCCTCGTACATACATACACCTATTTTACATAATTTATTATCCACACACACAGACACACACATACACGTGTGCACGCGCATGCAATCATTTGTGTAAATTATATTTACAGATAATGCTATGCACAAATCGATGGCTGCAGACGAGTTCGCATATATCTGCACATTTGCTCGACGCCTTCTTCAAAACCGTGTTTTTCCTTTTCCTGAGTTCAGTCTGACATAGAAAATGGCGTTTCTGGTGGAGATTGACGTCTAAATTGGAACAAATGTATTTTTGGTGTTCGACTAAGATGAAAAATTTAAAGCAATCGAGCGGCATCTCTACTGCTCCCACGGCAATGATGACGTCAATATCATCGCCATCTTCTTCTGATTCTTCTGATTCTTCTTCTCCTATTTCTAGTTTTCTTTCTTTTTCTTTTTTATTTCTATTTTCTTCTTCTATTTTTCTTGTACGTCTTTTTCCACTATTTCAATTTTTCTTCTGTTTTTCTTTTTTCCTCTTTTTCTGCTACAGTAGAACTCCGGGATGCAGCAATAAAAATTAGTAACAAAATACAGTACAGTATACAGGGTGACCAAAAAAATCGGGCCCCAACTCTAATTAGGCCCCGTTTTTTAGTGTTTTGTCCGAATGAAATGAAACTAGTTTATTATATTCAAAACATCACATCAAAACACTAGGGTCTTTGGCCTTTATTTTCTCCGTTCTATTGCAATGCATATGTTCTGGCCTCCATTTAGTTTTTTTTTTGGGGGGGGCACCCTGTATAATACACATGTATATAATCAAATAGCATTATAAATAACACTGTAAGGCGGGGCAAATACCGTAACCAGGGACCGGAAAACATCATATTCCACATCGTAACCTGAAAAACCCGTATCCTAGGGCCACTGTATCCCGAGGTTTCACTGTATTTTTATTTTTCTTCTTTTTTGTCTTCTATTTCTATTTTCCTTACTTTTCTTCTTCTTCTTCTTCTTCTTCTTCTTCTTCTTCTTCTTCTTCTTCTTCACTGTTAATTAGCGTCAATAAAAAAAAATAATGGCTGTACGAAACCTAGAGCAGACAAGAAAAATGAGAAATGTAATAGCTGAGCAAAACCACGAAGGAATGGTGTAATGATGAAAAAAAAAAAATGCAAATGAGATGCGAACGATTCTCTGCCAATTTACCATTTTTTTTCTTTCATCGCCTCAACAAATCGATTTTAGAAATATTTAAGAATTTTCCAGATGAATCAAAATATTTTACCTTTTTTTTTTAGACAAGAATTTATATACATATTTTTTTTTAGGAGTAACTGCTTATCAAGGCTACGGGTCACTTGAGGATAAAAGTTAATGCGTGTCGGAGAGATTGTGAGATGACACAGTGATGATCAGTAATGGTCGAACCGGGTAAAGTTTGATTATTTAAGAATAAGAATATGTTATAATCAGCTGAGAAGCAGCCCTTCAGTATTGTGTTCCACAGACAGACAGTTTTAGAAACTAAACTTTGCTCATGGAATTTTCGTTTCGTTTTACACACTGATTGAGATTAAGTGAAAATTATTGACAGTGGTTGCAACTAAACGAGTATTTGTTGTGAATGTTTTGCACAGGGTGGGGTAACCATAGATTGGAGCTCAGTCGAGCACCTACCGTAAAAGTAACAATAGAGGAAAGATAGCCTCACAACGTCTCTTCTATGAGGAAGTGGAAAGTCTCCGCCCACGAGATTCAAAGACGGTTTTGAACTGTTTTGTCAAGACAGGATAGAGTGCTCTGAGCAGCCCCTCCCCAGATGTGGCAACAGTACTCCATTTTAAGACTTATTTGCATGTTATACAGATAGAGAATTGCATTGGGAGTGAGCCACTTTCTGGAGCAGTAGAATGATCCATCCATTTTTCTTATGACTTTAGCACTGGGTCTTTCATATATATATATTCTAGCAGGGAAACCTGACATTGCCCGGTATTGAATGAATGAGGATCAACAAGTGTATTATTCTCCATGTTTTTATTCTCATCAAAATCGATGAAATTGCCCATTTTTCAATCAAATCGATTGGTTACCTGCTCTAGTTGGGGACTCACCACGGTGCACCAGGAAGAAGTTTCATATGCCTCCTCACAGTGACTTAGTCCACAATACATTCTAGTCTACATTGCACTGTAGAGTAAATGTCATTAAAATAACAAACTGTCGATTTTATAAAATTATTTTTATATAATGACCTGAATTAAAGTTTGAAAATGCAAAAGTCAAGTATCATGGTGCAATTGTGCTCTAAACAGAAACATTCATTTCAAACACACTCCTGTCATCTCCAAGAACCTTATGGTGAATGTATATGCCAGGCCTTTCTGCTTGTGCGGCAATAAAATTTCTTAAATGCACTTGTGAAGTTAGGTTGTATAAAGCATTAACTTTAGTAAAAATCGTCTGCTCCTTTGTTCATCAGATTTTTTTTATTATCGATTATTGATACGTATTAAAGACATTTCAATACAAAACCTATCTAAGAACACTGCCAGACACTTAAAGTACATTTGTGTGAAATTTTTAAAAAAATGGCCCAGCCATTTGGGAGTCCATAGGTAACGAACACACACACACACACACACACACACACACACACACACATACACACACAGGCTAAATTCCTTTTATATAATAGCAGAGATACTAGCAGGGAGACCCGATTTTGTCCGGGATTGAATGAGGATCAACAAATGTTTCACCCTCCCATATTTTTATTGATTGTCATCAAAAATTGGTGAAATCAACTATTTTTTAAATCAAATAATTGACTGATTGCTGTAATTAGGGACTCTACTCTTGCAGTGCACAAATGCCTTCCCGCAATGACCTAGTCCTCTATACATTGTAGTTTACATTGCACTGTAGAGAATCTACTGTTTATTTTATGAAATTATCTGTGAATAATTATTTTCCACTTAAAGTTTCACAAAAATCAAGTATCATTGTTCAATTGTGCTCGAAAAGGAAGCATTCATTTTGAATGTGACCCTGTCTTATAAAAGAATCTATAATTGATTTTATAGAATGGGCCTTTCTGCTTGTGCGGTGATAAAACTTTGTTGAAAAAACTTTTTTTCTTTTTTTATTCAATCTTCACCCCAAACAAGGCAAGTGCCACTTTGAAGTAGGGGGTTACTATCGGGAACAATTTGCAGGGGCATTATGAAGGGAGATGAGTAGAAAGATGTTTGTTGACATTACACTTGAACTTCTGCATATCAGTACAGTTGAGAAAGTAGTATCCCGGAAGAGAGTTCCAAAGACTTGTAGTTCTGGGGAAGAAACTATTGGAGTAAAAGGCTTTCTTACACCTAGGGATCTCTACTATAAAGGGGTAGGACTTAGCTGCTTGTCGGTTCCGTCGGGGGTAGTCACGTCGAGGAGGTACAAGTGCTTGCAGTTCGTCAGAGCATTCACCATTAAAGTATTTGTAGAACAAACAGAGGCATGCAACATTTTGTCGATGGAACAGAGGCTGAAGTTTAAATGACATTTCAGGACTAATCAGGTTGGCGACTCTCTTTTGAACCCTGTCACTTTATTTCTCTTGTCGACCACATGGAGTTTTTCTTGTGATGGCAAGCTCGCACACACTTGCTAATTGGCACACGTGCTTTAACGGCTGCTGCTGCTTCTAATATTTTCGCTAGCCAGCTAATCTTCGGCTCCTGCTGATATTTTCACATGCGCATATGTGCTCTGTTACACTTACTCATTATTATTATGTTATAAGATAATATATTATGAATGTACGGCATAATCACGTTGACACACAGGTCCTCGTCAGATCACCAAGGTTAAGCAATGTTGAGCCTGGCTAGTACCAGATGGGTGACCATTTGGGAATTCTAGGCGCTGTATGTGCTTTCTGCTTATCTCGGCATTGTTTTCAGTCGTTCTAAACCTCTGCTTGCCTCTGGTATTCAACAATGTCGAATCAGGAGAAGTGTGGTTGGAGACTGCGCAACTCTTGCCACAAAAATTTCATGCGCAGGCACCCTTACTGTGGGTATCCATGGTCTGTCAAGACTGAAGGAAGCCTTAATTATTGATGATATTATATTATAATATATTATTATTGATAATATTATGTCATAATATATTATTATTGATAATATTATATTATAATATATTATTATTGATAATATTATGTTATAATATATTATTATTGATAATATTATATTATGATATATTATTATTGACAATATTATAATATATTATTATCGATAATATTATATTATAATATATTATTATTGATGATATTATATTATAATATATTGATAATATTATGTTATAATATATTATTATTGATAATATTATATTATAATATATTATTATTGATAATATTATGTTATAATACATTATTATTGATAATATTGTTATAATATATTATTATTGATAATATTATATTATAATATATTATTATTGATGATATTATATTATAATATATTATTGATAATATTATATTATAATATATTATTATTGATAATATTATATTATAATTTTTTTTTTTTTTTACATAGTGGTCACCACTTATCAAGGTCCGGAAGCCACTCAGAGATAAGGGTTATTGCAAGTACATTACGTTAGTGTGGAGAAGTGTTTACTTAAGGGGGCGGTTCATTAAGAATTTGTTAACGTTGGACTTGAAGACATCCAAGTTGTAGTCAGGTGGGAAGCAGGCAAACGGAACAGTTCCACAGGCGTGCAGTTTTAAGAAAGAAGCTTTGTTCATGGAGTCCACGTTTTGATTTAGGCACAGATAAAGAGTGGGGGAAATTTTTCACAATATATTATTATTGATAATATTATCTATATATATATATATAAAAATGTAACTGTTGGTTCGTTCGGAATTAATTGTCTAAAAAACCACTGGACGGATGGCTTCCACGTTTTGGTATAATATGTTTACTATATCCATGTGTGTTTTTATATATTTCTTTTTAATTATAACATTATAATTAATTTTTCTATGATAAATAGGTGTTTTTCTTTGTACCGAGAGGGCATTCTTTTTTATTTAGGGACAATTATTTATTACCGCTTCCTGTCACGTGACCAGTGTTATAATTTAGCGGTTTTCCTGCTAGATCTGGAGATTTCGTTTGCAATCTAGCGGGGAATTCTAGAAAATCTTGAGATATTTGGCACCCACACACCCGCATTATATTATTAAAAAATAAAGAAAACCCGAAAAGCGATTGAAAATACTTTAAAACATAAAATAAACTCATTCATGTAAGTAAAAAAAAGTAGCATTTATTGCCTTTGGTAACAATTATTTATTGATTATTTGTTTTGTTTTTCACCTTTTTTTCGACTAACCATTCTTAAATCTCACTATAAAATCGATTTTTCCAAGTACATTTTAGGTGGGGGGGGGGCATTCCAACCTCCGAAGGGGTTTGTATTACTGTACACATAGATTCGAAAAAGTTGTCAAAAAACAAAGATATAACAAATAAATATTATCAAAGGCAAGATAAGTTACTTTTCTGCCAAACTGGATATATTTTTCGTGTTTTTATTCAATGTAACATATTTATTCAGCTCGAAAAACATACAGTGTTTACCGATGTATTTGAAAATTCAAGATGGCGTCTCACACCCTCTTTAACACCGTAAGTTTGGAAAAAGGTGTTATAAATAAAAAACTATACAAAATACTATTAAAAACCCGCCGAATATATGTCAACCTATGTCACAGTAACATGTATTGAGCGAGTTTTTAACAGTATTTTATCCGGTTTTTTATTTATAACATCTTTTCTCAAACTTACCGTGTTAAAGAGAGAATCAGACTCCATCTTGAATGTTCCAATACATCGGTAAACACTGTATGGTTTTCGAGCTGAATAAACATGTTACATTGAATAAAAACACGAAAAATATATCCAGTTAAGTAGAAAAGTAACTTATCTTGCCTTTGATAACATTTATTTGTTATATATTTGTTTTTTGACAACTTTTTCGAATCTATGTGTACAGTAATACAAACCCTAAGTTAAAAATCTAGCGATTTTCTGGACATTTCTTTTTCCTGATCTCGCGGGTTTTTTTTTAAATCTCAGTTGACAACATTGCATCACTAAAAAAACACCACAGGCTTAATGTAAACAGAATGTGTTTACAATATCGGTAAATTTTCAATGGGTTTAATTACATGATTATTGATAATGTAACCATGTGATTGAACTTTAATTTAAATTAACCACACGTGGTCGAAAAATGAATGCCGACGCTCAAAGTGTATACACATTTTGACTCCTCCTTTTACTTAAAAATTCACCAAAAATCAGGAAATTAACGAATTTTAATGAAAGTTGCAGTATTTTTCAAATAATGATCGCAGAATATAATGAACTAATTATTTTTACTTAACTCTTAGTGAAAATGTTTTACTTTGTTTAAACAAAAAATACCTTTACTAAAGTTATGGTTTTCAGTAGTAAATAAAAAACACAAGAATTTATTTTTGCTTTTTTTAAAGCATCGTAATTTGTAACAATAAAAAATAATTTTTATAGTAGCATTACGAAAAAAGCCCCTAAAGTCCGTATTAATGTATTCGATATAACTCGAAGAAAAATGAATTCTAGCATACTATTCAGGAAATTAAAGATTCAATTAGATTCCTATTTCAGTCACCTAAATTATTTAGGGTGAAATGAGTTTAGGAATTTATAGCCAAACCTAAATATTTTTTTTTTGTAAATATCCAGATACGCTACTACAGAACACCGACCACTCTAATTTGTTTTGGGGGGGGGGTGATGTTGGGGGGCTCGCGCCCCCAATGTACAAAGTAAAATCTTCGGAAAATGTTAAATGGTGTTCAAATTGGTAAATGTCGGTGCGTTACTTACGGAAAATTTGAAAATTCGATGTTCCAGGTAAAAAAAAAAAAAAACAGATAAATTACCCCCCCCCCTACTCCAACTTGGTGTGCTTTCCTTTTCTTATTTTATTTCTTTTTCAGCTAATTTTAAATTTTCCGCCCAAAAAGCGCTATAATGTATTTTTGAAAATTAGAAAATTCTATGTCCTGGAAAAAAAAAAATCCCCTCCCCCCCAACGTAGTTTGCTTGGTGAAGCCGTCGTTTATGCTACAGCATGCATACACATAGCATAAACGGAAGCTGCAAAATGGTGGAAAGAAGTTCGTGGGTTCAGGGGTAAATACCATGCAAACGGTAAATTTGCCCCAACTTTGACTATCAGACTCGTTGTCAGCGACCTCAATTACCTATAAAAAAACAAATTAGAGTGGTCGGTGTTCTGTAGTAGCGTATCTGGATATTTACCCTTTTTTTTTTTCTTGCTTAAAAAAAATAGCATTAATACAGTAAGTTAGGTAAACTGACTTTTTCGTTTAAAAATGGAATTATTTATTAACTTTTAAAAAAAAATTTTTTTTTTTAATAAATATTTTGTGTTTTATAGACATAAAGTACAATTGTTGAATGTTACTGTTTTGATTATATTCGTTTGGGGGGGCACAATTAAAAGATTAAGAAAGATTAAAATGAAGCGAAATTTAAGTTTCCGTTCCATTTTTACAACAACCGTAAAACAGTGCATACTCAGCAAGTTTTATCGTAATTTATAAGCATATTGAAACACTAAATCAACATTTTATTTTTTTTTTTTGCATAATTAATGATGGAAGTATTTTTCTGTTTATTTTCTTAACATCTGTTAAAAAAAATAAATAATTTGTACATTCTCTTGAAAAAAAGAATCAAACTTTTCTCTACTTTCACATGTGTTCCATTTTAACAAACTGAGCCACAGCAATGCGTGGCCGGGTACAGCTAGTATTACAATATATTATTATTGATAATATTATATTTTAATAAATTATTATTGATAATATTATATTATAATATTTTATTATTAATAATATTATATTATAATATATTATTATTAATAATATTATGTTATAATATATTATTATTATTTTATTTTATAATATATTATTATTGATAAAATTATATTATAATATATTATTATTATTATTGATAGTATTATTATATATTATTATTAATAATAATAATATTATAATATATTATTATTAATTATAATATATAAAAATATTATTATTATATTATAATATATTATTATTATTAATATTATATTTACTAGTAGTTTTCATACAAGTCAGTATCAGTGATTGCTAACTGACAATAACCACTGGTATTCCCTGGAGTCTGAGTAACAAAATGTCTTTCCAGATTTCCAACACTGTCTATGTCTTTTTGATAGCCAATGCAAATCACTTTGCAGTATCGAAATAGCTGTTTATGATTGATTTCTTACTAATAACGACTGTTAGTCTTCTATCGAATTTGAGTGGTATGAAGTCTCTCCCAAAATTCCAGCACTCTCTGCATTCCTATCACTTTCCTACATCATAGTATGCCGGTTTTTTTTTGTAAATTTAGAAACTTGTTTTTTAGCATTTAGTTTGGAAAATTTATGGCCTAAAGAGATTCTTTAACTTTTTTATTGATCTGATGATGTATTAGAGTATTTATTTAACTATGAATTTTCATCTCTTGCTTGTTATATATATATATATATATATATATATATATATATATATAGTAATCCACATACAGAACTGTTTCGCTGTATTACAACTCATCGGTGTGGCTAGACAGGCAACTACCTCAAGCCAGGGTCGAAACCCGACCGCCTGTACGACAGTCAAGGCTTTAAACGATTACGCCAATCAGCAGGTGCTGTGCGGGCAGTGAATTAATGATGGGTTGACATTGTCTGAATACCTAAGCTCGATTTGTTTACACAAAGAGCATCGCTTAATACACCAATTGTATATCGTGTATCACTTTCTAATATGCTCATCTCAAGATAATGAGTACATATATATATATATATATATATATATATATATGCAAATGCTAAGTCTGCGATAGGTTACATTTAGTTTTTTATTCCGGAAATTAAAACTACATTATTTATTTTTATTTTTACATTTTTTTGCACAAACTTTTTAGACTATATAAATAAAATAATGGCAAGCAATCTACGAAAGATTAATGCAAGCAACAGTAAACGTAGTCACTAGTTTTGTCTTCTCTGCGCCAGTCTCTCGAACCAAAGGTTCTCAAGTCCTTCGCCACCCTTACTCAAGGCACGCCTCCATGCTGGTCTATCTTCGGCTAGCTCCTCCCACACATTCACATCGATGCCAAGAGCAATCAGATCCCGTTTGGCCATGTCATTAAAGCGCAGTACCGGGCGACCGCGGCTTCTTGATCCATTTGCCAGTTTGCTGTAGAGGATATCCTTAGGGCATTCTGCGCAGGTGTCCAAGCCAGTGCGATCGTCGTATCTTGAGTGTCTGGAACAAGGAGCGGCTGACGGCACGTCTTAGCACCTCTTCGTTGGTGATTCTATCCCACCAATTGATGCCCATGATATGTCACATCGGATGAGCATACGTGGTCCAAGTCTCCACTCCATACAGTAGGGTATTCAGAACACAGCATTCGTAGATGCGGCATTTTGTGCGAAAAGTGAGGTATTTATTGAACCATGCTCTTTCACGTAGTCGGTTGAAAGCAGACGCTGCTCTACCTATGCACGTTTGTAGCTCCTGTTCAATGGATACTCCTTTGTTGATGTTGGATCCAAGATACGCAAAGTTCTCGACAATCTCTAGTTCGTGGCCATTGATGGTGAGTGGTGATGCGTCACCCTGGTGCATCACAACTGTCTTCTTCACACTGATTACCAGTGCGAACTCTGCTCAATTTGTAAAGCAGCCACTGGAATCCACTTGCGAAGTGCGAGACCAATGAAGCATCGTCTGCAAACAGCAGCTCAAGTATTAGGACTTTTCGAATCTTGGTTTTGGCGCGTAGGCGAGCCAAGTTAAAAAGTTCTCCATCAGAGCGAGTATGAAGGAACACATTCGTCCTCGTGATTTCCAAAAGCATGGTGCAAAAGAACTGAGAAGAAGATGCCAAACAGTGTGGGAGCCAACACACAACCTTGCTTGACTCCACTGCACACGGGGAAGTTGTCAGACATGTCACCCTCGAAGAAGACTGCTGCTGTCATGTTATCATGGAGCGATCTTATCAAACTTAGAAGAGTTGGTGGACAGCCCAACTTTTGTAGGATGGCAAAGAGACCATCTCTACTGATCATGTCAAAAGCTTTTGTGAGGTCCACAAATGCGATGTGGAGAGGTCTACATTGTTCTCTGCATTTTTCCTGGATTTGACGCACTGAAAATATGTCCGTGGTTGAGCGCCCGCTGCAGAAGCCGCATTGCAATTCTGGATAAACATGGTTTGCAATCTGCTGGAGCCTTGGAAGGAGCACTCTGGCAAAGACTTTGCCTGTGACACTGAGTAAAGATATACCACGGTAGTTATTGCAATCTCCTTTGTCTGCTTTCTTGAATAAAGTAACAATTTTAGCATCTTTCATTGCTGTTGGAAATTTTCCGTTGTGCCAACTGGTGCAGAGGAGGGCATACAAGTGCGGGAGCAGGAACTTATCGCACTTGAGCAGGTCTGCTGGAATCTCGTCGGTACCTGGGGTCTTCCCTACATTCGTGTGTTGGAGAGCTGACTCAGTTGGAATGTTGTCCAGTTCGACTAGGGTGTCGAAGTTCAGAGTGGAATTTAAAGCTGTAACTGTGATGCTGTGCGATTCGCCATATAGTACAGAGTAGTGCTCCACCCAGCGTTCAAGCTGCTTCATAGGATCAGTGATGAGTTCCCCTGTAGTAGATTTTAAAGGGCAAACTTTCTTTGCGCTCGGTCCAGTTGCCTTGCGGAGTCCACAGTACATCACACGTAGTTTACCGCAGTCAGCAGCAGTCTGGATTTCGTCGCACAGGTTGTTCCAGTAGTTGTTTGCACAGTGCCAAGCAGCTTTCTAGAATTGACTGCGAGCCTCTTTCAGCTTGGACAGGGTGCTGCATGTCAGCCTGCTCACATAGTTCTTGTGAGCATCGTTTTTTGGACAGTAGTAGAGGTTCTAAGATTTCTGCATTCTCAGCCATCCAGTCTTCGCAAAGCGGCCGCTTGGTTCCAAAGGATGTGACTGCAGCGTCATGCATCGCAGTTTGCAGGATTTCCCAGGATTTATCCAGGTTTACTGCTTCCGCTGGTGCAGAATCTCTCAGTTTATTTTCGAGTGCAGTGCGAAACGCACTGATGCTGTTGTTCTTCTTCATTGCAGCCGTGTTGAGTCTACGACGTGGTCTTGGCTTACGTGGTGCAGGTTTCTTGTTCAGGAGATCGAGTTGTGTCAGCATGAGTGAGTGGTCGGTATCACCATCGGCGGAGTGGTCGGTTCTTGATCGTTTGACAGAACCGATATCTCTTTTTCTACACAATGCAAGATCTAATTGGTGGCAATGTTTGGAATGAGGGTGCCTCCAAGAGACACGATGACACATTTTCTGGTTGAACCAGGTGTTTGCAATACAGAGTCCCTGTTGACTACAGAGCTCCAGAATTCTTTGACTATTTTCATTTATTTTACCAGTACCGAAGTGACGAATGATGTCAGGCCAAGCAGTATGGTTTGCACCGACTCTGGCGTTGAAGTCTCCGAGTACTAAGAGGTGATCGCTGGCTGGGATCCTGCTCAGTATTTTGTTGAGACAGTCGTAGAATTCATCCTTCACATGATCTTTGCTAGGCAGTGTTGGTGCATAGCCGCTGATGAGGTGTACTGGTGTATCAGTGCAGTTGATCTTCAGTGTCATAATTCTCTCTGAAATGTTGACCGGAGTGTCAACTACATGTTCTCTGAGTAATTTGTTTGTCTCTGCAAAACCTACTCCATGGATGCGATGTTCCTCTTTTGCTTTGCAAGTCCAGAAGAAAGTGTAGTTTTTTTCCGAGATGGAGCCAGTTCCAGCCAATCTGGTCTCCTGTAGAGTGACCATGTCGACAGACAGCTTGGCAATTTCACGGTCAAGTAATGCGGTCTTACGAGGCAGACCTTTTGCATGAAGGTTGAGATCCGGATCATGCGTGAAATTATACAAAATACTGTTAGAAATTCACTCAATATATGTTACCGTGACATAGGCGGACATATATTCGGTGGGTTTCTAACAGTATTTTGTGTAATTATTTAGTTTGAACTCATTTTCCCGAACTTAATGTATTCAACAGCGAGCATATTTGCTTTTTCAAATATATCGATTTTTTAACCGATTACACGTTTTAAATTGAGTAAAACCACTAAAAACTTTTGCAAATAGGTAGAAGAGTAACTTATCTTGCCTTTGACAACATTTATTTGTTATATATTTGATTTTTGACAACTTTTCCGAATCTATGTGTACAGTAATACAAACCCATAAATTCTGATTAAAATTAATGTTTTTTTGCGAATGTCAAGTATTATCATTCATCTGTGCACCTAAACGAAATGTAAACCATATTTTTTGGAAGAGCAATTATTCTTTTTTATCCGATTTGCAATTTTAAAAATATCTTCTTTCTTTTTCATTTTTCATGCGTGTATTGCATCATTTATGGTTTCAAAGTAGTTACAGTCATAGTTTCAAGTTGCTCAAGAAGTCAGTCATTGTTAAATTCTAAGTGGTTCATTCAAGTGACCCAAAAGTAATGTGTTCACATTTTTTTTAGATATTGTCATCAGGAACGTTTTACTTTTCTTAATCGTCTGCTGCTTTTCAGAATTATTTTCTTTTGTCCCAGATTAACTTGAAGTTGTCAGCTTTCAAATAAAATCCAATTTAATACATAAAAGAAAAAAACGAAATTATAAAAAAATTCGTTTAATAAATTTTAACTCATAAAAATATAAAATACTTCCAATTATTAATTTAAAGTACTAAAAAAAAAAAAAACTGGAAACCAGGAGGTTAACCCCTTTTGTCTATAGTGATAATAGATTACCTCCCTCGTCTTCTAAAATAGCCCCATTTGATTCGGCATGACAATTCTTTTTTATCAATCAGCAAGTGTCTGTTTAATAAGTACTTTAATGGAATGTGCTCTGATGAACTCATAGCGCTTGTGCCCCATCGACGTACATGCTCCAGACTAACCAGATAAGCAGCAAAATCCCACCTCTTCATTGTTGGTGTCCTTAGATGCCGGAAAGCCTTTTATTCGAATAGTTTCTTCTTTGTTTCCTTCTTCTCTGAATGTACTAATCTGTAGAATTTGAAATGTAATGTGAACAAACATCTCGCTACTTAACTCCCCACAATCCCCTGTTAGACATGATCCTTATGTCCAAGTGACAATACGATTTGTTTGGAGTAAAAAAGAGTAAAAAAAAAAAAAAGATTAAAATTGCAGAATTGTGATTTGATCAGCAGATGATCAAATTTTGTGGAAGCCATCTTGTTAGTTTTGGAGATTTGAATCAGCAGCATCCCTCATTCTGCTTAAGAGGATTCTGTTGAATATCTTGCATGGAACTGACAGCAGTGTTATTCCTCTGTAATTCGATCAGGAACTGAAGTCAGTTTTTCTTTGGTATCTTAACTAGATAATCCTCCTTCTATTCTGATGACACCATCTCCTTCGGCAAGATGTTATGGAAGTGCATGTCTATATTTATCTGTACACAAGACTTCCGTCACAACAATATTCCATACATGGGCGAATGACGGTCTTGTAAAAGTACAGGATACTTTCAGGCGTAAGTAACTTTCTAGCGCGGTATAGAGAGCCCACCTTCCTCACAACAGCCCTGGCAATGCTCTCAATATATCTGTTCCAACTCACTCATGTTCCCTGTGAACATTAAGTTGAGGAGATTGAAAGAAGTATTTTCAGGTAATGTATCTTTAGTTACAATCGCTGGTGGTTGAGAAGGTTTCTTGTAATTATTGAAGGAAACAAGCTTAGTCTTGGCAGCATTGAAAGTGACCATCCATTTTTGTCTCCATTCCACTACAGATTGGAGATCTTACCCTAGTGTTTCTGCCATTTCCTTAGATATGTGTTCATTTGTTTTCCCTACCTGCCTGTTATGTCATCAGCAAATGCACCCATCTCAGACACAATTTTATCAGGGAGGTCATTTATGAATATTAAAAATAATGAAGGTCCAAGGATAGACCCCTGAGGTACTCCTGCATTTATATCATATTGTTTGGATGTACAACCGTCGAGGACAACCTGCATTTTTCTCTTGTTCAAGAATGATTTAATTATGTCAAGTATTCTTCCAGTAATACCATATGACCTAATTTTCCTGAGAAGACCATCGTGCCAAACCCTGTCAAAAGCCTTAGATATATCTAGGATTACTGCTCTATCCTCTCCTGCTTTGTCCAGTGTATTTATTGTATATGCGTTCAGAGATTACAGTTAGGATATCTGCTGTAGAACGGGCTTACCTAAATCCATATTGTTGATTGGTCAGAAGTTTAGCAGCTGTAAGGTGATGGACAAGATCTTGGTTAATTATGGGCTCAAATATTTTAGCGAAAAGTGGGAGGAGGTTAATGGGGAAATAATTTAATGGGCCAGTTCTTTCACCAGAATTCTTGTAAATTGGTTCCACAGAAGCAGTTTTACAGCAGTCAGGATAGCAAGATTCATTAAAGCATTTGTTGTAAAGTTTGGAGAGGACTGGAGCAACCTCAGCGAAGCATTTTTTTTAATAGTACAGCCAGGATGAGATCAGATCCACATGCTTTTGAGGTGTCTAGGTCTTTTATGATATCATGCACTTGAGATGGGGTGATTTTCAGATCATCTAGCTTGGCGTCTGTCTGCAAAGGAAAGTCAGGGATGGAGTGGTTTGCTGGTTTCAGTGTGGAGTTGAAGGCAAACCGACTTGCAAGCATGTTAGCCTTCTCGGTTGCCGTGCAAACAACCTCGATTGTTGGATAGTGGGAGGGGGGATTGTTGATTTCCCATTATTTGCTACACTGTTGTAAATTTTCCAGAAATCACGAGTTCACAATTTCTGTGCTTTGATGTGTTTTCTGGTGGTTTTGGTGTACTCTCTCTTAGCAGTTGCTACATCTTTCTTACAATTACTTCTAGTTTCTATAAACTTGTTTGTTTGTACTGAACTTGTACCGGTGAAATCTGCAGTATGCATGTTGCCTTTGAGCAATGTGCTTCAATCACTTGCACACTGTTCAGCAGGAAGTGAAAAGATATTTTCCCATAGGCATCTCTGATGAGATCCCTGAAGGCTTCCCAGTCAGCCTTCTTATAATATCTTATTTTGAGCAATGGCTCTTCAGTTTTGGGTCAAGAATTTAGGGTGATTTCTACCATTATCACAACATGATCAAAATTCCCAAATGGGCTATGGGCATTTGTTACACAATCATCGGGAACTCTGGTTAGAAATAGATCTAGAAGGTTTGTTGATCTTGCTGATCTGGAAAACGTGTCGGAAACGTAATCGTCTGTGATAGAGAGATTAAGATGTAGAGAAGCTATGTGTTTTGCTACCAGCTGCGTCTGTGTAAGTAGAGAATCCAAGCCAGTTGCTGTGGTGGACATTGAAATCACCAAATACATGCACTTGTGTGCTAGTGTCGAGGGAGAGTGCTGTATCTATGCTGTCAGAGACTTTATTTATTATTGTACAGTCCTGGGCCGAGGGAGAGCGGGAGAGAAAATATAAGTACCTAATGTTATGTTGTATGTTACTGCTTATATAAAAACAAATAAAGAGTATATAGATATATATAGATATAAAGTTATCTTGTTGGATTTTCAAAGTCAGAACTAAATAGTAATCTAGCATGTCAATATTTTATTCAGATTAGCCTAATTTTATGTTTTCCTTTAACTATATTATTGGCGTCATCATCATCATCATCATAATATAGTCATGGTAATGTCACAAATCCTTCTGACTCTGCTCTCTACTCCATCACATCTTCATATGTGCATTGTGAGTCTTCTGCTTGATGAAGGTTCTGTGCAGTCTCTCCGCGAAGCCACATCTGTGGTTTTCATAATGTAAAGTGTAAATATTTCACTGATAAACTCTTAAATTATTGATCACATGACATTGAAATTAATAGGAAATAGTAATCATACACCAAGGATGGTTCATAATGAGTAAAATCTTTGTTTGGATGAATAATGTTTACAGAAATATGTCAGCAAGCTGAAATGAACATTTTGCATTTCAACTTTCCAACATATTTCTATTACTTATGCGCATGTGCAAATTCATTCATAGCTTGAAGTGATTAAATTTGAAATCTTTTTTATCTACCTGTCAATAGCTCAAACAGTAGGGAACCTGACTGGAGCGCTTAATGATTTGCTTTCAATTCTAGCTGATGGCACCCAAGTAATTTTTGTTTTAACTTTTAAAATCAGTAATATATATATGCATAGATCATCGTATAGCAATTAGATCACTGTCTGACTGACGTAAAGAACATTTAAAAATAAAATATTTAAATTCAATGTTATTTCACGCGGTTAATTGGTAACCGAATAGATACGGTCTTTGCTAATCGAGCCAGAGATGGCTCGTGTTGCCGAGTTCGAATCTGTCGACTGGTGTTAATCGTGACACCCTGCACTGAAGATTCCCGAAAGGATGAAACACTAGTGTCTGTAGGTATTTAATTATTATAGTAAAAAAAATAATTATATATATATATATATATATATGTGCGTGTGCGCATGTGTGTGTGTGTGTGTGTGTGTGCGCATGTGTGTGTGTGTGCGCATGTGTGTGCGTGTGTGTGTGTGTGCGCGCGCGCGCATGTGTGTGTGCGTGTGTGTGCGTGTGTGATATTCAATAGAGAATTCTGTTCTGATGCTACACTTTACCTTTTCTGTCCTCGGTCAGTGGATAAGAAATCTTTCTTGACTGAGACAATTTTTATTTTTGTTCCTATCCAGAGTGCCTCTTTTTGGGGAGCTGGATTTTCCCACATTAAAAACCGATCTTGTGTCTAACTCTGCCCTCGTGGGGAGGCAAGTAAATAGGAATAATAAAAACGAAATCTGCATGAATTAAAATATAAGCGTATTTTTGATCGATCAAGACTGGGCGTCCCTCTCCTTTCCCCCACGAGTATTGAATAAATTCAGTTTCACTATAAAACGATGTTCCTTATTTTTCTCTTTTTCAATGTAAGTTTTTAAGTTTTGTAATGTTTTTCTAAAATACTCACATTTATGATCGGCTGTCTAAATGTTCGACAGATCTTGCTTGCTAGGACTGCAGGTATGACGTCATTTTTCAGTGCTTACACCTACTATTTACGAAGGTCATGGCCACATCCCTGTTTTTGCATCCACAGAAGAACATTACAAACGATTTTATCCTTAGACCTCCAGCAATATCCAGCAAATCTGGAACTCCTCCAATTAAGACTCAAATCTGGAAAAGGTCTTCGCAAAGTCGCTCTCTCTCTCTCTCTCTCTCTCTCTCTCTCTCTCTCTCTCTCTCTCTCTCTCTCTCTCTCTCTCCAGGAGATGTTTAAAGTAGCAGTTTGGTGTACACGCTAGCAATTTTATTTTCCAATCACATGCTACTTTCATATACGAGCTAATACTACTAATAACTATGAACAGTTATAGGCAGTGGCGTATCTAGGGTATGGCAGGCATGGCCCGTGCCATGGGCGCCACTCTGACATGGGCGCAAAAATTGCTTGACAAAAATTAAAATTAGTAGTTAGGTATATCTAAGGTATAAATTATTAAGAAAGGGCGCACATTCAAACTTTGCCATGGGCGCCATTTTACATAGGTACGCCACTGGTTATAGGCTCTAAAACTATTGGGTAAAATTGCTCAAAATCTGTCCTTCAGCCCCTCCTCCCCCCTTTCAATTTACAAAAAAAAAGAACGTTTATTTTAGATTTTAGAAGGAGTTTTCGTTTGTTATTGTTTTAACAGAAGCAGAATCTCCGTTATGAAGCATAAAAAAATAATGTAAAAGAGGCACTAATTTGCTTTTTTGAGGAATAATTTTACTGCATTCATTTGAGATAAATAGATAGATAGATAGATAGAGAGATAGAGACATGGATAGAGAGAGAGAGGGGGGAAGATAAAGTAGAGAGAAATGGAGATCCTTTTGACTGGGCAGAAAGAAGAAAGAAAAAGAGTAATTAATTATAAGTCACAAAAAGAATAGTAGACAGAGAGGGAGAGAAGAGAGAGAGAGAGAGAGAGAGAGAGAGAGAGAGAGAGAGAGAGAGAGAGAGAGAGAGAGAGAGAGAGAGAAATATCATATATATATATATAGCAAAGATGGAGATCCATAATTCTTATGAGTGGATAAAGAAGAGAAAAAAAAAGAGAAAATAATCATAAACCAAGAGAGAGAGAGGGACTGCGTATATGCGCGCGCTCGCGCGCGCGCGCGTGTGTGTGTGTGAGAGAGAGAGAGAGAGAGAGAGAGAGAGAGAGAGAGAGAGAGAGAGAGAGAGAGAGAACATTAATTGAAAAATAATAAAAATGTAAAATAAAATGGTAATGATTAAGTAAAAAGGAGAAAGAAATAAGGATTGGGGGAAGGATGGAATAGAGAGAGAGAGAGAGAGAGAGAGAGAGAGAGAGAGAGAGAGAGGGAGGAGAGAGGAAGAGAGAGGGAGAGAGGGGGGATGATGCGTCAGAGAATTACAGACAAATATCTGCTGCCACCACTTAGAACCCTTGACCTGAATTCTTGCTACAATTCAAGAATCTTTTACTCAAAATACTTGCAACTGGAATTGTTTTGGATTTTGGTTTTCTTCAACGTTTCACCTATTCGTCTGCTAATGTAACCATTCTATGAGAATTATTTTAGCACCAGAACGGTTGCAATTTGCAAAATTATTTTACAATCTTCAAAAAAACTCTATATTATAATCGAGCACTTTTGTCTTCTTGTCAATTATGCGCTCCCAAACAACACTCGACAGAATTGGACCAAATTTGTCACAAAGAATTTTTGAGACATTATTTGAGAGATGATGCATCATTTCCTTTTTGTACTTATGAATCATCGCTTATAAAGGCCGAAATTTAACTCGAGGATAACGGTTAAAAAATTTGTCAGATGGACGATGGGATATCACCTTAAGAGGATTGAAAACAATGGGTGAAATGGACAGAATTTGATCATTTAAGATTATGACTAGAATTTGTTTACATTAGATTTGAAAACGGCTGTGTTGTAGTCAGATGAGAAGCAACCGTGTGGTATTGTGTTCTATCAAAGGAAATTTCTTGCAATGAAAGTTTGTCCGTGGAACGTTTATTTTTTAATTAAAAAAAAATCTTTAATTAAAAAAAATTTTTTTACTCCTTTTTTTATCCCAAGTCAGGCTTGTTGTCACTTGGAACGTAATGGGTTGCAATTTAGGATCATGGAATTGTGAGGAGTTGAGCAGCGAGATGACTGTTCAGATTACATTGAAACAGGTTAGTACAGTCAGGAAAGCAGGAAACTGGGAGACAATTCCAATGGCTAGCAGTCCATAGGAAGAAACTATTAGAGTAGAGGGCTTTCTAACATTTAGGAACCTCAACAGTAAAGGGGTGGGTTTTTGCTGCTTGTCAAGTTAGTCAGGAGTATTTACGTTGAGGGGGCATAAGTGCTATGAGTTCATCAGAGCACATTTCATTAAGATAGTACATGTAAAACAGGCACAAGGATGTAACATTGCAGCGATGGGACAGAGGTTGGAGCTTGGTTGATAGTGTGGGACTTATTATGTTGGAGACTCGTTTTTTTTAACCCTGTTTAAGCGCGAGAAACTAGTGGTAGATGCATCAGCTCAGATGTGACAACAATACACCATACATGGGCGATTGGTGTGAGTAATTTTCTAGCATGGTAGAGGGAGCCTATCTTATTTGCAGCAGCCTTGGCAAGAGGAAGAGTGGAAAAGCATTTACAGTGGCTGCGAGGAGTATCAATGTTAATACACCCCCCACTTCTATTCTATCGTAGTATGTAGAATTTCTTGGATCCCTTCTCAGATTGCTCATTATCGTCTTTGTCGACAGAAACAGCTGTTCATCTCCAGATATATGAGTAGTTGGTTCATTGGATGGTGATGTCTAGCTGTAAAAGGAGTCGTAGTGGTGATGCAACAGCTGAACTTTCAGTATTTGCCTCTTTGCAATGAGGTAACGACATAAAAGAAAAATACCAAAAACATCGAAAATATTTATGTCCATATTTATTAGTGGCCTGGCAAAGTCACAGGAGAGACAGCTAAGCAAAAAACAACATAAAACCCTAAACAAAATTCATCTCAAAGCAGTAAAACTGAAATTAGCCTGCCAGGACACTATGTACACAAATGTAGACAAATTTAGGCATATTTTATTGGTTTGAAAATATAGGTTAATTTTTACCATAGAATAGTATAATAATCTTCAAAAAGCCTGTAAATTCTTATGTAGTTTCGTCTCATAGAATCAAAGATATGAACTCCTATTTTTTTTTTCCTCAACCAACATCCTTACACACACTTCCACTTTCTTTTCCACCTTCGTGTCATGGGTTCGAGCCTGTCTGCCTACTACAACTATTTTTTTTTTTTTTTTGGTCAACGCACCTAGGCTAATATTAAGAATAAATACGAAATCTGCATTAATCAAAATATCATGTTTCAGCGCATTTTGCAACCTAGCAATAATACCGGGCGGCCTGCTAGTATATATACCAATGTTTTTCTGACCTTCTGTACAAATTTAAATATATATATATATATATATATATATATATATATATATATATATGAACAAATGATTAATAAAATATGTTAAAAGACATCTTGAAAAAGAGTTAAAAACATATTTAATTTTAAAAAAGGAAGCACAAGATAAGTGGATAGTCCTTAATCCGCGGAGTTTCGAAGAAATACTCTCCTTCTCATTAGAGGGCAGGAATTAGCAAAATGCAGGATCGGATTTTGCATATAAAAGTATTTAATAAAACTACAAGTAAGTCAAAGATCTTACTTGGTTAAAAAAAGGGTGAGGTAAGGGGAACAGGAGGCAAAAGAAAAATAATAAAAAGATTTCACATGAATGGATAGTCCGGTGAAGGGTAAAATTATTATATATATATATATATATATATATATATATATATATATATATATATATATAGATAGATAGATAGATAGATAGATAGATAGATAGATATACCACCTTTTTTAGCAATTTTATAAGTTCCAAATCTCAGCAACTATTGATCAGAATTTAGTAAATGAAGGTTCGTTGGAAAACAAATGACCTAAATTGTGTAGTGGGCTATACCTATACACACATATACACACACATGCACACATAAATACATACACACACACGCACGCGCACACACAAATACACACACATACATAAACACACACACGCATGCATACACATACACACACATACACACACGCATGCACACACACACACACACACACGTAAATACACACACACACCTATAAACACACACACACATAAATACACGCACACACATAAATACACACACACACACGCACGCACGCACACACACACACACACACATAGAATATTATACAAATACTTTGGTTTGATCAGACAAAATATTTTATTTTTCTTTTCATCACAAAGTCTGAGTAACTAAATGAGTTTAACTATGTTTTTTTTTTGCATTTTATTTATTTTTTTAATTTTTTTTTTTTTAATTTTATGATTTCCAAAAGAATTGAAAGAAAAAACATTTTGTTTTTCTGCTTTGTTTGATAAAGATCAATTATTTTTTTTTTGTCATGTTTTTCAGGTTTTTCAAGTGTTTTTGGTTCATGCTGTTTTAAATACGTCCACACATCTCACTAAAAAGCTCCGTCTGTCAATTTACTAACGTGCCACATTAATTTAAAATAGCATTTTCATTGCTAAGCACGCAAGTTAAATAAACGTATCCTTTTTTAGGTGCGTCTGAGTATATCTATAAAAGGCCCTGACTGTGGTATCATCAGTTTGTCAATTGTTTTTCAAGGAAGTAACCACTTATCAAAGCCTGAAGGCCATCCGAGAATAGGGATTAATGAGTGTAAGGTGGTCACTGAGACAACAGATAGTGATCGTTAGTGGCGGAAATTGGGTAAAATTTGATTATTTAAGAGGGCAGCTCAAAAAGAACTTGTTTACATTAGACTTGAAGATTTCCATGTTGTGGTCAACTGGAAAGCAAACCATCGGTACAGAGTTCCACAAGTGGCCAGTTCTAGGAAATAAACTTTAAGTTTGAAATAGCAATTTGGGGCTCTGTCACACTTCAGATTGAAAAGGTATTTAAATACAGATTTTCGATAAAGTCCAGTCTGAAGAAAGAAGCAATGATGTAACACTATTGCATGCACCGGGCAATACCAATTTACCTTGCTTATGAGCTAAGGGTTAGGTGAGGTGTTTGACACAAGGTTTAGGAAAGCCTTGATTTTGGAGAAAACAATGAATATGGTTTTCTTGCTGACAAGTTTCTCAGCAAAGTGAAGTTGACATTGTCTGGCTTGACATCCATTAAAATATCGGCAGTAGACCACGTGCTTTATGTTAAGTGACATAACACCTTATAGATGATAAGAATTAACTTGAAAGACGGAAAGACTTCCGGCATCGTTTGATAATAGTTTCTTTGGAATAAAAGAGGAGAGAGGGGAAGAGAAAAGGGGGTTTGAGAGCGAGAAAGAAAGAAAAAGGAAAAAGCGAATTAAAGAGAGAGATATAGATTAAGAGAGAAAGAAAGAAAGAAAAGAGATTCAAAAGAAGAAAGAAGAGAGAAGAGAATGATAATAGAAGGAAATATATTACCTCCAAACGATAGAGGAGGAAATGCTAATCTCAAAGAAATGGTGATTGGAATTAGGGTTTCATAAAAATCATTGTGTTTGGTAAATAAAAAGAGGATTTGCCTACCGGTCACTGGACTGAACGTATCAGTTTTTTGGGCTCCTGTCCGAGACTGGAAAAATTTCCAAAAGAACTAAGTTGAAAAGCTTTTCCTCATCTGAGTGATAAGCTGTCTGAACAGATCTAAGTGAAAACATCCTGCATCTTGAAATCATTAAAAACCCGAAGTATTAACCTTCATTTGCACAAAATATACCCTGAAATATCTTATGAATAATTATTCTCGTTTATAAGAAAATGATCTCCAAATTATTATTGAATTGCTTTGATTTGAAAACACAGTTATTTACAGCACCGACGCCATAATCAGCCCAAACTGCTCTGAGTGAAGCAATGTACCAGCCATTCACCAAAGCACCTACAAGAAGAAGTTGAACCAGAGCATCTAAAAATGAACGGTCAGCCAGTATGCTAAAGGTATTGCCACATGAACTTAGGGTCATGCACCTTTTGTGCACTTTGAGCATCAGAGCGGTAGTTCCAGTCACAAGTAAGTGTCTAGTTACATTTTGAAGGGTCCATTACTAGACGAAGATAAAGGTGTAGCCACGTGGACTTAGGGTTAGCCATTGCGTTTAAGAACTGGAGATGGCCTTGTTACGCTAATTGGTCCTGTGAAGCAGGATTGGGCAAACAAACAACCTCAACAGTGAAGGAGTGGGATTTTGTTACTAAACGAGTTTTTTTTTAGGGTATGCATAATACTGATAGAAATCCACCCAATAAATGCCACGATGATATTTATTTGGTGAATATTTTTTAAATTTATTTTCGAGTTTTAACTATTATCGTGACTTCAAAGGTGACATTTTGTTGCTTTTCTTTTTTTTTCTTTTTTTTTTTTTGAGAGGATGCACATTTTTGAGGAGGGTTCTTTTAAAGGATCTGTTTTGGTTTTATATCATCTTTCCACCGGGCATCGCCGGTACACGGATACTGCTAGTTTGTTATATATATATATATATATATATATATATATATATATATATATATATATATATATATATATATATATATATATATATATATATATATATATATATATATATATATATATATATTACCATTTTTGCATTCAGTTGTCTATTTGTAAAACACAACATGGTCGATTGTGTTTGAAAGAGTGAGAGAACGAGATATAATGCGTGTGAGAGAGAGGGAAAAAGAATTTGTGTACGCGCAAGTGTGAGAAATGTCAAAAGGGGATAGTGAGAGACAGAATCCGCGTGTTCGTGTGTTTCTGTTGTTAAGTGGTGGTGGTGGGGGAGGGTCTGAGACAATCTGGAATTTGAAATACGCCTCACATGCTGAGACGAATCAAAGAATCGAGAAAGAAATAGCTGGAAAATTTTTTTTTTTTTGTCGTCGTTGTTAAAGAAACAATTCCCTCGCCATAATTACGTCAGTAATGACATTTCCTCGTTCTTTCGATCAGAGTTCCTGATTCTTGGCTGAAAAGCGGAATTTCTTCTCAATGGAAAACGTCAAAACGAGAAGACGACCACCTCGATATGAGGCCGGATCGAAATGCCAGCAGAAGACAAAGTGTTTGTGTAAATTACCGATCTTTAAAATCAACGCATTTCAGGTAAAAACATTATTTACACATCGTCGAAATTAGTATAAATTCCAAAACTTACGAAAAATGATCCAATACGAAAATAATTGCAAGTAAAAATAAAATTTATCAAATTGTCGAGTTTTATCGTATATTCTAACGTGGAAGAGTTGTGCGACCAATTCAGTATGAAAAACTGACTTATATCCCTTGTATGTGTGTATATTAAGTGTCCGCTATTTTTAAACACAACGTGATTGTGGATGATTTTTTTTTATTAAAAATACTTCAAACACAACTTCTACTGGATCATTTTTCATAATTTTTTGAATTAATACCAATTTTTACACGACACGTAAGTACGTAATAATGTTTTCAACTGAAATGTGTTGGTTTAAAAGATCACCAATATAAACAAGCACCAAGGACTAACATTTTAAAAATAGTTGAGTTTCCAAAACGCTAACAAAGCAAAAAAGATTTAAAAAATGAACATACAACAAATACATGTTATCAGAAGCAAGATAAGTTACTCTTCTACCTACCTGGATAAGTTTTTTTTCGTGTGTAATAAATTATTTTTAAAGTGTTTTTTTAGTTAAAAAAAAAAAAAAAAGGTTGTGAAGTTAGAACAGAAAACAAAAGGCGATCTCGTTCAAGCCATAGTTGAGCCTCAATAATTGCTGAAAAATCGAAAATTAAACAAAATGCTGGTAAAACATAACATTTTTGCATGATTGGCGACATTTATTGGATATGTTTCCCTAAGTATTTTTTAATTTTCGATTTTCGAGCGATTATCGAGGCTTGACTATGGCTCTAAGAAGACCACCATTTTGTTTTTTGTTCTGACTTGACAGGAGTTCCACTACCTTTATTAAACTTAAAAACACTTTAAAATAAGTTAAAACACAAAAAATCTTATGGAGGTAGGCGGAAGAGTAACTTAACTTGCCTTTGATAACATTTATTTGTTGTGTATTTATTTTTCCACCCTTTCTTTGCTTTGTTTGCTATTTTAGAAAAAAAATCACCTAAAATATGTTCGTCTTCGGATAGGAAGCGTAACATGCCCCCCTGCAGTGACTTAGTCCACTATACATTGTAACTATTGTTGATTTTACTTATGTTTATATAATGGCTTAGTTTAAAGTTTAAAATGCAAGTCAAGTATTACGGTTCAGTTGTGCTCTAAACAAAAACATTCATTTTGAACGCACTTTTGTTTTATCAAAGAACCTATCTCAATTGCACTTGTGATGTTAGGCTGTATAAGAGTGTTAACTTTGGTCAAAATTGGACTATTCCTACTTTAATCAGATTTTTTTCGATTATCGATTTTCAATACGTATCGGAGGTATTCCGATACAAAACCTATCTAAGAGCACCTCCAGACACAAAGTACATTTGTATCAAATCTTTTTAAAAATTGACCCAGCCATTTCGGAATCCATAGAAAACTTTCTCTCTCTTTCTTTCTCACACACACACACGCGCGCGCGCGAAAAGTGTCCTTTATATATATATATATTACCGAATCGTATCAGCGATCCAGTAACTTCATCAGACTTTACAGAAATAACTAAGTATATATATATATATATATATATATATATATATATATATACTGGGGTGTGTTTTTAGAGGCACTAGATTTTTAATTGACAACTCTATTTTATTTAATTCCAGATTTGGCAACTATTGGCTATTTTGCGTTCAGCTTGGTGTGGCAATTCATCATATGATTTTAGTAGGATGCAGTCACAAGCCACATAGCACACGACATGATCAATTTACTGAGTAAAAACATTTGATGACTGAATAATTTCATGAAATGGACCCGCAAATACCACCTTGTTCATGCAATTTAACTCCATTAGATTATTTTCTTAGAGATATATATTAAGTTCCATGTCTGTGCTGATAAACCAGACACAATAGACAACTTGGAAGACAACATTTGATGCATTATTGTCAAAATACAGCCTAATTTAGAGTTGTGAAAATTTTACCTCTAGATTACATTATATATGTGTGAATCCCGGGGCCATGTACTTGAAATTATATTTAAATCATAAATGCCAAAAGTTAATCCTTGAAATAAACCACATATTTGCATACTAAAAATATTTTTCTGTGATTTATTTCAGTTTAAAGTACGCCATCGCTAAAAAAAAAATACTCTAGCGGAGAGAGAGAGATTGAGAGAGAGAGAGAGAGGGAGAGAGAGATTGAGAGAGAGAGAGATTGAGAGAGAGAGAGGGGGGGAAGGTGTTGCAGCAAAATCTGATACTTGACAAAAAAAAAAACAAATAAAGAAATAAAAACAAAAGTTATATACGTAGAAACCTAACAGTATAGCTAACAACGGTTATAACGACATACTACATTATTTTTCAATATAACCGCCTCTGATAAAGATGACGAGCATGAAAAGAGTCACATCCTTTGACGACCATGTTCTGTTCTATAGCAGTGAATGGCTCCATGATGGCAGCCTTCAGAGAGTCAACTATGTTGTCGGCATGCTTGTTCGTCTTGGTTTCAATCACATCCCAGAAGAAATAATCAAGGGAGTTACAATCAGATAAAGAAGGTGGCCACAAGTCTAGCAATCAGTAGTGTTCGCCCGGTCCCCTGCGGGGGCTGGGCATGAATCACAAACCCCACATATAAGACCTTGGTCAATATAGGGGCAACCCTTCATACCAATTGTCACTATCCAGCTCCTCTACTCCCCGAGGAGTCGGACACCATTTCCCCTTCACTCCTCACATTAAAAATCATCCTTGTTCCTAATTTGCTCAGTGGGGGAGCAAATAAATACCAACCCTACCTTGGTCATCTCAGCTTTGTGTGTAGGATCAAAGAGGTTGCTGGAGGACGTAGGAGCATTCTACGGCGATCATGTCTATACAGGGCTTCACCATGTTCGTTAGCACTCCTTAAGATCTCATTGATGACTTTCAGGTTTTTTTGCAAGAAGAATGTCCCCTTTGCTAACAATGAAAGGGTCAAAGAGGAGAGAAACTGTGTAGACTTCATTCTTCCTGTTGTTTGTCTGATCCTGGTCAAAATTCTGTAGAGAGAAGGTAAAACCTGGGAGGGTGGACCTCCTAGAACTGCACAGAACCAGCATTACACCACAATCAACAGGGGACAGATCATTTCAGGAATAGTCTAATCTCTGACTATTTGGAATCATGTCTATAGGAGATTATGCAAAGAGTTGAGAACCGAGAAACAGGAAACAGGAAGGGAATTCCAAAGTCTAGCAGTCCAAGAGAAGTAGAAGACTTTCGGCATCTAGAGACCTTAACGATAAAGAGGTGGGAGTCTGCTGCTTGATGGGTTAGTATGTACGTCGACGAGGCACAAGTGCGATGAGTTCATCAGTACACATATTAACTGACCTATAAACCAGGTACAGAGATGCAACGTTGCAGCGATGCGACAGGAGCCTGGTTGACAGTGCAGGATATATTAGTTTGGAGGCTCTTTGGACCCTGCCTAAGAGCGAGAGACTAGTGGACCCAAGGATAAAAATCCCAAGTTGAGGAGCAATGGTGCCTGCTAATATGGAAGTGACAGGAAAGCTGCTGCAGAGAAGGGCAAGACAGAAAAAAACAATGCTTTGAAGGTCCCGGCACCTGCTACCATTCCATGCCTTCATTGCAAAAGAACTTTCCTAGCAGGAATTGGGCTTATCTGCCATCTCCACACTCACCAAGGATGATCCCCTCGCCTTCCTACCTCCCTGGACCAACAACAGCAAAACATTTTCGTTGAGGCAAATGTTCTGGGTAGCCCTAAGATGCCCACTCTCCTAGGCCTTACTTTCTGACTTTCGGGGAAGGGGTAGCAAGTTTATCACTTGTTATTTGAGGCATTTTAACCAGGGAATGCAGACAGGGCTACTCACACTTATTTTTTACAGTGCTCCCCCTTTAGATATTTATTTGCTTCCCACAAAAGCAAATGTGACACAAGGCCGTTTTTAATGGGGGGGGGGACCAGCTTCCCTAAAAGTAGGGCAAAAAGGGGGCACTCTGGTTGGGACCAAAAATAATCATTGTCCTAGTATAGAGGGTTTCCCCCTCTATTGACTGGGACAAATTACCTTAAGTGCAGCATCTGCAGAACAGATACTACACTTTGACAGATTTATTTGCTTCCCCACTGAGCAAATTAGGCACAAGGCCGTTTTTTAATGTGGAGAGTGAAGGGGAAATGGGGACCAGAGTAGGGGAACTGGATAGTGACAATTGGTATGAAGGGTTTCCCCTACATTGACCAATAACTGATTGCTACAAGAGCAATTGTTTTATATGTGGGGTTGCCCCCACATATGATCTTTGATTGCAGCATTTGCCGGAACAGATACTACACTTTGATGGTGTTTATTTGCTCCCCCACTGAGCAAATTAGGCACAAGGCCGTTTTTTAATGTGGAGAGTGAAGGGGAAATGGGGACCAGAGTAGGGGAACTGGATAGTGACAATTGGTATGAAGGGTTTCCCCTACATTGACCAATAACTGATTGCTACAAGAGCAATTGTTTTATATGTGGGGTTGCCCCCACATATGATCTTTGATTGCAGCATTTGCCGGAACAGATACTACACTTTGATGGTGTTTATTTGCTCCCCCACTGAGCAAATTAGGCACAAGGCCGTTTTTAATGTGAGGTAAAAACCAGCTCCCCTAAAAGTAGGCAAAAAGGGGGCACTCTGGTTACCAAAAATAATAATTGTCCCAGTATAGAGGGTTTCCCCTCCATTGACTGGTACAAATTATCTTAAGTGCAGCATCTGCCGGAACAGATACTACACTTTGATCTTGACCCAAAGACCACTCCTCCTTTAGAGGCACTGGCTCACTCATTCCACCTTCTGACCTTGTGTCACATCCTTTCACGGTAAGAGAAAGGTAAATACCTCATAAAAATGTAGTACGTTCGTCATCAGCATTGTTGCTGTTGTTTGCTTATTAGCTTTTTGAATGGGTAGTATTGTGAGCGGTTGGCTCCAATCCTACGTCATAGAAATAATTGCTAAGAAGAATGAAGTGGGGCAGTTCACATTGTGAAGGTGGGTTCTGGGGGAAGGGGAGTCGCGGTTGGTTAGGATGTTGATTTGTTTTATCAACCACTAAACAGGTTCCACTACTAATAACTGAGTTCTAGACATGTTACAACCTGCCTTCGAAGTCAAGGTGGGGTGTTTAAGACAGAAGAGGACTTGGGTTCTGCCTATGAAATTGGTTTATTAGTTTACTAGTAGGTCGCCCGACGTTGCCTGGTCTTGATGAATTGAAACTAAAACATTTAACTTTGCAGCATTATTCTTTACCGTCTGACCTAAATTCACAAGCAAACAAAAACTAACAAAAAAAAAACGTTGTTTAACAAAATAAACACATATTTGCATATGTGTAGCCGAACACTTTAAGTCGACTTACGCCTGCCAAGTTCCAATTTTTTTTCCAATTTTGACTCCTTAGCAGCCTTTTTACTAGCTAAAGAACAAATTGAATTTGTTCCACAGGTCCGAATACCCTATATATCAAGTTTCAAATTTGTAAAATCTGACACTTCCAATTAATGAACATCTCATGGAAAAACCATGTATCAAATTATCAAGTCCTTGAAGCAGCAGGAATAGCCAGTGTTGAAGAAATGATCAATGCGTGTCAGCTAAGGTGGTGGACGAGACATGTCATACGTATGGAGAGCTAAAAGAACGCTCAAGGAATGCTGGAACACCATGACTACGTGGTGCAGTTTCATGTCATACCTAGGACAAACTCTACTTTGCCAAGCTGGCTGCAAAGAAGGTGGGCTTCCTCTACCGTGCTAGAAAATTACTCTTGCTAGAGAGCATCGTATGAACTGGAAGAAGTACATTGAAGACATTGCAAAGGCTGCTGCAAAAAAGTGGGTTCCATTTTGTTAGAAGACTATGCACACCTGAGAGTATCCTGTACCTCTACAAGGCCACCATTCGCTCATGAATAGAGTATTGTTGTCACATCTGGGCCGGTGCATGTACCACTAATCTCTCCCTCTTGGATAGGGTCCAAAAAAGACTCTAATCTAATAGGTCCCGTAATATCAGCCAAGCTCCAACCTCTGTCCCATCACCAAAATGTTGCATTCCTATGCCTGTTTTACAAGTACTTTAATTGAATGTGCTCCGATTAACTCACATCACATGTGTCCCTTTGATGTATATATTCCTGACTAACTCTACAAGTGTACAGCAAAATCCCACCCCTTCACTGTTAAGAGCCCTAGATGCTGGAAAGTCTTGTACTCTAATAGTTTCTTACATCGGACTCCTAGACTTTAGAATTCCTGTTTCCTGACTATACTAACTTGTAGAAGTGTAAATATAATGTGAACAGACATATTGCTGCCTAACTCCTAAGCTCTCTTGTTAGACACGATCCCAAATAGTTGCCCCTTTATGTTCCGATTGGCAATATGACTTGTTTGAGATGAAAAGGATAAAAAAAAGTTAAGAAATAAAACGCTGACATGTACTACTACTGTGATAGTTAATTATGTTCTCTCCCTTTATTAGAACTCTTCACTGATGTCACCCCAGAAATGAAAACGAGCCTTCACTCTGTTTCTTCTAATAGACAACATCCAATTCAGAGTGCATGTAAAGACACAGTTAATAAAACACACCCAGTTAACACCACAGTATCTCATCATTTCGGTAAAAAAAAATCGTATGCTCTAAATTCACAATATCATCAAATATATATATATATATATATATATATATATATATATATATATATATATATATATATATATATATATATACACACACACACACACACACGAGGGGCGTGCAATAAGTAATGCCCCTGACCCACTTCCAGTTGTCTGATCTAGCTGAAATTTTGCATGTGCAATGAATTATATCTCTACGGGTTATGTGGCAAATTACAGTTCTGAACTAATTGTGGTTTCTGTTTTACAGGTGTTTGAACTGAGTTAGATGTGAAATGGAGCCTGTTGAATGTCGAGTAGTGATCCGGTTTTTCTATTTGAAAGGACGCACACCACAGGAGACTTTTGATGAAATGAAAGAAACTTATGGTGATAATGCCCCATCATATGACCTTGTAAAACACTGACATCGTGAATTCAAACATGGCCGGAAGTCTGTGGAAACAGCTCCCAGACCTGGTCGCCCACCTTCTGCCATTGATGAGGCATCTGTCCGTCGAGTTGAGGCTGCCATTTTGGAAGATCGGCGCATTACTATTTGCCAAATAGCCCAAGATGTCAAGATTAGTACAGGGTCTGTGGAAACTATCATTCATGACCATTTGCATATGAATAAGGTGTCTGCCAAATGGATTCCCAGATTTCTCACACCATTCCAGAAGCGAGAAAACGTTGAGTGCTCGAGGATGAATTTGGAGATGTGCCAAGAAGATGAGTCAAAGTTTTTCAAAAGACTGATTACACAGGATGAAACCTAGGTCCATCACTATGATCCAGAGACCAAAGCCCAGTCAACGAAGTGGAAGCACTTGAACTCACCATCTCCAAAGAAGGCAAGGGTGCTGCCCTCTGTTGGCAAGGTCATGCTCACAGTCTTCTGGGACCAGGACGGAGTAGTGACGACAGATTTCCTGGCAAAGAGTACCACAATTACAGGAGCCTATTATGCGTTACTTTTGAGGAAATTAAGGGAAGCTATCAAAATCAAGAGGCGGGGCAAGATCAGCAAAGGTACCCTCCTTCTGCAGGACAACGCTCCGATCCACAACTTACATCTCGCCAGATCAGAAGCACGGGCGTGTGGTTATGAAATCCTTCCCCATCATCTCTACTCTCCTGACCTTGCACCCTCTGACTTTCACCTTTTCCCAGCCATGAAGTTGTTTTTGAAAGGAAAGCGTTTCCCAGATGATGCAGCCTTCCTTTCTGAAGTCACTTCATGGTTAGAAGACCAACCTGGGGTGTTCTACAAAAACGGTCTCCAGAACTGCATCAAACGATGGGAGAAATGCATAACTCTGGGTGGTTCCTATGTAGAGAAAGACTAATCACTGTGCCAAGTTTCGTTGCTCTACTGCTATGGGAAGTGAGTCAGGGGCATTACTTATTGCACGCCCCTCGTATATATATATTGCAGTCACTACTTATCAAAGCCCAAATGCCACTCGAGGATAAAAGTTAATGAATGTAAGGCGGTAGTATAGCAATCGTTAATGGTGTAAATTGGGTAGAATTTGATTATTTATGGGGACAGCACAACAAGAACTTGTTTATGTTGGATTTGAAGGCTTCCCTGTTGTATTCAACCGGGAAGCAGGACAGCGGAACAGTGTTCCACAGGTGCTAGCAGTTCTGGGAAAGAAGCTTTATTCATGGAATCTACGTTTAGATCTTCGTCATGTTTGTTATAACTGGTGATTCATGATGCAAATGGTAAATGAATGTGTGATATTTTTGATAAATGTAACAACTGTAACATCTGTAACAAATGTAACATCAGTAAAAAATGTAACATCAGTAAAAAATGTAACATCTCTTTTAGTCACTTGTGACAGAACAGGTACTCGATTTTATTTATGACTTGAAAATTAAAAATTATAGAAATTTAAATTCTAAAAGAAAAATGAAATTGTAATATGGGGTTAAGGGCTGGGAGCAGATGTATTAATTACTGCTCGATGCTGTATAACTTTTCTAGTTTATTATGATAGTAACGTGGGAGATGACGATGGCTAAGTGGTTAACGACATGGATTGATAACCTGGGTATGTCAAGTTCGAATTCAGTTCGTTCCACAGAAGCACTTTCATTTGGGGGTGTTGGCAACCTTCAAGTGGCCCCTCATGTAAGTATCCGATATCTTTATGGAAATAAATTCTAACTGGAAAGATATCAAGGACAAAAATTGACTTGGTCGAGAAGGATATCTCCTTCTCTTGAACAGACGACAAAACTGTACTACACATTAGTCTGAACCTGAATATTGGCCCAGCAGCTGACAATATGGCAAAAAAGAATAAGTAAAAAAAAAAAAAAAAAATGATAATAATAACTGAAATCATCACATGGTACTCATGTATTTGAGCAGTTCCAAATTTCTGGTCTCAAAAAATTTAGGTCACATGGTAGTTTTGTAGACGGTATAATCTCAAAATACGCAATTTCGTCTGAAATTAGCAGGTGATAATTTTATCAATATTTTTTTCAAAAAAGAACAGAAAACAGGCATTTTCCAGTATAGCCAACAAAACAAAAAAGCGGTTTAAAAACTAACAAATAAATAAATGTTACCAAAGGCAGAACAAGTTACTCTTCTATCTAGCTGGATAAAATTTCTTTTTGTATCTTTTAACTTAGTTTAAAGTGTTTATTAAATTTGAAACACAAGTAATGACGACTGTTAAATTAGAGAAGAAAAAAATGTGACTGGCATAAGGCGGTCATCTGTCTCGATAATTGCTCAAAAATCGAAAATTAAACAAAATACTGATAGAAATCCCAATTGTATTAGCGAACAATCACTGATAAAAAATCTTGTGTGAAAACACCGAGATAGTAACAAGAATAATAGAATGGTATAGAAAGGACTGGGCATGTGGAGAGAACTGCTTTCACTCAGATTCCAGGCAAAGCCATCAATTTTAAGTACTTATGCAGAATATGAACCGAACTTGTTAAAAAAATTTTTTTTAGAGATTCAGTTTTTATGGTATCTTTTGTTTATTAAATTGTTAGGTGAAAGTACAGAATAGTTAAAAAACAAAACAAAACAAAAAAACACCTCTGGTGCTTGTTAAGATAGAGTTAACAAACCGATTTGTTAAAATATGTTGTTTTAAGCAAAAGCAACAGTTCTTACTTAATTGTCACGTCGAAAAATAGTAATATATTCAAAAATTACGAAAATTCATTGCGTAGAAAATTATTTATTGTTAAAAGTAAATTTGCGGAAAATTGGAGAAATTGCATTTTCCCTAGATGCAAGCACCTTGAAGATTGCGAATACAGGGGATATACTTATCTCTCTTTTCGCCAATGTAATGACTGGCGATTTGTTTTAGCCGATGGTGATAGACTTTTTTGTACTAAAAACAAAATAGCAGTTGTTCTACTCAATGAATTTTCGTAATTTGGGGATATATTACTATTTTCGACACAGCAATTAAATTAAGTAAGTACTGTTGTTTTGACTTAAAACCACATATTTAAAAAATCGATCGGTCGACTCTTTCTTAGCCAGCCTCCTCATGTTAAGAATGGGTTTCTAAATAATAACGTTATTATTTCAGCAGCACAGTCAGTATTCCTACTAGCAGCAATAGCAGCACCAGCAGCAGCAACGTTCTTGCTAATTGTAAAGAAAAGAAGGAAGAGAAAGAGGAAATTATTATAATTTATTATTACCAAGGTGCCCGTCTGCTATAGTGCGGAGTTTTTCATTGGTTAGCTCACCTCGCCTGACAGACAGTGATTCCCGAATCTCGTGACTTGCGTTTGATTGGCCTTGTGCCTAATTTGCTCGGTGGGGGAGCAAATAAATACCATCTCGTGACTTGCGTTTGGCACAAGGCCACGCTCGGCTAATCTAAGTGAATTCCGGTGCCGGGTCTATTATTAGACTAAGACCATTTAGTGAAACGGCGTGATCAGTTTCGTCATCAATGGGTGACCCATTTACGTTTCCATATGTAAAAACGAAGCTACAGTTAGTTCACAAATAGATATATTGGTATGCGGCGGGAAGGGGGCAGGTAGGGTGTAAAACTGTTTGTTTCGCGTTGTAGGCATGCAACTACTATTGTGTGTTGAGGTCTTGCTGAAATCTCCCACTTACGGAGATCCTCGGGTACGTGCGTACGTGTGTGTGTGTGTGTGTGTGTGTGTGTGTGTGTGTGTGTGTGTGTGTGTGTGCACGTGCGTGCGTGTGGTGTAAAGCAAACTGCTAGACTACGTATTATCTTTTATTTCGCAATGATGCTAGTGACGGTTTGAGTGCTGGCTGATCTCGTAAGCACTAGTGTCTCTAGTACGAATTCTGAAACCTGGTGGACGAAGTCCTTTTTTCCTCTCTTCCCCTTTCTCATAGAGGAGACGTTGCCAGCCTATCTCTGCTCTATCGTTATTTCCATGGATCGACTGAGCTGAACTTTACCCCCCCCCACCGCCTGTAAAGCAGTCATGATAAACACTTGACTAGCTACAACAGCAATTTCCCTTACTCTCTGTCTGTGCCTAAAACTAAATAAAAATTCCATACACACAGGAAAACACACACACACACACACACACACACACACACACACACACACACACACACACACACACAAACTACATATACATACATACACACACAAATACACACTCACATACACACACGTACACACACATACACACAAACACCCAAGTGCACACACACACATACACAAACACAGGCACACAAACACACACACTCAAACATACACTTATGTACACACGCATGCACACACACAAACAAAGACATAAAAACACACACACATACAAATACAAACACACACATATATACACTACATATACATACACACACATACACACGCAAACACATACACACAAGCACACACACAACACAACACAACACAACACTTAAACATACACACAGAAAATAGCCCCTGGATATAAATTTAAATTATAACAGTGTTAGTTCCAGGAAGGATTAGCCCCTTGATCTCTTAGAACTTACTGAAGTTAAATAAATAATTAAAAAAATACACAGACACAAACAAAGACACACACACACACACACACACACACACACACACACACACACACACACACACACACACACACACACACACACACACACACACACAATCAAAGACCAATTCTTTTATATAGTTAAGATCAATTCTTATGGGAATTAAATTCCAAAACAAAACGAAGCACAATATTCAAAATGTAAAAATTTATTAAAAATTTTTTGATAGATCAATAAATAAATAAAATGACAGATCAGAGCTGTATCACACTGTAATTTAATATCAATTGTAGACCAAAATAAAACTTGGATGCGTTTCTGGAAAAGTTCAAAACATACTAGAAAAAAGTCAGCTAAACGAAAACGCCGAGAATTTGTTTTAAAAGGTAAACCATATTATATCAAGGCGACATTTCGTGCAAAAGTCTTCAAAAATCGATAAAAAAGCAACAAAAACCGTAATGGCGTAATAGAGACAACACATATTAATAAAAAAATTTTAAATCTTAGAAAAATCGAATGTCCAGAAAAAACTTTGATTTACATCAAAGGGCCCACCTTCGGGACAAGATCAAAGTGTAGTATCTGTTCTTCAGATGCTGCATTGCTGCACTTCTATTTCTTGTTCTCTTTCGGTGGAGGAGAAATCCTTCACGACTGAGACAATTTTTATTTTTGTACCTTTTCTCCACGTTAAAAACGACCCTGGTGTCTAACTCTGTCCTGTGGGGAGGCATAGTAAATAGGTACATCAAAGGGCCCACGAGTAAGTTTACAAGTGTAGAGATAACCCCCAGCCAAGATAAATGAGTAAATATCAAAAAGAAATTTTGATCTTTTCTTGCATTCAGAAGGTTTTAGGTCATGGCATTTCGAAACCAAATGCTTCTCATCAGAAGATTAGAAAGGTCTCTACAAAAAGCTGGTTTAAGGACATTAGCTTAGAAATGAGATAAAGACAGATTATATGCATACAGCAACAGGAAGGACGTTGCAAATGTAGGTAGAAAGAAGATAAGAGAAATGAGGGACATATATAAGAGAGCAAGGAAATACCTGGGGGGGGGTAGAGAAATCTAAAAGTTTTGGGTTTTTATTACTGTACACATAGATTCGAAAAAGTTGTCAAAAAACAAATATATAACAAATAAATGTTATCAAAAGCAAGATAAGTTACTTTTCTACCTAACTGGATATAGTTTTTGTGTTTTTATTCAGTGTAACATGTTTATTCAGCTCGAAAAACATGCAGTGTTTACCGATGTATTGGAAAATTCAAAATGGCGGCCGACTCTCTCTCGGAGAGGGTAAGTTTGGGAAAAGGTATTATAAATAATAAACTAGACAAAATACTGTTAGAAATTCGCTCAATATATGTTACCGTGACATAACTTGACATATATTCGGTTGTTTTTTAATAGTATTTTGTCTAGTTTATTATTTATAACATCTTTTCCCAAACTTACCGTGTTAAAGAGACAGTCGGGCGCCATTTTGAATTGTCCAATACATCGGTAAACACTGCATGTTTTTCGAGCTGAATAAACATGTTACATTGAATAAAAACACAAAAAATATATCCAGTTAGATAGAAAAGTAACTTATCTTGCTTTTGATAACATTTATTTGTTATATATTTGTTTTTTGACAACTTTTTCGAATCTTTGTGTACAGTAATACAACCCCAAAGTATTTATAATAAGAAATGGAATATATATATATACATTCCTATAATTTTTTTTTGTGTGTGTAATTAGTAGTTTGTGTTATTCCGTCAGTTATTAACACAGCTGAGCTGGAGCTCCACTGCATCCAGGCTGTCCACTTCATACAGAAGCCCAGTCCACTAGACAATTGATGTTGGGGCTTAGATAACCTGGTATTGGTGGCTGGTCAAGTATCTTTTCCAGCCAGATGTCCAGTTGTTTCTTGAAAGTGTCAGGTGGACACTCTCCTTATATTTCTTATTGCGGCTGGAATGCAATTGAATGTGCATTATTGATATTCATATTAAAAACCCTTTTTTCTATTTATTTAAAAAGAAAATACAACTTGGTTATATATGGGTCATGGAAGTACATTCATCTGCAAAAAAATCTAGCTAATTTACATATTCTTTTAAACATTCATTTTAATTAATTCCCTATTAGTTCTTTCGGTTTTCTTATGGGATGATCATCTTTAGTTAACTATTACGTGTAATTATATTCATGCAGATATTCTAAATGATTTATATTTGCGTAATATTTGTGTAAAAAGCTCATAGCAAACACAAACCCTTGTCTATATATATTTATGTATGCGTATATATATTTGTTTAAAAAATGTTGCCTACCAAACTCCTCTGTCAGGTTTTGGTCTACAGACATGAAACTTTATATATAGAATATTCGAACCTATGTGAAACTCTCTCTCTCTCTCTCTCTCTCTATATATATATATATATATATATATATATATATATATATATATATATATATATCTTTTCAAAACATTACTATACATTGGGTTCAATATCATATAATAATAAATACGAAGTCTGCATTAATCAAAATATCATATTTAAATGTATTTTACGACTTGGCAATGGTGGGCAGCCTGCTGGTTTATATATATAGGCAGTCGAATTTCAATCCTGGCTTGAGCTAGTTGCTAGTCTATCCACACTGATGAGCTGTGATACAGCAAAACAGTACTGTATGTAAACGACTTTATATATTTCCTCCAAACTTCTGGCCTTGATGGAGGAGAAACAAAAACTTGCTGCAAAAAAATCTGAAACAAAATTCATCCCAAAGCAGCAAAACTAAAGCTGGCTTGCTAGGATAATATATATATATATATATATATATATATATATATATATATATATATATATATATATATATATATATATATATATATTATAATACTATTCTATGGTTAATTTTTTATGACGTTAAAAGAACCTACATTTCCAAACCAGTAAAATATGCCCAAATTAACATGCTAATTTGGGCATATTTTACTGGTTTGGAAATGTAGGTTCTTTTAACGTCATAAAAAATTAACCATAGAATAGTATTATAATATATATATATATATATATATATATATATATATATATATATATATATATATATATATATATATACTAGCTGTACCCTTCCACGCATTGCTGTGGCTCAATTTGGTGTAATGGAAAATTCTAATAAAAAGAGACCATGCATATTTCTTATATTCTTAGTACAGCAATCCACTCCAAAAAGTAAAAAAAAAAAAAAAAGGGGCGAAAATGAAAAAAAATGGTACTCTTGCATAATTGGATTCGGATCCTCGGGAGTTACCGTGAATCATGGCTTGGGTTCGATCAACATTCAGTGGATTAAGCCAAATGTTGCTAAAACGTTGAAACACTAAATAGAGTTTTTTTTTTTATTGTATTAAAAAATGTGAGTTTTTATTTAATATTTGGTTGAGGGGGGGTACTATACACAGATTTGAAAAAGTTGTACAAAAACAAATAAATGAAAGCAAAGGTCAGGTAAATTACGTTTCTACCTAACTGGATAACTTTTAGTGTTTTTATTTAATGTAAAATGTTTAATCGGCTTGAAAAACTCAGTGTTTATCGATGTATTTGAAAAAGACGAATGGTTGCAGACACCGTTGAATGCAATAAGTTTGGAAAAATCAGTTAAAAACTAAAAAAATTTACAAAACAGTGTCAGACACCCACTGATTATACGTTATCGTGGCATAGGCTGACATATTCGGTGGGTTTCTGACAGTATTTTGTATAGTTTTTTAGTTTTAAATCAGTTTCCCAAACTTAACATCATCAACAGTGTCCGCCACCATTTGTATTTTTCAAATACACTGATAAACACTGTTTTTCGAGCCGACTAAACGTTACAGTAAATAAAACGGGTTTGTTAATACAAACACAGAAACGAAAAAGTTGTCAGAAATAAATATAACAAATAAATGTTATCAAAGGCAAGATAAGTTATTTTTCAACCTAACTGGATAAGACTTTAGTGGTTTTATTTAGTGTAAAATGTTTAATCGGTTCGAAAGCATGTAGTGTTTATCTGTATATTTGAAAAATACAAATGGCGGCAGACTGTGGTGAACACGTTAAGTTTGAGAAAAAGTTAGGAACTCACTCAATATATGTTACTGTGACATAGGCAGACATGTATTCGGTGGTTTTTAACAGTATTTTACATAGTTTTTTAGTTTTAACTCATTTTCCCAAACTTAACGTGTTTAACGCAGAGTCTGTCACCATTTGTAATTTTCAAATATAGCAGTAAACGCTGTGTTTTTCGAGCCGAATAAACATTTTACATTAAAAAAAAAAAAATTATCCATTTTGGTGATAAAGTAACATATCTTGCCTTCAATAATATTTGTTATACATTTATTTTTTGACAACTTTTTCGAATCTCTATGTACAGTAGTACAAACCTAATAAAAACACTAAAAATTATCCAATTAGGTAGAAAAGTAACTTATCTTGCCTTCGAAAATATTTACTTGTTATATATTTGTTTTTGTTGAAAACTTTTTCAAGTCTTTGTGCAAGTACAAAACCGAAGGGGGTATTTTTCGGTCTAATTTTATTTTTGGTATCGCGCTTAAATTTAAATTTGACGATATCTTTTTTTTAGGGGGGGGGGGAGTATTTTTTTTACGTTAGCTCCACCTCCACAATTTTCGACTATGCTGAATAAGAAAATCTCATTTAAAATTTGCAGAGGCAAGTAGTTTTCGAGATATAAAGACCTGTACTATGCACTATAATTCACTGGCGGTCATGAATAAACACTCCCAACCTCCCCATATTAAGAATGGCTTTCGGAATAAACAACACCCATGCCTAACCACGTGTTTTAATCTTTTACCTGTCTTTTGTCTGTTAAAAACGGCTTGTGGAATAAATACCACCATTCTCCCCATGTTAGGAACGGCTTTCTGAATAAACACCCCCCAACCAACCCATATTAAAAATTGTGGAGGTGGACCTAATGTGAACATTTACCTTCTGTTTTTTTTAATAAATTGTTAGTTGAAAGCACAGAATAGTGACAAAACACCATCCCTGCCCTTGGTAAGAATGGCTGAAAAAAATAAAGGTTTTCTTGGTAGAAACTTTTCTGTATTTCACCAACAATTGCTGGTGCTAATGCACTTACTGATCCATGTTATTTTTTAAATCGTATTTCCAAGTTTAATTAAAGTTTTATGATATGTTTTTTTATTCAATTTAAAGGTTAAAGTACAGAATAGGTACAAAACACCCTCCCCATGTTAAGAATGGCTTTTTAAATAATAACATTATTTCAGCACGAATCGCTCTCTGCATAGTGCATGAGTACCTAATATTTTTTTTTCAGCCATTCTTACCATAGAGAGGGGATGGGGCTTTGTAACTATTATGTGCTTTTAACTAACAATTTATTATTAAGTAAAATTATAAAAAAATAAAAAGATATTGTGAAAGTTGAATTTAACTTGAAAAAAAAAAAAAAATGTGAATTACGCGTCCAACATTGTAGCCGGAGCTTATTTTGCAATAAGGTCACGTTAGTCGATTAATGGGTGCTAATGCACTTACTGATCCGCGCTATTTTTAAAATCGTATTTCCAAGTTTAATTAAAGTTTTATGTTATTTTTGGTATTTTTTTACATTAGGTCCATCTCCACAACACAATTTTCTTTTAAATGACGACTTTTAGAGGTTTTCGAATATGCTGAATATGGAAATTGCATTGAAATTTTGCAGAAATAACTAGTTATCGAGATATAAATAGTTGTTTTATGCATTGTATCCTTTGGCGGCCATCTTTGTTATGCGCGTAGATTTGTTTATGACGCGCGTGCATGTAAAAAAGAAGGCCGCTAGAGATTATAATGCATTATACAACTTTTTATATCTCGATAACTACTTATTTCTGCAAAATTTCAATGCGATTTCCGTATTCAGCATAGAAAATTGTGGAGGTGGACCTAATCTAAAGATTTACCGTTTTTTATTCACTTGTAAGGTTAAAGTACAGAATAGGTACAAAACACCCTCCCCTCCCCATGTTAAGAATGGCTTTTTAAACAATAACGTTATTATTTTAGCACGGATCAATAAGTGCATGAGTACCCAATTTCTTTAATAAAGAAAAAGCATTCATATTTTCTTATATAAAAATAACTTCTGTAAAAAAAGAAAAGAAAGTGTACTTTCCATTTTGTTAAAAAAGGCTTTCTTAAAAAAAAAAACGAAAAAACAAAAAAAAACAACTACGGTAAAAGAAAGCAAAAAACAAAACATTAATCGGTACTCATGCAGAGAGTGATCCGTGCTGAAATAATGACATTATTTAAAAAGCTACTCTTAACATGGGGAGGGGAGGGTCTTTTGTACCTATTCTGTACTTTAACCTTACAATTGAATAAAAAAAAACATACAATAAAACTTTAATTAAACGTAGAAATACGATTTAAAAAAATAGTGCGGATCACTCTCTGCATTAGCACCAAATATTATTTAAGCACGTTACCAATCCGTAAATTTTCTTCGAAAAAAAACTGTACTTTCACCTAACAATTTATAGTTTTAATAATAAAAAAGTTCATATTTCCTTATATGGAAACAACTGTTTATAAAAGCAAAAAACAACAAAAAAAAAAAACTTCGACTTTTATGCTTCAACTCAAAACGCAAGCGAGCAACTTTTTTTTTTTTGCCTGATATAATAAAGAAAAAATTTTTAAATTAAAAAATTTGGAAGATAAACAAATGAATTATGTTTTTTTTTTTACTTATGGAGTAAACAGAAAATGAAATCTAATTCGTCTCGTCAAATCGTGGTGTATGAAATGAATTGAAAAGGAAGTTCAGTTCTACCAACAAAACAGGTCCGCAGTATCGGCTTACAAAAAATATTTTTATTTTATTTAATATTTTTATAATTGGCGAAGTTAATTTATTTTAATAACATGGAAACATCCCTGGACTCTAAATATGGATCGTCTGAAAATTTCAAATCAATTGGTAATGTAAAAATATGGTTTTATCGATTTTGAATGAACCAAGAATTATATGTATATAGCATTTCGGCCCGGCGTTGCTCGGATGTTTGGAGGTGTATGCTGAGCAACAAATAAAAAAAAAAAAAAAAAAAAGCGGTATTTTTTAAAACTTTGATCCCTATTATATTTATTGTTTTGTGCTCAAATTAAGTTATTAAGTTAAATCCATGTCCAAGGTACTATATCTAAAGTTTCAAGTGCGTAGACCCAAAATTATCGAAGGAGTTGGTAGAGTTCTCAAAGGTCAATACGTTGAACTTTGACCCCTTAATCGCCAAATTTCTGGCCAAAAACTGATCACATCGATTTTCCCAAATCTCAGTACCCTGTATATCAAATTTGTAGATTAAAAATTGACAGAGTTACTGCGTAGGGAATTGTACACAGACACACACACACACACACGTTCACTTATATATATATATATATATATATATATATATATATATATATATATATATATATATATATATATATATATTATGACAAATTACATAGCTGACAACGGGGACCTGCAATCTCTGAGAGTCTAGAGTAAATATTTTTTTTTAGATGTGTCCAAAAACCTTTATAAGCAGCTTTGTCTGTTCGCCTGACTGTTGCACTAAAATTTGTGACGTCATTTTCTCTGCTACACGTGCAGATTAAGCAGACGTATCTTCAGAACATCCATTTTTTTTCTTTTTGCAAGGGTGTTTGCTTTTCTGGCGTTTTCAAAAGCCGCAAAACAAGAAATTCTTTGGAAATGGATGCCCTACTGTAGAAAATAAAAGCAGACAAATAACAAAAATAGATATGAGTTGGCAGGATGTCGGGGTTAGGGTTAGGGTTTTGGAAGAATTGGGTTAGCAGCAATACGGGTGGGCGGCAAGCGGGTGGTTGTTTAGAAGTAATTGGAAGAGAATGCTATGAAGAAGAGTATTACACTAAAAGTTCAAGGTCATTATATATATATATATATATATATATATATATATATATATATATATATATATATATATATATATAAATATATATATAATATATATATATATATATATATATATATATATATATATATATATATATATATATATATATATATATATATATATATATATATATATATATATATATATATATATATATATATATATATATATATATATATATATATATATATATATATATATATATATATATATATATATATATATATATATATATATATATATATATATATATATATATATATATATATATATATATATATATATATATATATATATATATATAAAAAAAAAAAACTTGTGATATGTACTTATTCAATACAATATGGCGGCGTAAAACTTTTTCCCACGTGTGTTTTGAATTCAATTATTTTTTGGTGGGGGAAGGGGTGCCTATAAACACTACAATAAGTATGTGTCTTTATTAAAATTCGTTTTTGCAGACTTTGCATATATCCATATTTTTTTTTAAATCTTTTTTTTTCTTTTTCAAATCTTTTTCATTCCATATAAAACACTCTTTCGCAGATTTTTTGAGAAATATACGCCTGTCTCTGAGTAGGGTTTTGTGGGTCATCTGCTGTTCCATGAAACACGTGTAAGGCTTACTCGGTGAAAAAAAAATGAATAAAAACTTATCAGTGGGAAAATTAAATACATCTCCCGGTTTATGATAATAACTAACGAGCGATCAAGTTTCAAACCTGGTTTGAGTTAGTTGTTAGTCTAGTCTCACTGATGAGCTGTGATACAATGAAACAGTATTATATGTGGAGGAATATATATATATATATATATATATATATATATATATATATAGTCATCCACTTACAGTACTGTTTCGCAGCTCATCAGTGCGGCTAGACAGGCAACTACCTCAAGCCAGGATTGAAACCCGACCTTCTGTACAACAGTCAACGCTCCTAACCATTACGCTATTGGCGGCTGCTGAGCGAGTAGTGAGTTTAACGATGTTTTCACATCGTCCGAAATACCTCCGCTCGATTTGCTTACACAAAAAGCGTCGCTTATATATGCTAATGGTAATTCGTGTATCACTTCTCAATATGCTAAACTCAAGATGAGAAACATTATAGTCATCCTCATACAGTACTGTTTCGCTGTTTCACAGCTCATCAGTGCGGCTAGACAGGCAACTACCTAAATATATATATATATATATATATATATATATATATATATATATATATATATATATATATATATATATATATAGTAAGATGATTGATAATTGATAATTAAAATTAAAAATTCGGTTTCATAAGAAGGAACACAACAAAGCCAATAAATTGTACGATCGTTTCGGAAACGATGTTTTTATTGAGATAGACATTAAGTCATGGACAATAATTTTAACATATTGGTTGTTTTTTTTTTAAATAAACCTAGCATTTTTTAAGTAAGGCAGATGTTTTTCTTTTTTAATTTTTTTATTCAATTTTCACCCCAAACAAGGCACAGTGCCACTTTGAAGCAGGGGGCTACTATCAGGGACTTAATTAGCGGGGTCATTATGAAGGGAGATGAGTAGAAAGATGTTTGTAAATATTACACTTGAACTTCTGCATATCAGTGCAGTTGGGAAAGCAGAATCCTGGAAGGGAGTTCCAAAGACCCGCAGTTCTGGGGAAGAAACTATTGGAGCAAAAGGCTTGGTCGGGGGTAGTTACGTCGGGGAGGTACAAGTGTTTGCAGTTCGTCAGAGCATTCACCATTGAAGTATTTGTAGAACAGGCAGAGGGATGCCACATCACGTCGATGGGACAGAGGCTGAAGCCTAGATGACAGTTCAGGACCTATCAGGTTGGCGACTCTCTTTTGAACCCTGTCTAGGAGCGAGAGACAAGCAGCACATGCACCAGCCCAGATGTAACAACAGTACTCCATACATGGGCGAATGGTGGCCTTATAGAGGTATAGGATACTGTCAGGCGTAAGTAGTTTTCTAGCACGGTAGAGGGAGCCAACCTTCCTTGCAGCAGCCTTGGCAATGCTCACAATGTATCTATTCCAGTTCATATTCCCTGTAAACCTAAGGCCGAGGAGCTTAAAAGAAGTACTTTCAGGCAATGTGTTCTTGGCCATTGGCCATTGCTATTGGTGGTAGAGAAGTATCTGGAAAATATTCAAATATAAAGGAAAATCGTTACTTATTGATGTTGATAAACAAAGTAAGATAAGCTGAGAATAAAAAATTAGGATAAAATTATAAAGCTGAATTGGGTTTAAATATAGGTTTATAATAACATGTTTTTAAGAAAATTTAACAAAGATATATATATTTTACCTTATAATGGTTCGCCTTTTGAAATTCGTAATTATCATCGTCAAAGCATTCATTTGGGTGTTAAATGTAGCTTATAAATATTTTTGCCGATGACTTTGTTTCAAATAATATATGTTAAAATTATTGTCTATGACTTAATGTCTATCTCAATAAAAACATCGTTTCCGAAACGATTGTACAATTTATTGGCTTCGTTATGCTCCTTCTTATGAAACCGATTTTTAATTTTTAATTTTAATTATAAATTATCAATCATCTTACTAAATATTAAAATAGCTCTAGGAGATATATGCCTATTGAGCTTATTATATATCTGCATTACAACGACCACTGTTCTTTCTTTTATTTTAATTACATTAGTAATTTTACTATCACATTAAAATACACTCTGCTCTTTAGACTACTGTAGACTACTTTAGACCCCTTTAAATTATATATATATATATATATATATATATATATATATATATATATATATATATAGCTTAGTGCGTTAGAAGAAAGGAGTGAGCTCAATTCTATAAGAGGAGATTATCTGGACAATATAAAGCTCAACAAGTATCATTGGAGCTTCTATAGGAGAGCAATAGGAATGTGAAATGAAGTCACAAAAACTATATATTGGTAAATATAGATTGGTTCATTTATTTAATAAGGGAATATAAACAATTAGTTGTGGGATAGAAGGGACTGTTTATGCCAAGGCATTTCGAAACCTAATGCTTCTCATCAGAAGAGTAGAGAAGATGCTAGGTAACATAGTGGGGATACGGCGCCTAGTGTGGGATTCATTAGGAACGAAATAGATCAATTAAAATTATAGATGATGTTGAAGGGGGGGGGGTTAATCGAATTCTAAATAAAGGAGGAGCATATTATACCAGACAAAAAGAAAAAAAAGTGAACAAATCACTCATCGACTGGTGCAATATTTTTTTTTTTTTTTTTTAAGTTTTCCATTTTTGGGCAGGTTTGTTTTAAGTCATTGTTTGAGACTGTGTTTTTTTTTATGGACTCTTTTTTACGACTGCATTTTTCTGTGGTAACATTTACCACTCACTGGACAAAGCAGGGGAGGGTAGAGCGGTAGCTCTAGATATATCTAAGGCTTTTGACAGGGTATGGGATAAAGGTCTTCTCAGGAAAATTAAATCATGCGGTATCACTGGAAGAATACTTAACATAATTAACTCCTTCTTAGATAAAAGAAAATCCAGATTGTTCTCAATGGTCGTACATCTAAACAATATGATATAAATGTGGGAGTGCCTCAAGGGTCTATCCTTGAACCACTATTATTCCTAATATTCATAAATGTCCTCGCTGATAAAATTGTCTGCAAGATGGGTATATATGTTGATGACACCACGCTCTATAACAGACACGATAGGAAAACAAATGAACACATATCTAAAGTAATGGCAGAAACACTAGACGGATCTGTAGTGGAATGGGGACAAAAATATTTGGTCACCTTCAATGCTGCCAAGACTTTCCTTCAATAACTACAAGAAACCTTCTCTACCACCAATAGCAATGGTCAAAGACTCTTTATCTGAAAGTACATTTATTAAACTCCTCTGCCTAACGTTCACAGGAAACATGAGTTGGAACAATAACATTGAGAGCATTGCCAGGACCGCTGCGAAAAAGGTAGGTTCTCTCTCCCGTGCTAGAAAGCTACTAACGCCTGAAAGTATCCTGTACCTCTATAAGGACACCATTCGCCCATGTATGGAGTATTATTGTCAAATTTGGGCTGGTGCATCTGCTACTAGTCTCTCGCTCCTAGACAAGGTTCAAAAGAGAGTCGCCAATCTGATAGGTCCTGAACTGGCATTTAAGCTTCAGCCTCTGACCCATCGACGAAATGTAGCATCCCTCTGCCTGTTCTACAAGTATTTTAATGGTGAATGCTCTGAAGAACTGCAAGCACTTGTACCCCCTCGATGTAAATACCCCCAACAAACCCGACAAGCAGCTAAATCCCACCCCTTCATAGTAGAGATCCCTAGATGTAAGAGAGCCTTCTACTCCAGTAGTTTCTTCCCCAGAACCGCTAGACTTTGGAATTCCCTTCTGGGTTCCTGCTTTCCCAACTGTACTGACATGCAGAAGTTCAAGTGTAACGTGAACTGACATCTTGCTGCCCAACTCCCCACATAGTACTCCTGTAGCTTATGTCCCTGACAGTAGTCCTCTACATCAAAGTCGCTATGTGCCTTGTTTGAGTGAAAATGTAATAAAAAAATTTTTTTTTTAATTTCTTTCTTTTTTTTCTTCATATTGACCATTTATGATAAAAAGCCTAGGCACGGCAGCCAAAATAAATACATGTAACGTAGCCGTTAAATATAACAAAGGAAATAAATACAAATACTGGTCACAGCACCAAAATAAATATATGTAACGTGGCTATTACATTCAAAACAATGTTCATTACAGTTCAAACTTCTTTCGGCCCCACACTATCCGGCATTGTTGTAAAGGACCAAACAAACAAAAATAAATAAATATGACTCTGCTTTTCTTTTTTTTTTAACATAAACATTTATTGCCGTTACCCTCCCGTCTCGACACCACTTAAAAGTCTCTCACCATCGTCCATCTCGCCTGGCATACACTTTTCTTCTAGAACCACACGCCAACCATAGCCAGCCATTTCTCGTCTTCCCTTTACATGTCCATTTCCTCTGAAGCACACTTTGCTTCTCCGACCACGTGGTGCATTTGTTCTCCTTTTTTTCATTCTTCTTCTCATGCACACTTCCTAATTTGCACATTTTTGGCTACTCCTGCTGCTGCTAATCTCTTCGGTAGCCATTCATCCTTCTCTGCTGCTGCTGACATTTTCCCACACACTCATATGCTCATATACACTGTGTTGCAGTAAATCCCTTCACTGATGATTCCCGAAAGGATGAAACACTAGTGTCTGTAGCTATTATATATATATATATATATATATATATATATATATATATATAATAGCTATATGATATATATATATATATATATATATATATAATAGCTACCTAGATGTCAAAACATCGTTAATTCATTACCCACACAGCATCAGCCGTATAGCATAATGGTGAGAAGCCTTGACTCTCATTTGGGCGGTCAGGTTTCAATCCTGACTTGAAGCAGTTGCCTGTCTAGCCACACTGATGAGCTGTGAAACAGCAAAGCAGTACTGTATGTGGATGACTATATATATATATATATATATATATATATATATATATATATATATATATATCCAAATAAAATTTTATAACGAATTTCATAACAAATATATACATATATATATATATATATATATATATATATATATATATATATATATATATATATGTATAAATAATATTTTATGTATCGAGTCTTAAGATTTACTCCAAAAGTGATTAATACGTGAATTGAGGTAGTTATGAAAATATGTAGATGGCAATTAAGCTACACAGATTCATCTGCATTAGTTGATCGCTTTTTTATTTGTTTGTATATTTACCTTACAAGGCTCAACTTTAATAATCTTAAAGGGGCTTATTATTATAAGTATTAACTGGTGGGACCAGTGGAAATTCCGCAGGGGACTCATTCAAATGTCATATATTGATATTGGCATTCTGTAGATGTTCAGTGTAAATGAAAACGCTCTGATATTGTAGCTCTAAAACTGCAAAAGTATTTATCTAAGCTAGCAGGAACGCCTGGCGTAGGCCAGTGATAAAGTACGCTTAAATATGATATTTTAATTCTTTCAGATTTCAAATATTTAATTGTAGAGTTAATATTCTATCGATCTTTATATATTATAAAGTTGCAATTTCAAAAATAAAACATATATCTATATGACTTGGGTGCATCAGCTTGAATCGAAACTGAAACCAAAACTTATGAAAAAAATATATGTATATATAACTTGAGTTCCTTCAGCTGTAATCGAAAGCGAAACCAAATGTTATGAATAATTTTTGGTAAAATTATTTATTATAAGAAATGGAAGTCCATAACAATTAAACGACTCTGATGTAAGCGTGACACAGAAAATAACACACACACTATCGTATTAATATATAGATAATTATTTTGTATACCTACTGACACTAGTGTTTAATGCTTTCGCAATCATCAGTGCAGGAAGTGATACAAGGAACGTTCCAAAATAATGCCTCTTATTTATTATTCCACCGGATTAGATCAGAAGGGGACTGCAAATGGCAGTGCTATGATTGAACTTATGCATTTATGACCTGAAAGTTTCATCTCTCTGATACTGACAGTGTGAGATGCTAAGAAAGCAACTGGCGCCTATTGAACGTTTATGAAGCTGATGCAGTTGATGTCAGCATAGTTAGGAGATGGGTTCGTCGATTTCAGATACAGATTAATTTAGTATTTCTACGTGATTTGAAAGTATTAAAAATATTGAAAATATTGAAAATACTAAAAAACATAAAAAATATTAAAATATTGAAAATATTGAAAATACCAAAAAATATTAAAAATATTAAAAATATTGAAAATATTGAAAATATTAAAAATATGAAAAATATTGAAAATATTAAAAATATTAAAAATATTGAAAATATTTAAAATATTGAAAATATCAAAAATATCAAAAATATTGAAAATATTGAAAATATTAAAAAATATTAAAATATTAAAAATATTGAAAATAGCAAGAATATTAAAAAATATTAAAATTATTAAAATATTATAAACATTAAAAATATCCAAAAATATTTAAAAAATATTAAAAATTAAAGGCTAATGTTCTGTTACTCACAAGGGCAAAATTCGACACAATGTTGATTTTTAATGTGGGGAAAATCCAGCTCTAAAAAAACAAAAAACAAAAAAAAAAACGATACTCTATCTTAGACCAAAAACAACACTTACATCAGTGTAGAACAGATACTACACTTTGTATTATTTATTTGCAAAAAAATATTTTAAAATAAAAAACAAACATTTAGAACAAATTAGGCACAAGGCCATTCCAAAGTGTGGATATTTTTGGTCATAAAGACTAACAAATGTCTATCCTACTCTTAACTAGAAATATCTCAGTCACCACAATACCACATTTACTCTAAATGGCCACCTTACTTGATATATCATCAAATTGATTTTTTTTTTTCACAGGTGTCACCACTTATCAAGGCCAAGAGGCCACTCGAGGATAAGGGTTAATGAGTATACATTAGCCAATGTGATTATAGCGTAGTAAACATAAGTAGTGGGAATTTCGTCAAATTAAGTATAAAACTATTTTTTAATTTTTGCCAAGTTTAAGTTTTAGAGATGATTGGTCGGATTATGTGACTTTTTTTTTTTTTTTACACAGGCATCATCACATTATCAAGGCCGAGAGGCCACTCGAGGGTAAGGGTTAAAGAGTGTACAGTAGAAATTGGACAATATAGTAATCAATTCGGTAAATTTGTTAACTTATATGGAACGGCTCATCAAGAACTTGTTTACGTTAGACTTGAAGACAACCATATTGTAGTCAGCCGGAAAGCAGGAAAACGGAAGACAATTTCACAGGCGTGCAGTTCTAAGAAAGAAGCTTTTTTCATGGAATCTACGTTTAGGTTTAGGCACAGATAAAGAGTGGAGGGAATTATTGATAGTGTTTTCTGCTAGACGCGTGTTTCTTGTGAAAGTTTGGTGAGGGGGGACCATAGATTGAAGCTCAGTCGAGCACTTGCCATGAAAATAACGATAAAGCAGAGACAAACTCGCAACATCTCTTCTGTGAGATAGATGTTGCAGGGAAGAGAAAAGGACATCTCCTACGAGGCTACGAAATCTATTTTGAACTCTATCAAGGCAGGATAAGTCCTTTCTAGCAGCTCCTGCCCAGATGTGGCAACAGTATTCCATCCTTGGCTCTTATATAGATAGAGAATTTTATCAGCAGTGAGATATCTACTGGATCGATAGAAAGATCCGACCATTTTTCTAGCGGCCTTAGCAACAGATTTGACGTACGTGTTCCATTTAAGATCAGGAGTAAAGGTCAAGCCCAGAAGCTTGTCAAAACTTGAGGCCTCCTGAAGACGAGAGCCATTCATTTCAATTGATGCCAAATGTGGATCAGAGTGTTGATGATGTAAAGAGAGAAGCTTGGTTTTAGATGCATTAAAAGTAGCCAACCACTCCTTTCCCCATTGTACCACTTGCGCAAGATCAGAGGAGAAAGAATTGGAGAGAACTTGGTCGTTTACTGTCTTAGATGTGCTACCATAGATGGTAGTGCCATCAGCATAAATGTCTACGAATGATGTAAGGATGTGATTTGGAAGATCATTAATGTAGATCAGAAATAGAGTTGGACCCAGGATGGATCCCTGAAGGACTCCAGCATTAATACTGTGAGCTTCTGATTTTTGCCCCTCAACTACTACTCTTATGAACCTATCAGAAAGAAATGATTTAATAATTGAGAAGACATTTTCAGCTATACCATAGCTAGAGATCTTGTGAAGTAAACTTTTATGCCATACCCTATCAAAGGCCTTAGATATGTCAAGAGCAATTGCTCTAGAAAGGTTGCCTCCGTCGAGAGATTTGCTAATCCTATGAGATATAACTGTAAGCACATCTGCTGTAGATCTAGCAGAACGGAAACCATATTGAGTGTCACTAAGAAGGTTATTTTTGTTTAGATGGTTGATTACTTCTGTATTTAACACAGATTCCAGCAACTTACTCATGACGCACCGAGAGTAGCCACGCTTATTGGCCTGTACTGAGAGGGGGATGAGCGATCACCTGAATTCTTAAATACAGGGCATACTGATGAGATTTTCCAGGGTGATGGGAAGTTATTCTCCTTAAGACAACGTTTAAACAGTTTTGTATGTATGGGCACTAGTTCTGGTTGAAGTTTTTTGAGTACTATAATTGGAATACCGTCAGGGCCAGTTACTTTACTGGAATCAAGGTTTTTGATTAGCTTGGCAACATCACGTACAGATATAATTTGAAATTTTTTTTTTATAAATATACATACACACAATCATGCACGCTAGATTCTGCTCCAAGCTAAAAGGCCAAATCTCGCTCAAAATAGCACAATTTAAAGTAAAGCAAACACTGCCATATTTCTGTCCATACCGAACTGCATCCACTTGTCTCCTGTATCTGTGTCTCCTACTCCCTTGTTTCCGTACCCGGTCTCCAGAATTAACCCTTCCTCTACTCCCATTCCTTGTAATGCTTCCCTTGTCTCCAAACTCGACCCAGTCTATACCGAACCTTATCTGCCTGTCTCCTACATCTCCGTCTCCGACCTAGTCTCCATACTTCGTCTCGAGAATTAACCCTTCCTCTACCCTCATTTCCAGACCCTTCTCCTTGATCTGCTGTCGCTGTAAATACTTCCATCCTTGATTCAATGTATTTTTTATCGTCTGCATCCCATCCCCCTCTTTCCCTGCGCACCTGTTGTTGTGTCACGCGGCTTGACTGGCGTAGTCTTCTTCTTCTGCCTTGTAGTTGCAGCTTTCGTAGCATTGCGGGTGGAGGTCAAAAAGGCCAGACTTGCGTGCGTCTCAACACAAACGTGCACAGCTTTCTTGTGCACGTATTATTATTATTTTTATTTATTTTTTTTTTTTTTTGCGTGTGTATTTTAGGGGTCAGATTCATGAGGTGTTCCTATTTACAATGCCTCCCCACAGGACAGAGTTAAACACCAGGGTCGTTTTTTAATGTGGAGAAAAGGAACAAAAATAAAAATTGTCTCAGTCGTGAAGGATTTCCCCTCTACTGACAAAGAACAAGAAATTGAAGTGCAGCATCTGAAGAACAGATACTACACTTTGATCTTGTCCCGATGCAGCAAGATATTCACATTACATTTAAATTTCTCCATGTTGGTACAGTCGGAGAAACAGAAAGCAGGAAAGGAATTCCAAAGGCAAACAGTTTAAAGAAAAAAGCTATTCGAGTAGAAAGTTCTTTTTCTTTTTTTATAGAAAATAACTCCAGACAAGGCATTAAGCCATTGGTGTAAAGAGCCCCCCCCCACCTCAAAATACTAATTTATGGTCAAAAACTCGCCAACAATAAGTGTTAGATGGAATATATTCTGACCCAGAAAACAGCAATGCTTCTCTTTTTGTCAGAAACATCGCTCCTGGAATGTGAGGACTAAAGGACAAAATAAGAGAAGCGAGAGCTACGCGGCTATCAAAAGTAAACCCAAGATCCACTTTCTGCTCTCCTATTTTCCGGCATCTAGAGACATCTACAGTGAAGGGGTGGGATTTTGTTGATAGTCGGGTTGATTGTCCAGTATTCACATTGAGGAGGTACAAGTGCAATATGTTCATTGGAGCACATTCTGCAGAAGAACTTGTAAAATAATCACAGAGATGCAATAATGCATTGATGTGACAGTGGCTGGAACTTGGTAGACAGTGTGGTACTTTTTAGGTTAGGGATTCTTTTTGGTACCCTGTTCAAGAGATTGGTGATTGGTGCATCAGAAACAGCAACACTACTCCATGCATGGGAGTATCATGGATTTATGGAGGTATAGGATACTGGCAGGTGTAAGATGTTTTCTAGCCTAGTAGAGGGAACCCACCTTCCTTGCAACAGACTTAGCCGCATCTTCTATATGTTCATTCAAATTCATGTTGTTTAAAGATTTTATTGAGTACTAGCGGGGTGGAGGCGGCACCCAGCATTACCCGGTCGTAAAATATGCTTAAATATATTTTAATTCATGCAGATTTCGTATTTATTATTACAGTGCCAATTCTCTATTGAATATTATATTGTACCCAATTCAATTTATAGCAGTGATTTCAAAAATTAAAAAGAAAATATGACTTGTGTGCCATCAGTTAGAATCGAAACCAAAACAGCCGTGTTCCCTATTGTTTGAGCTTTAAAATTAAACCACTTCAAACTATGAATGAATTTGCGCATGGGCAAAAGTAATAGAAATATGTTGAAAGATTGAAATGAACATTTTGCATTTCAACTTGCCGGCATATTTTTGTATGCGTTATTCATCTGTTCAAATGAAGATTTTACTCATTATAAACCATCTTTCTTTTTTTTTTTTTTTTACAAAGGAGTTACCACTTATCAAGACCCGGAAGCCACTCGAGGATAAACGTTAATGGGTATACATTAGTCAATGGGATTATAGCGTAGTAATCATAAGTAGTGGAAATTTTGTAAATTGGATTACTTATGGGGACGGTTCATCAAGAATTTGTTTACATTGGACGATGACAATCAAATTGTAGTCAGTTGGAAAGCAGGAAAAGGGAACAGAGTTCCACAGGCGTACAGTTTTAAGAAAGAAGCTTTGTTCATGGAATCTACGTTTTGATTTAGGCACAGATAAAGAGTGTGGGAAATTGTTAATATTGATCTTTAGTGAATGATTATAATTTTTTTTGTTAATTTCAATATGTGACCAGTAGTTTAAGAGTTTATTGGTTAAATATTTTCACACAGACACACACACATCTACTGTTTTATTTATATAGAAAGAAAAACTCCTTGACCGTTGGGTCAGTATTCATTATATCTATCATTAGCTGCTCTTTATTGCGTTGAATATTGTTGCCACATCTGGCTGGTGCATCCTCCACCAGTCTCTTCTTTTTAGGCAGGGTTCAAAAAAGAGTTTCCAATCTAGTAGGTTCTGCAATGTTGCATCCCTATGGCTGTTTTTTTAATGGAATATGCTCTGATGAACCCATAGCAATGGTTCCCCCTTAATGTAAATATTGCCCATTAACCCGACAAGCAGCAAAATCTCATGCCTTCATTGTAGATGTCCCCTGATGCCGGAAAGGAGCTTACTTTTATTTCTTCTTCCCTCAAACCGCTAAACTTTGGAATTCCCTCCATGTTTTCTGCTTCTCCAACTGTACTAACATGGAGAAGTTTTAGATATATAGTGTTTCCCTGTTATTTTTTAGTCTCCCCGTTAGCCCACGTTATTTTAAACATATTTTAAACGTATATTTTCCAAATTGGACTCGTCTCGTTTTTTTTTTTTTTAAATAAAGTAAATCCCTCGATTCAGCTCTAGAAGAGTGAGGGCTAAACCGGTCAGTTGACCTTCAATTTTTTTCCATTTTTCTTTTCTTTTAATCATGAATAATAAAACTTGTCTATCCCTCATAATTGCAATGTAGAAGTTTAAATGTAATGTGAACAGACATCTTGCTGCTCAACTCGCTACTTAGTGTGTCCCTGTTGGCATGGTCTCTATTTATAATAGGCCATTACGTTTTAGCTACAATGTGCCTTGAATATGCATGATAAATAAATATTTTCTTTAGTCTGACAATCATGTTTTTACAAGAAAGTATTAGAAATAGCTCCACTACCGTGTGGATGCCTTAGGAAAGGCAAAGGTTAAGGGAGTAAACCCTAACAAAAAATCCAGTCTGGAGTTCCGATAGGTGGATGGTGAAGCTCTGCATCATTATTCAGGTAGCTCCTTAATGGAGTACTATTGCCAGATCTGAGCAGGAGCTGCTAGAAAGGACTTATCCTGCCTTGATAAGGTTCAAAATAGACTTTGTAGCTTCATGGGAGATGTCCTTTTTTCTTCCCTGCAACCTCTTTCTCACAGAAGAGATGTTGCGAGTTTGTCTCTGCTTTATCGTTATTTTCATGGCAAGTGCTCGACTGAGCTCCATTCTATGGTGCCCCCTCGCCAAACTTTCACAAGAAACACTCGTCTAGCTGAAACCACTAACAATAATTCCCCCCACCTCTTTATCTGTGCCTAAACCTAAACATAGATTCCATGAGCAAAGCTTCTTTCTTAGAACTGCATGCCTGTGGAACTGCCTTCCGTTTTCCTGCTTTCCAGCTGACTACAATATGGTTGTCTTCAAGTCCAATGTAAACAAGTTCTCGATAAGCCGTTCCTCTTAAGTTAACAAATTTATTGAATTTCCATTACTGACAATACTATATTGCCCAATTAACTACTGTACACTCTTTAACCCTTATCCTCGAGTGGCCCCTGGGCCTTGATAAGTGGTGATGCCTATAAAAAAAAAAAAAAGAATATGCTCCTGCAGCTGCACTGAAACAGACTGTATTGGTTCGCCTTTCCATTGGAGTCTGCCTGCAATGTCGAGAGGGGACCCTGATAAATGGGCAAACCAAGGTTCTCTTATTACCTATCCAGGCCTGCACCTGGTAAGCCACAGTAGACGCTGTAGTAAACCAAACTAGGTGCAAACAAGAGACAAACTAGGTGCAAACAAGAGACAGAAGGTTGCCATTAAATTTACTTGAAAATGGATGACGTCATAAAGAAAAACTGAGAACTTTTGGCAAATTTTGGCCAAATAAACTTATGACGTCATCTATTTTCAAGTAAATATATTTTTCATAGTAATTATTATTATTTTTTTTTTAAATTTTTATTACATTTTCACCCCAAACAAGGCACATTGCCACTTTGATGTAGGGGGGCTACTATCAGGGACATAAGCTACAGGGGTACTATGTGGGGAGTTGGGCAGCAAGATGTTGATTCACGTTATACTTGAACTTCTGCATGTCAGTACAGTTGAGGAAGCAGGAACCCGGAAGGGAATTCCAAAGTCTAGCGGTTCTGGGGAAGAAACTATTGGAGTAGAAGGCTCTCTTACATCTAGGGATCTCTACTGTGAAGGGGTAGGATTTTGCTGCTTGTCTGGTTTGTCGGGGATATTTACATCGAGGGGGTACAAGTGCCTGCAGTTCTTCGGAGCATTCACCGTTAAAGTACTTGTAGAACAGGCAGAGGGATGCAACGTTTCATCGATGGGTCAGAGGCTGAAGCTTAGATGACAGTTCAGGACCAATTAGGTTGGCGTCTCTCGTTTGAACCTTGTCTCGGAGTGAGAGACATTTGTTTTTATCAACTGTTTCTCCCCTTATTACTCTCTCTTCCTCCCCCTTCTCCCCCCCCCTTAGTCTCTTAATTCTTATACTACTTCTTATTGTTCACCATTCTTTTGAGTTTTTTGTTTTATTTTTTTTACATAGGCATCACCACTTATCAAGGCCAAGAGGCCACTCGAAGATAAGGGTTAAAGAGTGTACAGTAGAAAATAGACAATATAGTAATCATTAGTAATGGAAATTCGGTAAAATTGTTAACTTATATGAAACGGCTCATCAAAAACTTGTTTACGTTAGACTTGAAAACAACCACATTGTAGTCAGCTGGAAAACAGGAAAACGGAAGACAATTCCACAGGCGCGCAATTCTAAGAAAGAAGCTTTGTTCATGGAATCTACGTTTAGGTTTAGGCACAGATAAAGAGTGGGATCATTAGTGATAGTGTTTTCTGCTTGACGGGTGTTTCTTGTAAAAGTTTGACGAGGGGGGACCATAGATTGAAGCTCAGTCGAGCACTTGCCATGAACATAACGATAAAGCAGAGACAAACTCGCAACTTCTCTTCTGTGAGATAGAGGTTGCAGGGAAGAGAAAAGAACATCTCCTACGAGGCTACGAAGTCTATTTTGAACTCTATCAAGGCAGGATAAGTCCTTTCTAGCAGCTCTTGTCCAGATGTGGCAACAGTACTTCATACTTGGACGTACCTGGCTCTTATATAGATAGAGAATTGCATCAGCAGTGAGATATCTACTAGATCAGCAGAAGGATCCCACCATTTTTCAGCGGGCTTGGCAACGAATTTAATGTATATGTTCCATTTAAGATCAGGTGTAAAGGTCAAGCCCAGAAGCTTGTCAAAACATGAGGCCTCCCCAAGACGAGAGCCATTCATTTCAGTTGATGCCAGATGTGGATCAGAGCGTTGATGATGTAAAGATAAAAGTTTGGTTTTAGATGCATTAAAAGTAACAAGCCACCTCTTTCCCCATTGTACCACTTGCTCAAGATCAGACGAGAGAGAATCAGAGAGAACTTGTCGTTTACGGTCTTAGATCTGCTACCATAGATGGTAGTGTCATCAGCATAAATGCCTACGAATGATGTAAGGATGTGTTATCAATTTTGATTACTAGAGTAAATGGAAGGTAACGATGGTCAAGTGGGTCATGACACAGACTGTTAACCTGAGTGTTCCAAGTTCGAATCTGGTTTGTTCCACTAAATTCATTTTCACTTAGGATGTTGTCTATTTTCATGTTATCCTTTCCATAAGTAGCTGATGTCTTTCTAGAAAGAATTCTTACAAGAAAATATCGTAGAAACCAATGCCAACAATAAAACTTTGGGTTCATACCCTAAGCATTTATTTTTTAATAGATTACAAAGGTAAATTATTAAAAAATGTAGCAAAAGGCCAAATAAAAGGAAAAAGGGCCAGTTGTGACAAACAATTACTAACTAATCTAATCTAGCTAGGTCCTACTATTTCTGTTGAACTCGGGAATTTGGATGGAATTTTGAATGCAACCCTTTATTTAATTCATGGGGATAGCATGCTCTTGTTTCGTCAGCCATGACTGGATAGAGGTCCTAAGTAATTCGCAATTGTATTTTTTGGTCACCCACACTGAGAATTGAACCTTCAACCTTCAGGAGAACATCACTTTTTACAATTGATTTTTCCAAGTACTTTAATCACTGCGCTACAGGTTCTTGTGGAAAATTCCGTCCAAATTCTCAAGTTCAACAGAAACATTCCAGAGTTCGACAAAATACACCTTAAGAAGGTGGGAGGTTACATCGACCGAAACGTTGTGAAAATGACATTCAAGATGAGAACAGTAGTATGAAGAATCCAAATAATACGAATAATCAATCCTCATCTCAAAAATTCAAAAACGTAATACTCTACACATCCTTCTGCAAAGACCAAAAGAAGGAAACTTACTCAAAACCCATATTTGGCAATATGCAAAGGGGAGGGTAGTGTTATTGAAAACACCCCCTCCCCATTACTAAACTGACAGATTTGTCAGTAGAAAAGGGGCCAAATGCTTTATTTAAAATGCACTCCTTTCAAAAACTTTAAAGGGAGAGCTGCATCTTTGACAAATCATTACTAACTAGCTGAGCATTACCACTATTGAGCAATGGAAGAGTTTATTAGCCATGCATATGCACTGTTAATGATGTATGTAAGTGAAATCTGGCCAGTAGAACGTTGAGGACATGCGTTTCATGAAGAGGAATGATATCAAAATGATACAAAGAATGTGTAATAGGAGTCTTAAATATAGTCTTAGATCTGATGACCTCAGAGGATAATGTGTACATTATAGGGAGACGTGTGTAAAAGAGTAGACTTCGATGGTTATGGTCACATTGAAAGACTGGACAAGAGTTTTTCTGTGAGATGTAGAACAGTTGAAGTAACAGGTTCAGTTTGTATGGGAAAGCCAAGAAAAACATGGGGGGGGGAGTAATAAGAATGAGATTGAAAGAATGATGAAGACTTAGCCAGAGATAGGTTAGTTTGGAAGTCAATTTATAAAAGCTGTCCAACACATGTCATCATGTAAAGTGGGCATTAAATCGATGATGATGATGATGATGATGATGATGATGGTGGTGGTGGTATTGGTGGTGGTGGTGGTGGTGATGATGATGATGATGATGATGATTCTACCATCATTGAGGGTATTGCCAAGGCTGTTGCAAAAATGGGCTCTCTCTACCATGCTAGAAAGTCACTTACGCCTGAGAGTATCCTATGCATCTACAAGGCCACCGTTCGCCCATGTTTGGAATATTGTTGCCACATTTAGGGTTGGTGCATTTGCTACTAGTCTCTCCCTTCTTAGATAGGGATCAAAAGAGAATCACCAACCTAATAGATTCCACACTGTCAGCTTGGCTTCAACTGCTGTCCCATCGACGAAATATTGCATCCCTCTGCTTGTTCTACAAGTATTTTAATGGTGAATGCTCTGACAAACTACAAGACTTTGTACCCCCTCGACGTAAATATCCCCAACAAATCCGACAACCAGCAAAATCCCACCCCTACACAGTAGAAATCCCGAGATGTAAGAAAGCCTTATACTCTAATAGTTTTTTCCCTAGGACTGTTAGACTTTGGAATTCACTTCCGGTTTCTGCTTCCTTGACTTTACTGACTCGCAGAAGTTCAAGTGTAATGTAAGCAGACATCTTGCTGCTCAACTCCCTACATAGTATCTCTGCAATTTATGTCCCAGATAGTAGCGTCCTACATTAAAGTAGCACTGTGCCTTGTTTGGGGAAAAAATGCCAAAAAAAAAAAAAAATTCCGTTATCTTTCATGACATCTCAATGAGCATAGTTCAAAACAGTCATATCTCAACATTTTTTTCTTGCAAGAGTAATTCATATGTTGTCCATACCAAACCCCATTCACTTGTCTACTGTATCTCCGTCTTCTACCTTGTCTCCGTATTTCTTCTCCAAAATTTACCCTCCATTTCTCCATAATCCTTCCACTACTCCCTTGTCTTCGTACTTGGTCTCCAAATTAACCCTTTCCCCCCATTTCCAGACCTTTCTCCTCCGTCTGCTGTCGCTAGCAATACTTCAGTCTTCGATTTGCTGCATTTTTTACCGCCACCCCCCTTCCCACCCTCACTCCTTTTGCGCACCTGTTGTTGTTTGGCATATTCTTCGCATTTTGCCTTGCAGTTGCAGCTTTCATGGCATTGCAAGGCGAATCAAAAAGGCCAGACTTAAATGCGTCTCAACGCGAATGTGCACCGATTTCTTCAGTCTTTTTTTTTTTACTTTTGGGATTTTTTTATTTTTTTTATTTTTCAGACTTATTAGTATTTATTTTTATTGCATTTTCTAAATCCAGCATTTTCTAAATCCAGCATTTTCTAAATTCCAGCATTTTCTAAATCCAGCATTTTCTAAATCTATAGATACAGAAAATAAAAGTGAGAATGTGCGCATGTGTGCGTTTTAGAGAGAGAACAATTTTGAAGGAATTTTTAATCTACAGATTTGAAAGTTGGTATATAGGATATTCAGACATGTGGAAAACTTTTTGATCAGTTTTATTCAAGAAAAAAGAGCGGCTAAGAGGTCAAAATTGAAATATTGGTACGTGAGGGTCATCGGAATTTTATCTGTTTGTCAACTGTTTCACGACTGCACATGCGTTAATCGTTCACGTGACAGATTCTTTATGTTAAGAATAAGTAGGTTTGAAAATACTTTTTAAAGAGCGTGTCAAGCTGGCTTAATGGTTATCATACTTGACTCACTATCTTTAGGTTTTGGTTTCGATCTCAGCTTGAGTATTTTTTTTACTTACAAACTTTTTAGAAAAAGCATAATACTCACATGCGCATGTCTCGGTTTCTTTTTTTTTTTTTTACTTCTTTTTTTTCCTTAAAGAATTTAAGCCTTTGTAAAAATTAAGACACCATCGATTTTTTTCAAATTTTAACAATAAATATTAGACATAAATATTAGACATAAATATTTCCTAAATTTCAGTTTTTTAAAAAAATTTTAAAAGGATTTTATGGAGGATAATATATTCACTACCTTCCATTTGAATATTGAAATATTTCAGATGTGCATTGAATTTGATCCATTGTCATTAGACATAAGTTAGGCAAGATTACCTAAATTTTAGTTTCTTTTCAAGACCCCTTAAGCTTAAGGCTTAAATTTTAGACATTTTCTAGAATCCAAATTGTGTAATGAATTTGGATCAGAATTGGAATAAGGATTCTAGATGTTTTTAATACCATTATATTGTGATTTTTTTTATATTCTTTGTACAGAGACATAAAAGTGGTACAAAACTTTTCTAGTTGTAGAATTAATTTTACCAATCTATTTATAGAATTGCTAAAAAAACATACCATTCACCTTTCTGACGTCATCCATTATTTTTCTGTAAATCAATTCGGCGGACCTGAAGATTCTTGCCCCCTCTCTCTAATTTTTTTATTTTCATCTGTTTTTCAGTTTTTTTAGTGGATTATTATCGAATGGACGTTAGTCTACTAGATTATCAAGAAAAATGAAAAAAATTCTTTGTTGAGGGCAGGCGTAGGCCAAAGGGCAACATGCAGTTCTTCAGAAAGTACTGAGCCATACTGAAAAAGCTTCCTCAGTCGAGTGACTTTTCATGGCTTTCGAGAAACGAACTACACAGAGAACTAGTAACAAGGTTGCTGATGACTTACATTGTGGGCGCTTGAGATGGTCAAACGAGAAGATTTTCTCTGAATGGAGTTGGGTGTCAAGTTTGAGTCATCTCAACAACTCTAAGTTCTCACTCACCTGGTGACTGGCCCGAAACGCATAACCCCTTGGTGCCAGGCAATACAGTACCAAAATAATGGAAACACCCGATTGTCCTTGCTGCGGTTCATTCGATTACGAAGCAATCAAGCATGCCTTCTTTGAATGCCCTGAACTCCAATCGTACTGAGAGTATACCAACAAGGTGACAGTCTGTATCAATCCTGACTATCCTCACCCATTAAACGTCCTATGTTATCAACAGTGTCGGCCTGCTGTGAGACAGAAAGAGGCAGATGGTTTTTTATCGCAATCATGGCTGTAATCGTGGATGGTGATATGGACGTTGTGCCTGAGAGTAGACCAAGGGATTGAATATTTTGCTGATCAAGATCTGATTGCATTCTTCAAGCACCAACTGAAGGTCAAGATCAGATGTGATAGAAAAAGATTACATTCCTTGGTGTTTGAAAGACGGTGGATGAGAGTGGCGAGCTTGTGTGTGAGAAACGGTATCAAGCATGAGTACATGTTCCGAAGCATGGAGCACGTGGTTCCAGATCCTATCAAACCCCAGTTTTTAAGTTTCTAGCTTGTTAGGTAGTCGAGTTAATGAGTTTCCCCCTCCCTGGCAATAGAAAGCCCTCAAGATGCCCACTCCCCATTTTTATTTCTTTTTGCTCCTGCCCTTTCTCCCCCATTGTCACTCATTTTGGAAGAACTTCACCCACTCTCCAACTCCCTCTCTCTTTTCTTTTCTCCCACACTTAGATCTCACTCCCACTTAGAGACTGTCCTGCTTGTTTTCAGCAAACCAAAGAACAGTGTGCAATTTATTATTTAGAAAGGGTGGGAGGGCCTTACTAACCAATTTTTTTTTTTTTCATTTATTCCCCACTCCCTCACCAATGAAATATAATTTCTGTATATATTTTTGATTCAATAAAACTTTTTCAAATTTGGGCTTAACTTAAGTAGGACAGCTCCTGGAGTGAATGTGGTATTGTGGTGACTGAGAGTAGGATAAACAATTTTAAGTATTTGATACCAAGAATGACCAATTACTCATTATCCCTACACTTTTGATTAACCTTTTTTTTTCTTTTTTTTTTTTTTTTACAAAAGGCATCACCACATCATTAAGGCCCAGAGGCCACTCAAGGATAAGGGTTAAAGAGTGTACAGTAGAAATTGGACAATATAGTAATCATTAGTAATGAAAATTTGGTAAATTTGATAACTTATATGGAACGGCTCATCAAGAACTTATTTACTTTAGACTTGAACACAACCATATTGTAGTCAGCTGGAAAGCAGGAAAACGGAAGACAATTCCACAGGCGTGCAGTTCTAAGAAAGAAGCTTTGTTCATGGAATCTATGTTTAGGTTTAGGCACAGTTAAAGAGTGGGGGGAATTATTGATAGTGTTTACAGCTAGACGAGTGTTTCTTGTGAAAGTTTGGCAAGGGGGGACCATAGATTTAAGCTCAGTCGAACACTTTCCATGAAAATAACGATACATCAGAGACAAACTCGCAACATCTCTTCTGTGAGATAGAGGTTGTAAGGAGGAGAAAAGGACATCTCCTACGAGGCTACGAAGTCTATTTTGAACTCTATCAAGGCAGGACAAGTCCTTTCTAGCAGCTCCTGCCCAGATGTGGCAACAGTATTCCATCCTTGGACGTACCTGGCTCTTATATAGATAGAGAATAGCATCAGCAGTGAGATATTTACCGGATCGATAGAAAGATCCCACCATTTTCCCAGCGGCCTTAGCAACAGATTTGATGTACGTGTTCCATTTAAGATCAGGAGTAATGGTCAAGCCCAGAAGCTTGTCAAAACTTGAGGCCTCCAGAAGACGAGAGCCATTCATTTCAATTGATGCCAAATGTGGATTAGAATGTTGATGATGTAAGGAGAGAAGCTTGGTTTTAGATGCATTAAAAGTAACCAGCCACTCCTTTCCCCATTGTACTACGTGCTCAAGATCAGAGGAGAGAGAATTGGAGAGAACTTGGTCGTTTACTGTCTTAGATGTGGTACCATAAATGGTAGTGTCGTCAGCATAAATGTCTACAAATGATGTAAGGATGTGATTTGGAAGATCATTAATGTAGATCAGGAAAAGAGTTGGGCCCAGGATGGACCCCTGAGGGACACCGGCATTAATACTGTGAGCTTCTGATTTTTGCCCCTCAACTACTACTCTTATGAACCTATCAGAAAGAAATGATTTAATAATTGAGAAGACTTTTCCTGCTATACCATAGCTCGCGATCTTATGAAGTAAACCTTTATGCCATACCCTATCAAAGGCTTTAGATATGTCAAGAGCAATTGCCCTAGAAAGATTGCCACCATCGAGAGATTTGCTAATCCTATGTGATATAACTGTAAGCACATCTGCTGTAGATCTAGCAGAACGGAAACCATATTGAGTGTCACTTTTTTAAAAAAATATTTTGTGCAAATAAATATTTCAAAGTGTAGTATCTGTTCTCTACAATATCACCACCATTATACGCTGGAAGTGTTCATGTAGTTATCTCCCTTGAAAAAAAAATTCACGAAACAGAAAATGCTGTTTATATTCCAAGTAGATTCAAAGTTATTCTCGTACTCAAACATACGAGAACAACGCGGAGACTTTGTTTAATCATGCCCTGTGCATTCCTCTTCAAATGCCGTATTATTAGACATGTCGAAGCTCGCCTTCAACTGACCAAATAAATCTTTGTGTGACTGACTTGACCATTTGTTTTCATTCTTAGCTCATTTGACAGGTCTATACTCGTCCTAGTTATATTCATTACTAGCAGGGAAACTTGACGTTGTCCAGGATTGAATGACGATTAACTGACGTTCCACCCTCTCATACTTTTATTGTCATTAAAATGGGAAAAATCGCCCATTTTTCAATCAAATCGATTACCTGCTCTAGTTGAGGACCGACCTCAGTGTACAGGAGGAAGCTTCACAGGCCTTCCTGTTAGTCCACAATACATTGTAGTTTAAATTGCACTTTTTTTTCTTTTTTTTTTTTTTTTACAAAGGAGTAACTACTTATCAAGGCCCGGAGATCACTCAAGGATAAGGGTTAAATGTCGTAGTTATCTTTAGTCATGGAAATTTGGTAAATTGGATTACTTAAGGGGATGGCTCATCAAGAATTTGTTTATGTTGGACTTCAAGACAACCATATTGTAGTGAGTTAGAAAGCAGGAAAATGGAACAGAGTTCCACAGGTATACAGTTCTAAGAAAGAAGCTTTATTCATGGAATCTTTCTTTCTTTCTTAGAACTGCACGCCTGTGGAATTGTCTTCCATTTTTCTGCTTTCCGGCTGACTACAATATGGTTGTCTTCAAGTCTAACGTAAACAAATTCTTGATGAGCCGTTTCATATAAGTTAACAAATTTACCGATTTGATTACTATATTGTCCAATTCCTACTGTACACTCTTTAACCCTTATCCTCGAGTGGCCTCTTGGCCTTGATAATGTGTTGATGCCTGTGTAAAAAAAAAAAAAAAGTCACATAATCCGACCAATCGTCTCTAAAAATTAAACCTGGCAACAATTAAAAAATAGTTTTATACTTAATTTGACGAAATTTCCACTACTTATGTTTACTACGCTATAATCACATTGGCTAATGCATACTCATTAACCCTTATCCTCGAGTGGCCTCTGGGCCTTGATAAGTGGTGACTCCTGTGTAAAAAAAAAAAAAAAAAAAAAAAAAAAAAAAAATCTATATTTAGGTTTAGGCACAGATAAAGAGTGGGGGAAAATTATTGATAGTGGTTTCAACTAGACGAATGTTTTTTGTGAAATTCATGCCCGGGGAGGGGGGACCATAGATTGGAGCTCAAACGAGCACTTGCCATGAAAATAACGATAAAGCAAAGTGAGGCTAGCAACGTCTCTACTGTGAGAAAGAGGTTGTAGGGAAGAGAAAAGGGCATCCCTCACTAGGCTACAAAGTCTATTTTGAACTCTGTCAAGGCAGGATAAGCTGCTTCTAGCAGCTCCTGCCCAAATGTGGCAACAGTACTTCATCCTTGGATGCGCTTGGCTCTTATACAGGTAGAGAATTGCATCAGCAGTGAGATATCTACTGGAACGGTAGAATGATCTCACCATTTTTCCAGCAGCTCTGGCAATGGATTTGATGCAGGAGTTCCATCTCAGATCAGGAGTAAAAGTCAAGCCCAGAAGTTTGTCAAAACATGGAGCCTCCTCAAGATGACAGCCGTTCATTTCAATTGATACCAGATGGGGATCAGAGTATTGATGATGGAAAGATAAAAGCTTGGTTTTAGATGCATTAAAATTAACCAGCCACCTCTTTGCCCATTGCACCACGTGCTCAAGATCAAAGGAGAGAAAATCAGAGAGAACTTGGTCGTTTACGGCCTTTGAAGTGTTGCCATAGATGCTAGTATTGTCAGCATAAATGTCTACAAATGATCTTAGAATGTGATTTGGGAGATCATTGATGTAGATCAGAAAGAGAGTTGGGCCCAGGACGGATCCCTGAGGGACTCCAGCATTAATTCTGTGAGCTTCTGATTTTTGCCCATCAACCACTACTCTTATGAACCTATCAGAGAGAAATGACTTAATAATTGAAAAGATGTTTCCAGCTATACCGTAGCTGGACATTTTGTGGAGTAGACCTTTATGCCATACCCTATCAAAAGCCTTTTATATGTCAAGGGCAATTGCCTTATAAAGAAAGCCACCATTGATAGATTCGCTAATCCTATGAGATATAACTGTTAGCACATCAGCTGTAGATCTAGCAGAACGGAAACCATATTATATGTCACTGAGGAGGTTATCTTTGCTGAGGTTGTTGATTACTTCTCTATTTCACACAGATTCTAACAACTTACTCATGACACACAGGAGATTGGCTAGTTTTTATTGATAGGGAGATGAGCGATCATCTGAATTTTTAAATACGGGGCATATTGATGAGGTTTTCCAAGGTGTTGAGAAACAATTCTCCTTAAGTCAATGTTTAAACAGCTTTATAAGTATGGGAGCTAGTTCTGGTTGCAGCTTTTTGAGCGCTATAATATGAATGCCGTCAGGGCCAGTTCCTTTACTGTTGATTTTATACAATTATCTGTAAATAATGGCTTCTCTTAAAGTTTAAAATGTAAAAGTCAAGTATCATGGTTCAATTGTGTTCTAAGCAGAAACATTCATTTTGAACGCGCCCCTTTTTTATCAAAGAACCAACTGTTGATTTTATTAAATTATTTTTACTTAATCACTTGAATTAAAGTTAAACGTACAAAAGTCAAGTATCATGGTTCAATTGTGATCTAAAACGAAACATTACTTTTAAACGCGCTCCTGTCTTATAAAAGAATCTACAGTTGATTTTATAGGCTCAGCCTTTCTGTTTGTGATGTGTTAAAAATTTCTCAAATGCACTTGTGATGTTAGGTTTTATAAAAGTGCAAACTTTGATCAAAATCGGACTTCGGTTTTCAATCAAATTTTTCAATTATCGATTTTCCATACTTATCAGATGCACTCCGATACAAAATCTATGTAAGAAAAAAAAAAAAAACAGACACATCAAGTACCTTTGTATGAAATTTAAAAAAGTCGGCCCAGCCGTTTTTGAGTCTATAGAAAATGAACTC
>NC_136510.1:6298812-6366312 GCF_053919585.1 Euprymna scolopes
ATTAAACGGAAAGGGAACCATGTCGTTTTTTCTATGGCGACAATTTTATCATTCCACCCTGTATATTAACAAAAACTTGAAGGTCAGCTAAATCCTATGATTAATCAATCGAGGTGAGTCGTATTATTTTACCTGACATTTTCAATCCGCGCTCAGATTATTAGTCCGGAGACTTATTAACAACTTAAAGGTGCGCACGGTCTCGGCGAATCATCAAAGCATTGCTGAATTAGGCATAAGTTAAAAGGAAGTATTCGCCGTCTACAAAGGTTCAGGAAAATTTAGTTTTATAACCATTTTGGTGTCAGGGTGGATTGGTGTAATGGATACCAACGTAAACTATGTAATAAGTAAGCAGAGTTCACATATATATTGTTCAAGGAAAGTATGAACCCTTTATCCCTCTCTCAGTTATGGGTAAAATAACAACCCATGTTTAATGAATTATTTAAAATAGTTTTCGTACTTTAACATTAAATAACAAAAAGGTGGATTTATCTATGTCGTGTATATATATATATATATATATATATATATATATATATATATATATATATATATATATATATATATATATATATGTGTGTGTGTGTAGAGAGAGAGAGAGAGAGAGAGAGAGAGAGAGAGAGAGACGGACAGACAGACAGACATTGTCGAACAGCATGGAGTATTTCTGTTTAATCTTTTTTTTTTTTTTTTTTGTAATTTCTCCATTTTTGATATGGTTGTTCTAATATCTCGGTCGAATTTGTGTAAGAAAGTTCCATAGTCGTTTTCGTTCAATTGTTTTGTTCTTGTTGTTTCTTAACATGTTAAAAAGATATTTTTTACACACAAAATGCTTCACTATTTTAAGTAATTTAAATGTAATTTGAACTGAAGCATATAAAAATATCTAGATTTTAGACAAAACAGTAACCAAAACTTCTTGAAGACGACTGAAGAAAATCAGGTGAAAGTACTTGCAAAAAAAAAAAAAAAAGACGAAAACGACTATGGAACTTTTTTAACACAAATTCGACCGAGATATTAGAACAACCATATGAAAAATGGAGAAATTTTATCATCCCAACTCTACACTGTTTTATATGAATATTAGTCTGAACACTTGCGAAACGCATTTTTGCCCTCCCGACCACCCATCATTTTTTGACGGACAATGAACGCTAGTAATAATGTTAATATTAAAGAAAAAAAAATAGAAAGAAAGAAAAAGAAAGAAAGAAAAAGAAAACTCCCAAATCAATAAATGCCGCCAGTTCAAGTATCAGATGTTGATTACGTGCGTAGATCAGCGTAATCTAATCTCGGGATTTTCAGTGACACAAGAATGAGGGCTAAAAAGAAGCTAAGAGCTTTACTTCGGATGATGTAATCAAAGATTAATTTAAACCATAGAACAACTTCACAACCAAAGGGCAAAGCATTTCTTTTGTTACCGACAATGATACAGTTCAAGTACATTCTTTAGTGTTGCCCTGCTTAAATCTTTCAAGTAATTTGAACCTGTTGTAGCTGGCAGAAGTGCCGGTGTTAAGGGCCCATGCTCCTCCTCAATCAATCTAAGACAGGAGATCTCCACCTCTCACGTGGGGGCGGGGGCTACGTTTTATAAACAAACTGAAGAGTTAATTCTTTAAATTACCAACAATTAGAAAATGATCCAATTTTAATGAAGGTTTCGCATTTCAGCAGTGTTTTTCAGCTTCCTGCTGGGATCTCTGGCGCTCCCTCTGCTCACAGAGAGTGGAGTGCATTGGGGGAGTAGCGAATAGAGGACCATACAGCGAAGCGTGCTAAGAGTCATGCTCGCCAGGCCACTCCTGTTCCACCCGGCACTTCTTTCACATACCCGATCTGTAACCGTACCTGTGGGTCCAGGATTTAACTATTAAAACATCAGCAGACTCACAAGAAGATCGTCATCATTGGATAACGAGAGACAACCAAGAAGAACGTAGTTGTTACATGTCAACACTCCGGACCCACACGTTGTATGCAGCCAGTCACGAGGAAACAAAGACAAGAACAGAATCACTTTTTTTTCAGTGAAACATCAGACATTTATTTACAGGTACTTTCCAGAATAAAACCTTGTCTCTTGTTCAAAAGTCTTCTCGAATTCAAATGTGCTTAACAAGCCTCTGTCGTGTCGAACACGTGGTACTCTGTCTTTGTGCAATGTGCAGCCATGTTTAGGACGCGTCTTTCCTGTCGCTCTCGGCCACGTTTTGTTTTTCTTTCTTTCTTCCTCACTATGACATCGCGCACACGGCTCGATCATTTGCATACAGCTGCTGCTGCTGCTGCTATCACACACGCGTTCGTGCTCTGTTATACAGTGCTCTGAAGTCCACCTTAGTTTTACTTCATTTTTTTTTTCTGACGTTAAATGTTGTCGGAACAAGTATTATGCAGCAATACGAGGTACTTTAAATAAGTTTCCAGACTTTTTGTACAAGAATTTAAAATTGTCGTAAACTCTTGAAAATTCAGCATTTTATTGCTACACATCTTATGAGATGATTGACCAATTTTTATGATTTCAGGTTCAAATGAACAGCTACAGCAGGAATTGGAATACACCCTACTAAAGCCTGATTGTCACAGCTGGTGAATTTAAAAAATGCAATCTAGATGTGAGGACTCTTAAGAACGATATGCAGTAAAATTCTGATTTAAACTTGGAAAAAATGCCACAGCAACGTATGGAATGCTTCAGACTGCTTTTGGGCCATCTTGCATCAATCGAGCATCATTATTGGAGTGGCATAAGAGGTTCAAATAAGGAAGGGTGAAAGGAATGATGAGAAGTGTGGGAGGAGTAAGGAAGTCAGAACGCCAGAGTTGATTGGCCAAATAAAGAATTTTATTAATAAGGACCGTCGTGTGTCTATAGAGACAATAAGTGCACAGTTTGATGTCAGTGTGGGAACTGTACACTCAATTATTCGCGAGGAACTGAAGATGTGGAAGATTTGTGTAAGGTTTGTCCCGATGCACAAGTCTACAACTCCATCCTTGTCAAAAACTATTTGACCAAAATGAACATCAAGATTTTATCTTTCCTATAGTTCAAACCTTGCTGTGACTTTTGGTTATTTTCTAATCTGAAGGAAAACCTGAGAGACAGATGAGACTGTGATAAGGGTCATCGACATGCTTACACAAGAGAACTTCAGTTAGGCCTTTCAGATGTTGTTAGAATCGTACAAGTACATTGCTAGGTGTATCAGAATTTTTGTAGGAATTTTTGACACCCCTAACACGAAACTGCGAATAAAATATTAAAAAAAAAACTCGTAATTTCTCCTTTAAAAGTGGGTTGTTTATTTTCTTTATGAATTATACTTCCAAAATAAATTATTAAAGTAATTTTAAAAGTAATAGAAATATTTTTTTTATTAAAAAAAAAAAACAGTAATGAAATTAATTGAATTTTACGAGCTCAGTATTTTTCAATTTTTAAATTTTAAAAATCTATCAAAATTTTTCTATTGATTCAATTTTTACGATATTTTCAGGGTCACTGTGAAATTTTATGCTCTTTCCAATAAACCGACTATAATATTTTAGACAAACGTTTTTTTTTAATTGACGCCCCCCCCCCATTTTCAAGTGTCTATTAAAAAGTAAATAATTAATTTACTCACCAAAGTTTTATATATCACAAATTGAAGATAAAAGATCAATAAATAATATATTTAAATTAAAAACAACAAAAAAAGTAGTGTTTTTTAGAAATTTACCTGTAAAGTTCGAAGTTTAAAACCTTTTTTTTTTAAATCACGTTGTTTGTTTTTTCTTTTCTTTTGTTTTTTTTTTGTTTTTTTAATGAAACCTTCGACCTTGCTCCTTTAATTGAAAAATAAATTAGGGCTTGAATTACATTTTTCGAGTAGTTATAAGCTTGGAAAGACAGGGGGTCGAATTAATTCACGCCTCCCGTTTTGAAATGTCTATTAAAAAGTAAATAATTAATTTACTCACCAAAGTGTTATATATCACAAATTGAAAATAAAAGATCAATAAATAATATATTCAAATTTAAAACAAAAAAGTAGTGTTTTTTTTTAGAAATTTACCTGTAAAGTCCGAAGTTTAAAACCTTTTTTTTTTTTTTAAACACGTTGTTTGTTTTTTTGTTTTTAATGAAACCTTGGTCCTTGCTCCTTTAATTGAAAAAAAAATTAGGGATTGAATTACATTTTTCGAGGAGTTATAAGTTTGGAAAGACGGGGTGGAATTATTCAATATTTTTCACGAAATTTCTGACACATCTAGTGCATTGCAGCCAGAGGGGATTACTTTGAAGGGGACTAGAGTTTCATGTGTGTAATATCAATAAAAGTACCCGAAGGAAAAAAGTCTGGAAACTTATTGAAGGCACCTCGTATATAGATATTTACAAACAGAGAGCCTTCACATTAATGCTAATTACGCAGCGGGTGAAATCATTTTACAACATTGCTCTACCCAAAGAGGGGGGGGGCTTTTAATAAATAGTGATATTTACAACTAGAAATAAAATAAATTTAAGATTCCCCAAATTCATACCAGAACTGTCCGCAGTGGTTAGAATACTTTGAAAATCAATTGTAAAAAGTGATATTCTCCTGAAGGTTGAAGGTTCAATTCTCGGTGTGGGTGACCGAAAAATACAATTGCAAATTACTTAGGACCTCTATCCAGTCATGCCTGACGGGACGAGAGCATGCTACCCCCTGTAAAGTAAATAAAGGGTTCCGTTCTAAATTCCGTCCAAATTCCCAAGTTCGACAGAAAAATTCCCGAGTTCGACAAGATATACGTGAAGAAAGTCGGAGGTTACATCGACCGAAATGTTGTTAAAATGACACTCAAGATGAGAATAGTAGTCCAAAGAATCCAAATAATAAGTCTAAAGGTCTATTTCTCATAAATATATGAGTGTGGGCAATGTTTGCACTCAAATTGTCAATCCTCTTCAATAGATTTATGACTTAGGGATAATAAAAAAAAAAATAAGAATAAAAAAATCATGTTTAAAAGTTATTAAGCTGACGAACGCAGTGTTTCTATTTCAACATGTTTCTATTTTTTACAACTGCTGCGCACTTGATCCGCTTGTCGGCGATCAGAAAAGGATTTGGAGTCTTTATATAATAAACCATCACTTAAATAAAGAGGAAAGCGTATCTATCGACCGCAGCTGCTGTTGGTAAACTGATAATATTTAGAAGTTAGAGTGAATGGATGGTTTAATGCAGTGGTTAAACCTTTTTTTTTTTATTCACGGACCCCTTTTCCCTTCTTTTTATCTTGGTGGACCCCTTCCTTCATAACTATTGGTCATAAGACAATCTTCTATTTTTCACTAATATAAATTTTGAGGTTTTAATAACCAAAGAAATATTATATAATTAAGTTTTATTTTTAAATGAAAACTAATTTAATGGGGTAAACCTGGAAAATAGAAATATTATAGTTAAAATAACTTGAATAATTGAAAAAAAAAAAAAAAACAAAAAAAAAACTATACAAAATTACAGTAGAAATTAAATTTTTAATAATAAAAACTATTCTGAGTTGGTTTTCTTCATGGACCACCAAAATATCGTTGCGGACCCCTATTTTGTTATGTTTTTCTTGTGGGCTCCCAGAAATATTCCATGGACCCCTAGGGCCCATGTGGACCCCGGTTGAGAACCCCTGGTTTAATGGTTGGTTATAAGTTGTTTCCCCCCCCCCCTTTTTTTTTCACTTTTCACTGACGTCACTCTAGAAGTAAAAACGAGACTTGATTCTCTTTCTCCATCACGAACGGTGTTGAGTTCAGACATTAAAAAACTCAACAAATACAAGCATGATGTGAACGATTGAATGCTACATGTTTTCGCTTGTCATTTCTTTCTCTTTTTTTTTTCAGTAAAAAATATACGTTTATGATGCGGTTTATTTCCAAAATCAAAATCTAATCATAAAGTTCATCCCTTGCCTTAGACACGAAGCCCGAATTGTTCTCTCTCTCCCTCCCTCGCGCTCTCTCTCTCTCTCTCTCTCTCTCTCTCTCTCTCTCTCTCTCTCTCTCTCTCTCTTTAGGGGTGTCGATGATCATCCAATTTTGTCAAAATTGTTTGGATTTACCCTGGGCTAGACACTTTGACCAAAATACCACATTTACTCTGTGGTTTGACGTTATTTAGATGATCCCCAATTTGTTTTTATGGTGTTACAAGTGGATCGCAAGCAAGAGTGAATGAGCAGCGAGAATTATCAGATAAAGAATCTGAACAAAAACTTCTTTTTTGCTGATTCTTCGGGCTGAAAAGCAGAACTCAGTGATGCAACGAGACTTGATAGGACAACACGGAACGTACAACTGTCAGAGAAATTGAAGTTATAAAAAGAAAATTGAACGGTTTTACTTGGAAAAGACCATCTCTCTCTCTCTCTCTCTCTCTCTCTCTCACTCACACTCTCTCTCTTTCTTTCTTTCTCTCTCTCTTTCTCTCTCTCTCTCTCTCTCTCTCTCTCTCTCTATATATATATATATATATATATATATATATATATCTTGTTTATTGTTATATAAACATGCTCACATCCCGCTGCTACAAATAGCCACTTGTTTCAATCAAACAACAGATATCATCAGGCAGCGACTTGACTATTCAAAAAAGTTCAATGAATAATCTTAAGATATCTGTTGTTTGATTGAAACAAGTGGCTATTTGTAGCAGCGGGATGTGAGCATGTTTATATAACAATAAACAAGTATTATCAGCTCTTTTTATTGAGCACTATCTAACAACCTCGTTGAATTCATTAGTCCATTACTTTTGAATATAAAAAAACCCCGAGTATATATATATATATATATATATATATATATATATATATATATATATATATATATATATATATATATATATATATATTGTTTTAACAAAAACCAAGACTTCAAATAATGGGTTGATAAATAGTGTATTTCATCATTAGTTACAATTGTTTTAAGACTATTGGGACAAATTCAAACATAATGTTGTTTGGAAATTTTCACAAGAACAGCCTTTCTTCAGACTTATTGAATAAAAAACACTTTAACAATAAAACATTATGGAAACCATTCCCTTATAAGGAAAAGAAAACAAGCGAAAGTATTTTACTTATATCGCATACTTGCAAATATTTTCGCTTGTTTTTCTTTTCCTTATATGTATGTATATGCATCTATATATATTTGTGAGTGTATATATGTGTATCAGAGTGGTGTGTATGTGTGTGTATGTCTGCATATGGATCCATGTATGTCTACATATACATTGTTTATATATATGTGTGTGTGCGTGTGTGTTTGTATACGGATGTGTAGAGGTGTGCATATATATGTATATGTATAGGTATATATGCGTATTTGCGCGTGCAACGTATTATAAAAAAACAACCCATTGTAAACTGATATGGACAAGTCGACGTATAGCGACTACGAAAATTTTAAATGAACCCTGTACCTGTCAAAATATGATATCTACACTAACCCTTTCCCTCTCTCTCTCTCCCCCTCTTTCCCTCTCGCTCTCCCTCTCTTTCCCTCTCTCTCACCTACTTAATATACCTCACCGAACAATCAAAAGGCAGTTAAAATTTAAAATTGAAACTCCCCTTCTTCTCCTTACCCCTTCCCTTTTTTGTCGTTTTTTACCATCATCTCTCCACCCACCCCCTCACTATATCCATATATCTCCACTCATGCCTACCTGAATCTGCTACCTCCACACACACACAATACAATCTAATGTATCTTAACCCTCAAAACTGAAATATTGTCAATACCCGTCTCCCCCCCTTATTATCTCCTACCTCACCCCCTCTTTCTCTATCTTTTTTCTTTCGTATTTCTTCTAAAACACTTCTTCCTAATACTAACAACCACTTCCGTAAGGTCTGACGAGGCTGTTGGACCGTAAACATGGTCCAACATCTGAAACATATGTAGCCAAACAGATAAAATGGTAATAAAAAATAAAACACACACACACACACACACACACACACACACACACACATATTTCAAAAATATATATATTTCAAAAATACTATATATATATTATTTTTAAATAAATATTAACAGTTATTTTATACCTACAGGCATTAGTGTTTCATGTTCATGCAATCATCAGTGTAGGAAGTGATAATTACTGCTGGTCAGAAAATTCGAACCCAGTTATAAAGTCACTCTTGACTCTGCAATTAACACAAGAATTGAGGCAAATTAAGTGCCTATAAAAGCTAAATCAGTGGTCATACATAGTAAACAGTCAGAGAATATTCAATGACGGGAAGTCAGAATGTTGCATTTGCACTAAAGTTAACTGCAGTCACTTAATTATTTTATACCCACACAGTCATCAGTGTTGGAAGTGATAATTACTTTTAATCGAGAGGGTCGAACCCAGTTACAAAGTCACTTTTGACTTCGTATGCTATATATATATATATATATATATATATATATATATATATATATATATATATATATTAGTCATCCACAGGCAGGGTGTTTCGCTGTATCTCAGCTCTTCAGTGCAGCTAGACTAGAACTTATCCCAAGTCAGGGATCGAATCTACAACTATCTAGTTGATAGTCAGCAGTCTACTTACTGCCCCATAGAATCGACGCCCGCAAACGATTTTATCAAATGTCTATTTATATAAACTTTTGGCCGATACTTTTACAGTGCTCGATTTTTTTTTTTTTTTCATTATTATTTATTTATAAACAAAGAAATCTGCATTTATGCTAATTAAGTAACAGGCTAAACTATTAGCGATAATGTCCAACCTCCAAAAAGAAAGAAGAACAAGAACAAGAAAAAGAAAGAAGAAGAAGAACGAGAAGAAGAACAAGAAGAAGAAAAGGAAACTGGAAACAACTACAAAGAAGAAGAAAAAGAAAAACGACTACAAAGAAGAAAAAGAAAAACGACTACCAAGAAGAAGGTGCAAACGACCACGAAAAAGAAAAAGAAGGAAAACAAGAAGAAGAAAAAAACGGCTACGAAAAAGAAGAAAAACGACGACGATGACGAAGAAGAAGAAGAAGAAGAAGAAGAAGAAGAAGAAGAAGAAGAAGAAGAAGAAGAAGAAGAAGAAGAAAGTTTCAGTTGACCTTGGAGGTCGTGTTAAATTGGCGCGTTGCAAAAGAAATTACAGACAACACATGAGTCAGCAAAGTTGTATGTGGACACATTTTCACCAAAGATGGCGAAGGAGAAACATCCTTTACTCTTTTTTACGAGAGTGGCGTTTTGGACTCGATTTCAAGTGAAATCGCGCCGTGTTAGCCTAGTCTAGCGAATAAAGATAAAATTATATATGAAAAACCACGTTTATTATTTTTTTTTCGATTGTAAAACAAAACTATTTCTTTTTTTTGATAAATCTCTGTGTGGCGTACTGCTGCATTATTTTTTCTAAAGAATAAAATTGAATAAAGTTTATTTTTACAAAAATGTTTATACATTTATTTAGCGAATATATATATATATATATATATATATATATATATATATATATATATATATATATATATATATATATATGAAAAAACACGTTTATTATTTTTAAAAAATCAAAATTATACAAGGGGGAGGAAGTTTCATTTAATAAAAAAAAAAAAAAAAAAAGCCAACTTCATCCCCGTTGCATAATTTCGATTTATTTAAAATAATAAACATGCTTTTTCATATATATATTTTATATTTATTTGCTAGATAAATGTATAAACATTCTTGTAAAAATAAACTTTATTCAATTTTATTCTTTAGAAAAAATAATTCAGCGGTACGTCACATGGAGATTTATGAAAAAATTATTTTTGCTTTATAATAGAAAACATCGACTTCAGCCCTGTTGTTGGATTTTCACAATAATAAACGTGGTTTTTCATATGTAATTTTATATTTATTAGCTTGATAAAAATGTTAAAATAAGTTTGTTTTTTTTTTCTCTAGAAAGCTGTTTTTATGACGGTATGAAATTTGGCGCGTGGAAAACTTTTTGGCGTGCTAAAAAAAAAGAATTAGAGCTCCTAGAAGTTAAAAATTAGGAATTTTAGTTGATGTGTTCAGGAAGTTACGTCATGGCAGGAAGTGATGATGTAAAGAAAAAACAGTAAAATATTGCTTTTGAACTACACGGATCTATTTTTTTGGGAGGGGGGGCTGATCCATCCACCCCTACATTTATGGCCAAGAAAATATTAATACTATACAATCATCTGGATACACTTGATACCTGATATGAACTGAAGTAATATATTTGTAAAAAGCAAAATAAATCAACGAAAGAATATGAAGAGAATCTGCAGAATATGTTTATTTTATTTATTTATTTGTATTTTAGCTTTTTTGAAGGTCATTTAATTTTGAGTTCAGTCATTCTGGTAAAAAAAAATCTATGCTCTAAATTTGTTATATATGTCGGCAAGTTGAAATGTAAGTTGTTCATTTAAGCTTGCCGACATATTTTTGTATGCATTCGCAAATTCCATCATTAGCTAAAAGTAGTTTAATTTTAAAATCTTTTTTTTTTTTTATCTATCTGTAAAGTTATCTCAAACGGTAGCGAAGCGTTGTCTTAAGGAGAATTGCTTCCCAACACCCTGAAAAACCTCATCAGTATGCCCTGTATTTAAGAATTCAGATAATAGGCCATCTCCATCTCAGTACAGACCAATAAGTCCTGTGCATCATGAGTAAGTTGCTGGAATCCATATTAAATAAAGAAGCACCCACCTCAGCAAAAATTCTTCATGACATGCAATATGGTTTCCATTCTGCTAGATCTACAGCAGATGTGCTAACGGTTATATCTCATAGGATTAGTGAATCTCTCAACAAAGGCTTCCTTTCTAAGGCAATTGCTCTTGACATATCAAAGGCCTTTGATAGGGTATGGCATAAAGGCCTACTTCACCAGATTTCCAGCTACGGTATAGTTGGAAATGTCTTTTCAATTATTAAATCATTTCTCTCTGATAGGCTCACAAGAGTAGTGGTTGATGGGCAGAAATCAGTATTAATGCTGGAATCCCTCAGGGGCCCATCCTGGGCCCAACTCTCTTCCTGATCTATATTAATGATCTCCCAAAACACATAGATCATTCGTAGACATCTATGCTGATGAAACTACCATCTATGGCAACACATCAAAGGCCGTAAATGACAAAGTTCTCTCTGATGCTCTCTCCTCTGATCTTGAGCCCGTGGTACAATGGGGGAAGAGATGGTTGGTTACTTTTAATGCATCTAAAACCAAGCGTCTATCTGTACATCATCAACGCTCTGATCTCCATCTGGCATCTATTAAAATGAATGGCTCTCGTTTTGGGGAGACTCCATGTTTTGACAAGCTTCTGGGCTTGACCTTTTTTCCTGATCTAAAATGGAACACGTACATCAAACCTGTTGCCAAAGTCGCTGGAAGAATGGTGGGATCCTTCTACCACTCTAGTAGATATCTCACTGGTGATGCAATTCTCTATCTATATAAAAACCAAGTACATCCAAGGATTGAGTACTGCTGCCACATCTGAGCAGAGCTGCTAGAAGTAGTTTATGCTACCTTGACCTAGTACAAAATAGACTTCGTAACTTAATGGGGGATGCCCTTTTCTCTTCCCTGCAACCTCTTTCCCACAGAAGAGACGTTGCGAGCCTGTCTTTGTTTTATCGTTATTTCCATGGGAAGTGCTCGTCTGAGCTCCAATCTCTGGTATCTCTCACCAATCTGTCACGAAAAACACCAGTCTAACTGAAACCACTGTCAATAATTTTCCCCACTCTTTATCTGTGCTAACTCAAAACGTAGATTCCATGAACGAAGCTTCCTTCTTAGAAGTGCACGCCTGTGGAACTCTCTTCCGTTTGCCTGTTTCCCAGCAGACTACAACTTGGTTGTCTTCAAGTTCAACATAAACAAATTCTTGATGAACCGCCCCCTTAAGTAATCCAATTTACCAAATTTTCATTACTAACGATTACTACGATATTATCTCATTGATTACTCAATAAGCCTTCTCCTCGAGTGGCCTCCGGGCCTTGATAAGTGGTGACTCCCATGTAAAAGTATGTGACTCCTATGTAAAGAAATAAAAAAGTAAAAAATAACTACTCTGTACTTGTTATGAATACGTTAATAATGAAATGAAATAACCAAAAAAAAATTTTTTTTCAACTAGACTGTAATTTCACATAACATTTTAATAAACAAAAGATACAGTAAAAATTGAATTTCATCATCCTTTCTCTGCATAATTACCAAAAGAAAAACAATGCCATGAAAAAATAAAACAAAAATAATGAAATAACTAAAGAAATAATGTAATATTCCAGAATAGCAAACAAAGCAATGTTAAGGTCTTCGCGTGTCTGTGGCGAAGGTCTTCTTTTTTTTTTTTGAGGGGGATGGGGTCCTATATACTAAAATATGCTCTCTGAATTACAGGCACCAAAAATGGAACTATTTTCATGGCGATGTTATTGTAAAAACAGTAGCAACAAATGTTCGAATTATTTTGCATTTTTTTATGAGATCGACTTTTCAAGCTGAACAAGTTTTAAATTAGAAAACGCGTTAAACGTTCGACTTGCCAACTAAAATCTAACGCCTTATTGAACCAGCCAGCGTCTCGTCTCGTCGACCTCGTCGTCAACTCCTTCCTCTTCTCTTTAAGTGACAGAATGTCGCCCCCCACCCTTCAAAAGAAAGACAATTAGGGTTGCGTTCTTTCAGTCTGTGTGTACGACGGGTGATCTTCACATTAACCCACTCTCCTCGCTCGACAAATGACGTCAATTAATTTCTGTATTAATAAAATTATAACTTCTCGTCCGTGTAGTTCTCGTGTCACCGTAACTTTTATAATGTTTTTTTTTTTTATTTTATTAGTCGAACATTTATTGAAAAAAAATATCAGTAACGTCAAATAAAAAATATATTGAAATCGTATTTAAAATTGGATACTTATGCACTTATGTTACCGTGCTATTTTTTTTTACATAGTCATCATCACTTATCAAGGCCAAGAGGCCACTCAAGGATGAGGGTTAAAGAGTGTACAGTAGAAATTGGACAACATAGTAAACATTAGTAATGAAAATTTGGTAAATTTGATAACTTATATAGAACGGCTCATCAAGAACTTATTTACGTTAGACTTGAACACAACCATATTGTAGTCAGCCGGAAAGCAGGAAAACGGAAGACAATTCCACAGGCGTGCAGTTCTAAGAAAGAAGCTTTGTTCATGGAATCTACGTTTAGGTTTAGGCACAGATAAAGAGTGGGGGGAATTATTGATAGTGTGTACAGCTAGACGAGTGTTTCTTGTGAAAGTTTGGCGAGGGGGGACCATAGACTGAAGCTCAGTCGAACACTTTCCATGAAAATAACGATACATCAGAGACAAACTCGCAACATCTCTTCTGTGAGATAGAGGTTGCAAGGAAGAGAAAAGGACATCTCCTACGAGGCTACGAAGTCTATTTTGAACTATCTCAAGGCATTTTTGCTATTTTTTAAATATTATTTTCAAGTCAAATTCAAGTTTTAGATTTTTTAAATTAAATTGTTAGGTGAAAGTATAGTATAGTATAAGCACAAAACACCCCCTCCTCGTGTTAAGAATGGCTTTCTAAACGTCATTATTTCAGCACAGTAACATAACTGCATAAGTATCAAAAAAGGAATTAATTGCGAAATAAAATCCACCAGAATGCATTTCGGTTTATTCGTAAATTACTGTATGACCTCGGTGTTTATTTTGCTATGGTCTCATTTTGTAGACGAAAATAATTGTTCCGCTTTTAGTATACATTGTGATAAGTCAGTCATTTTAATCATTTTATTAGTTGAAAATAAAATAGAATTAATTACTTCGTGACTTTTTTGAAATTAGAAAGAACTTTGGAAGCATTTAAACTGTAATATATAGTGTGTTGAATGAATCGCGAATTAATTCAAATGAACGCTGAAAAGCAAACGACTCTAATTGCTGACTCTCTTTCTGTTTTATTTCGATTCACTCTCTTCGTCACCATTAGCGTGGTGGCAGGGGGGGCAGCCAAGGTTTCTGGGGGGCGCCAAAATGGGGTTTTAGGGGGCGCACCCTTTGTAGGAGACCCAAGAAAATTTTAAATAAAGACCTTAATAAACACAACTTTGTTCCATTTCTGAGGCTGTTTGGAGGGCAAATTTAGCATTTCTATGCATTTGGAGTGTATGTGTATCATCATTTGGAGTGTATGTGTATCATCATTTGGAGTGTATGTGTATCAATCTTTCCCTCAATACTAGAGTTTTTCCTGATATGCTTAAGCTGGCCAAAGTCATCCCCATATACAAGAAGGGCTCAAAACTACAGGCCCATTTCTCTATTATCAAATATTAATAAACTTCTTGAAAAAGTTGTCAACAGTGAGTGACTCGCTCTCCGATCTAAACCTCTCCTCTAGCTGACCTTTCTTCTCGACATGTCCTAAAACAAGTTTAATGATCAAATACTAGAATTTAGCACTGTTTATTGTAGCAGATTAAGGGAAAAAAACAAGTCTGGAAGGCCATTTTCCTGCCATCTGGGATTTTGAAGATCAAAATTTTCTCCACAGCGCCCAACCATGGTGGGCACCGCTGACAGAGGAGGGGGAGAAGAAGTTAATACCATCGGGCAGGCATGGCTCCAAGGGGGCATTGTCCCCCCCCCCACAAAAGATGATTTTTGTTCCATAATGCCCCAGAGGGGGTCATACCATCGGTGCCAGACAGGTGAGAATGGTTAACAGTTTCACATGAATATTTTATTGACCTTTATAATTATTAAATAAAGGCTGACCACTCCATCAGCCAGATTGCACTTAATGGACACATATGATAATAATTGAATGAATATGAATGAATAAATGAATATGCTGATTTTATTCTAGTTGGTCCCGGAAAAACTGCAGTAACGTCAATAAAATCATAAAGTTTGTGCCGAAGAAAAGTTAGCTGTTATATTTGGTCAAAATATTAGTTGCATGTTGCTACAGGTACCCAATATACTGATTAAATTTGATTTTTCGAACACCAAACCTGCAGTTAGTACCAATTGTACTAAGTGTATTTTCAAATTGCAAGAAAGGATCACCCAGAATGCCACAGTTAGTACCATTTTTACTAAGTGTATTTTCCAACCTTGGGGAGGGGACCACCACGGTACTAACCGGCATACTGTCTGACAATGATGGTATGACCCCCCCCCTGAATGCCCCCCCAAAAAATCGAGAGAAAGGCAATTCTTTAACATAAAGTAATGTATTTTAGTGCTAAAAATGCATCAACGGGGGCATCTGGAGGCCTTAAAATGGCAAAATTTTCCGGGGCTCCGCCCCGTACCCTGCTGGGGAGCTTACAGCGCCCCCCAGACCCCCAGCTGCATTTTTTCGCGACTTCGTCGCTCATATCTGGCTTCGCTCGGCCGTTGGGGGTGGGGAGGCGCCAAATCAGTGATTGGCCCCTACAGCCATCGACCTCCCACCTCACGTTTGTTCGTCACTATCTAAAGCAAGTAAGTTTCACAGAAACGTGTTAACTCATAGCAATGAACATCGTTTCAAACCAAAAAAGTAACACATATAATAGTATATAAGTAATAAGACAGTGCGAATTACGAAACTCCTGGTCAACAAAACGAATTTCTTCAGATTTATCCAGTCGGCCGCGCCACGTCTACCCCTCCTCCCAATCGCTGTGCTTTTGGTCGGCAGTGTGACAATAAGAACTCAATGACTCACGTAGAAGCCTTCTATAACTCGCACACGCATTCTTACAGCGTCAGTCAGGCGAACAAAAACGAATTGCTACTCACCACAAAACGGATACCCCGAGCGTACAGCAACGTCCCGCAGTTTTCACGGGTATTTTCACGGGTATCTTTGCCAGCAAAGATACCCGATATATATATATATATATATATATATATATATATATATATATATATATATATATATATATATATATATATATATATATCGGATATCTTTGCCAGTATTGAACTTTTGAATAGTCAAGTCGCTGCCTGATGATATCTGTTGTTTGATTGAAACAAGTGGCTGTTTGTAGCAGCGGGATGTGAGCATGTTTATATAACAATAAACAAGTATATATATATATATATATATATATATATATATATATATATATATATATATATATATATAAATTATTCGAGAGTAGACAGTCACATTTAGTCGCTTCAAACAACCATCTGTTTCAGTCAATGAGACTTCGTCAAGCGGCCCTGAACAATTAGAAAAAAAAAAGAAAAGATTATACTCTTCAAAAAAAAAAAAAAAGAAGAAGAAGAAGAAGAAAACCATAAAAGTTGCGAGTTCTCTAAAAAGAAGAAAGAAAAAAGTGGAGAAATCGCATTTTAACCTTTTTGGAAAATTGTTCAAAAATTACTACAGCTGGATTTATAGGCAATATATGATTAAAGTGGGTCGTAATTTTACCAGAACCGTGGATTGTGTTAGTAGGTGGGTCCGTTTATAAGCTAATTTTTGCGTGTCGAAACAAAAGGGGTTTGCAAATGTATTCGTTGACACAAGTCGCGTGTCAGAATCACGTGTCAGAAAAAGATGACGGGTAGGGGAGGGTGAGAGAGTTTAATAAAAAAAAAATCTCTATGATGAAGAATAAGACATTGAGCTTTTATAGACTCATATATACATATTCACAACGAGAGATATATCTATATACATACATATAAATATGTATGTATATATATATATATATATATATATATATATATATATATATATATACACATATACATAAACACACACGCACGAACATACACATAAATAAACATATGTACATAAATACTAACATACATACATACATACGTATATATTTAAGTAAATAATTTTAGAATATTAAATTTATAAAATTAAGTTATTAGTTAATGAATTATATTTAAATTTACGATCAAAATTATGAGAATTTAAAATCGAATTGGGGTACATATAAACGTACACAAACCCATACTCATTGATTGAAACAGATGGCTGTTTGTAGCGACTAAATGTAACTGTTTACTTTTGAATAAATAATAAAAAAATATTTTGCTCTTATTATCGAGCACTATCTAACAAGCCTTAATATATATATATATATATATATATATATATATATATATATATATATATATATATATATATATATATATATATATATATATTAAGGCTTGAGATGTTCAAAAGTAGGGACTAATGAATACAACGAAGTTGTTAGATAGTGCTCGATAATAAGAGCAATCAGGAATAATTCTGTTCATGGTTTCGTATCTCATTGTGCTGGGCAGAAAATTCCTTTGGATACAATGGCCAGAACAATCGGCCAGTATAGGTGCTGCTTTAGCAGTATCAGAATTTTTGTAGGAATTTTTGACACCCCTAACACGAAACTGCGAATACAATATAAAAATCTCGTAATTTCTCTGTTAAAAGTGGGTTATTTATTTTCTTTATGGATTATACTTCCAAAATAAACTATTACAGTTGTTTTAAAAGTAATAAAAATATTTTTATTTTTTTTTTAAAACAGTAATGAATTTTCCGAACTCAATATTTTTCAATTTTTAAACTCAATATTTTTAAATTTTTAAATTTTAAAAATCTATCAAAATTTTTCTATTGATTCTATTTTTACGATATTTTCAGGGTCAATGTGAAATTTTATGTTCTTTCCAATAAACCGAATATAATATTTTAGACAAACGTTTTTTTTTAATTCACGCCCCCCCATTTTCACGCCCCCCCCCATTTTCACGCCCCCCCCCATTTTGAAATGTCTATTAAAAAGTAAATAATTAATTTATGTTTAATAGGTTTATATATCACAAATTGAAGAGAAAAGGTCAATAAATAATATATTCAAATTTAAAACAAAAAAAAAAAAAAATCAGTTTTTTAGAAATTTACCTGTAAAGTCCGAAGTTTAAAACCTTATTTTATAAGAACACATTTTTTCTTTTTGCCTTTTTTTTTTTTTTTTTAATGAAACCTTGGTCCTTGCTCCTTTAATTGAAAAAAAAATTAGGGCTTGAATTACATTTTTCGAGGAGTTATAAGCTTAGAAAGATAGGGGGTCGAATAATTTACGCCTCTCATTTTGAAATGTCTATTAAAAAGTAAATAATTAATTTATGTTTAATAGGTTTATATATCACAAATTGAAGAGAAAAGGTCAATAAATAATATATTCAAATTTAAAACAAAAAAAAAAATCAGTTTTTTAGAAATTTACCTGTAAAGTCCGAAGTTTAAAACCTTTTTAAAAAAAAAAAACACATTGTTTTGTTTTGTTTTTTTTTTTAAATAAAAACCTTGGTCCTTACTCCTTTAATTGAAAAAAAAAATTAGGGCTTGAATTACATTTTTCAAGGAGTTATAAGCTTGGAAAGATGGGGTGGAATTATTCACTATTTTCACGAAATTTCTGACACTGCTAGTGCTGCTTGGACAGAAAGAAACTGCAACCTACTGTCTATACAAATGCAAAGAAAGCAAACATTTTTTTTTTGAAAGATCGTGAATGGAGTTCTAAATAATGAGCGGCAATGAGTTCATGAATGCTTTGAGGAAGAGAGATAGTCGCCAATACCTGTATCCGGCAGGGCACCACTTGAATGAATGAATACCAAAGGCACTGAAAGCTGATATTTACTTCTTTCCTATTGCAGGAAGATGTGACACAAGGTTGGAAGGTAGGAAGAGTCAAACCAGCGTCCCTAAAAACGGAGAATTCTTGTTTTTTTGAAAAATCTATGGAACGTCCGTCCAGCATTTCCTGGTTAAGGCGCCACAGGCAGTAAACAATAAACTTACTCTACCTGAAAGACAGGACGTAAGGCTTAGAATACGAATCTACAGTTTTCGTTTACGCCTAAAAAAGGGAAGGTGGGGTAGGGATATTTGCAACATTGACTATTGTGTATGGGAGAGTGGTTCAAAGACTGGGGTTGAAGTCAGAGGTGCAGGCGATGATGCATTGTTGTAAGTGTGAAGGAGTTCAATAGTTTGTACTGCTGCGCATGAAAGAAAGTGCAAGTGTGTGCATGTGCATTGTTTCATCTAAGAAGTAGTGTAATGTAGTCGCTGGCTCTATTATTTAAATAACCAAGCCAGGTCATTTAAATATGTACGCATATTGACGACTCACGTGCCGCGTTAATGTTGCGTCAGTATTTAAACCGTGGGCATCAACGTGACGTCACAGAATGAAATGCATATATATGCGTCAAGATTGAAGGAAAAGAAAATGGAGAAGAAAAAGACGCTTGGCTATTCGAAAAGTAAATCTAACAAGCACTCCTCCTCCAACATCTTCGTAAACGATCCGACCTGTGGATCCAAAAGAGAATTACTGCAGCACAACAGCTGATTCTAAATAGCTAAAAACAAAGGACTGCTAACTGACCAGGAAAGGAAAAGAAAGAGGGGACATATTGCGTCGTGTTGTAAATATGTGTCGGCGACTTGCGTATGTGAAAACAAACGGAATAATTAACTTTTTCTTTCACCTAAAAACATTAGTGTAAAATTTTTTATTTTCTTTGCGAAATTCTACACACAACGTTTGGCAATTTTTTTAAGTATTAACAACGTTACATGTAATGCATGTATATGCAGGAGAAGTGCAAGTGGGTATGCACTGGTGCGTCTAACTTCATAAACTCTGCCTCCTGTAATGTATGCTTCTGGGGAGTTTATAAATTAATTCAGCAGTGAAAGGGAGTGGTGCCATTGTGAAAGAGTTTCCAGTAAGATTGGGTCTTCGTGGCGTAGTGGATAAAGTACTTAGTAAAAATTTAATTGTAAAGTTTCTTCTGGAGATTGAAAGTTCGGTCCTCAGTGCAGACCACACTCAAAATACAATTGCGAATTACTTAGGACATCTACACAGTCATGGCTGACGGAATGAGAGCATCTGTGAGAAATTCCAGCTACATTTGTCATTGTTTTAAGCCGCCTACGCACAATTCGAGTAGGCAGCCTGTGATTACTTTATTTGTATGGGCCAAGATAATTACTTGGCGCCTTTTTTGTAAACATCCATTTCAGTCTACGATAAAACACCTGGCAAGAAAGACTCACCAAAAATCGGCTCCGAGAAGAATGCTTTATCGAGAATGGAGCCGCAACAATTTCCTCATGTTATATCACCTAAATGTTTGGTGAAAAAGGACTTGAAATCTCTACAATCAGAGACACCTTTATATTGTGCCGAAGATATCCCAATTAGAGGGATGGCATTATTTGAACATTTTAATCATGTTTATATCACCTAAATGTTTGAACTTTTCTCAATTCAATTAGGGTAACAAGGGACTCGATTGATGCCTAATTAAAGGCAACAAAACTCTTGCCGAGAACACCATGAATTATCATGGACATTTTCGAAGGAAACCCGAACTACCACTCCAACAGAAAGAGTTAACTACTGGCTCCCTATTCGTGGGGCAAAACTGACTCACCGTTTTGTAAGGACTGTACCCGGACCAATAACTTTTCTTTGCTGTTATAACTGAATAAAATTTGAGTTTAAAGGTATGGTTTTGTAATTTGTGGAATTATTTTGCCTCTACCAGGGAGTATTGAGTTTGTGAGATTAATTTCTCGTGCGTGCTATCCCCGTGGATTAAATAAAGGATTCCATTTGAAATTCCGTGTTGATTCCCGAGTTCGATAGAAAGATTCTAGAGTTTGACAAGATGCACCTGAAAAAGGTCAGAGGTTACATCGATTGAAACGTTGTGAAAATAACACTCAAGATGAGAACAGTAGTCTGAAGAACTCAAATTATACCATTAAGTCAAGTTCTTTTTTTTAAAATAATTTCAAATTCAAAAAAAAAATTTTAACTTAAAGAAAATTATTTCATAGTGAGTTTCATCTGCTGGTCAAAATATCTGTTGGTCAAATCGTCCGCTGGTCAAATTGTCCGCACACTATCACTTTGTATGAGTTATTTTAATTATTACAATTTCTTTTTCTTTTCGTTGTTTAGCTTGTATATTTTCAAATGAAAGCGAAGTGACGTATTATGCACCTCCCTCCTCCCGCCCTGTCTCCGAAACGTAATTTTCTTTTCTTTTTTTTTTGTGTTTTTGTTTTTTAAAGCTTTGTTATCGATGTTATCTTTGTTGTTGCTGTAAAACATTCAGGATGAAAACATCAGATTTCTGTCTGGCGGTGTTAGATACGTCAGTCTCCCCCCTCCCCCGCCCTCCAGTCTCTCCTCCCGTCTGTCACTGTGTAGTGCAGACGTGGGTGCAGGTGCGTGCAATGACGTCTTTGTGAACTTGCGTGTTTTACAATTATGTTTTTTTAATTTTTTCACCACTTACCAAGGTCCACAGGCCACTCGAGGACAAAAGTTAATGAGTGAAGAACGGTGATAAACGGTAATGGTAGAAATTGATCATTTACGAGGATGACTCAACAAGACTTTATTTACGTTGAACTTAAAAACGACCATCTCATAGTCAGCTGGGAAGCACTCCCGTGGTATTGAATACAATAATCCCCCCCCTCGCCTGGAGCGAACAGTTTAGTTCATTACGATTTATATTTATATTCAAGACCCCTTTCAAGAATAGACGTTGTTCCTTTTATGGCTACAGTCTATTTTTTGCTGAACGTTTGTCTTCCTGGGATTGTCTGCGTGTATAGCAATCGGGTGTGTTTATGTATATGCGATGAATATGTAATTATTTCTGCCTGTGTATAGGACTGGCACGTCTATGTGTGTACAACCAAGTATGTATGTGTATGTGTAATTACGTATTTGTGTGTATTTAAGTCTGTGTGCATACCTGCTATCTGTATTTCGGTGAAGGTTAGTTTTCTACGGATTGTCTGTGCGTACGACAATCGAGTGTGTTTATGTATAAGCGAAGATTATGTATGTATCCTTGCATTTGCGTGGGAATGGCGCGCGCATACGTGTGTATAATTACGCGCGCGCGCGCGTGTGTGCGTGCGTGTGTGTGTGTGTGTGTGTGTGTGTGTGTGTGTGTGTGTGTGTGTGTGTGTGTGTGTGATTACGTCTTTGTGTGCATTTAAGTCTGTGTGCATTTGAGTCTGTTTGCATATGTAATGGCGCATGTGTGTTTGTCCATAATTATCTGCGCATGTGCAGTCTCGCCCATCTTTCACCGTCCGTGCATCACTAGACTGATCTAATTTCAAACAGCCTCTTAATCACGGGACCAGAACGAACGACTTTTTATTAATATTGGTAAACGATAATATTACTTCGAATCACCGAACTTTCTGCGCTGTTATTATTTTATTACTAGCTGTCCAGACCTGGCACTGTCCCTTTCCTTTTTTTTTTTTTCTTTTTTACTAACGCGTCACCGTTTATCAAGGCCCAAAGGCCATTCAAAGATACAGGTTAATGGCTGTCAAGGGAACGGTGAAACAACACCGTGATGATTAGTAACGGTAGTGGAAGTTTGGTAAAATTTTGTTATTTAGGAGGGTGACTCATTAAGAATTTGTTTACATTGTACTTTAAAACGAAAATGTTGTAGCAAACTGGAAAGCAGTCTCGCGATATTGTGTTGCACAGACGGATATTTTTTAAGAAAATTATTTAAAAGAAGAATTGCTTAAACTTTAGCACTTTTTTATGAACACCTTCGTAAGAAAAGGGAACTCTTAGCCAAGTCTAATTATTGCACATATTTAAAGCAATTTTGCTTGTCCGGTGATTCGCCTCCAACTCCACCTTAGAGCCAACAAACAACTTCCTCCCAAATTTCCCTATGCGGACTGAAGCCACACTAGCTGATGTAAAAATCAATATCATGAAAAAAACTTAGACACCTCCAAGGCGTGTGGGCCTGATCTCACTCCTGCTATACTAATTAAGAAGTGCTCAGCTGAGCTAGCCCCCGTACTTTCCAAGCTCTACAACAAATGCCTTTCTGAATCTTGCTTCTTTAATAGCTGGAAGATGGCTTCTGTGGTACCAGTGTACAAGAATTCTGGAGAAAAGAACTAACCTTCTCAATTGTCGCCCTATCCATCTCCTCCCCTTCGCTAAAATCTTTGAGACCTTAATTAATCAAACACTAGTTCACCAGCAAAAACCTTAATTAATCAAACACTAGTTCACCAGCAAAAACCTTAATTAATCAAACACTAGTTCACCAGCAAAAACCTTAATTAATCAAACACTAGTTCACCAGCAAAAACCTTAATTAATCAAACACTAGTACACCAGCAAAAACAAATCTCCTCTCTGACAAACTGTATAGATTTTCTACTGCAGATATTTTAACAATCATCTTTGAACGCATATACCATACACTGATAAGGCAGGCGAAGCCAGGGTTGTAGCCCTTGATATATTCAAGCCCTTGGACAAAGTCTGGCACGAGTATTGGTTGTGAATGATTTACACGGGAAATCATAGATTGAAGCTTAGTCGAGCACCTGCCATGCAAATAACGATATAGTTAAAAAAAAAACACACACACACACAACAAAAAACTAGCAACCTCTCCCTGTAAGAAAAGGAGTAGGAAAGGAACATCACCCACTAGATTACAAAATCGGTTTTGCATCCTGTCAAAACAGGACAGCGTGCTCTGGGCAAGACCTCTTCAAATATGGTAACAATACTTCATCTTATGCTGTATTTGCCTCTTATACAGTTAGAGTATTGTATGGGGAACACTTTCTGGAGGAGTAGAATGATGCAACCCATGCGACCTTAGTGACAGATTTTAACTGTCTTTCATTTCAGGTTAGAGCATTGGTGTTGAAAAAAGAGCAGTTTGGTTTGGGATGCATTAAAAGTAACCATCCACCTATTTTTTTTTCAGTGCATCATTGAACATCGTGTTCAACGTCCTTTTACTGTCATATTTGCTTCGACTAATACTATGTCCAGATCCTGTCCACAACAACATCAACTATTCCAGCAGTTCTTTTCTAGAAACGTATTTTTCTCTAAATAATTAAAAAAAAAAAAAAAGTCTAATTATCTATTAATACACTTCTTCATCTTCATTTTGTTGTGACGTTCGTAACATGCTTTTATTTTTCAAGTTTTTTTTTTCTTGTTGACTAGGGAAGGGGAATTGTATGCTGGTCATTGTTGCCAATAAATAATCGATCAGTATTAAATAATAATGATAATAATGATAACTAGAAGGGACATTTCCAGTGCATTTTATTATTAAATCAGAAGTGACCTTTCCAGGGCATTTTACAACTAATCAACCAGAAGGAACCATTCTAGGACATTTTACAATCAATCAAATCAATCAACCAGAAGGGACATTTCTAGTAAATTTTACAATCAATCGACCAGAAGAGACATTTACAGGAGATTTTATAATTAAATCAGAAAGGAAATTTCCAGGGCATTTTTGTAATGTTAAAACTTTGCTACATTAAATATAGTAGTATAAAAACAACTGATCTTTATTAGCTTTGCCTTAAAAGAGACACCATTTTTTGTTGTTTTATTAGACATATTTGGGAATATTCCACTATCCTATTTGGAATATTCCTCTTCCTTTTAAAGGGGTGGTCAGGATGATAACGGCCGTAGCGACAACCGTATTAATAAACTGTTCGGACGACAAATAAGAATCCAATCTAAGGGAGATAACTCCCACATTTCAGAGAAGAATTGTTTCCCTTTTAACGAGAAATCACGAGATCTCGACGAGAGGCGGCGGTCTGCGATGGGCACAAATGGAGGAACGAACATCGTTCTTCATAGCAGGGACATTCTGATTCAAATCTGTTCCCATCTGATCTATACCCTTATGTATTCGTTATGTTAACAATCAATAAACGTTGTTAAACGTTAACCCTTGTTTTCGTCTCTCATCGGTTTGATTTTACCATGTGTGTTCTTACTGTTATGAAGGATTTCCTTTACCCACGTCATAACATAAACAAAAAAATAAATAAAATAATAATAATAATAATAATAATAATAATAATAACAACAACTGCAACATGTTTACCTACAATGTGAAAAATACTAACAGCACAAATTTATGCAGGTGTCAGGACAGTTAGTATAAAATTTAAAGCAGAAAAAAAGCCAGAGGAATAAAATGGACCGACAAAGCCTGGATGAAAATTGAGACCGGAAACCCAGATCAACAAACTTTTTTAAAAAAAGTCAAAGTGATAAAGAAGATGAAAGCGACTAGAGGATGATGGAAAAGTAGAAAAGGAACCAGCAGAGAGAGGCTAAACAAGAAACAGGAAGAACTGAAGCAAAAACAAAACAAAAAAAGATAGCAGCAAAGAAGATTTAGACGATACAGAACAATACAAGCAAAACAAGAACTTTGCAAACAATAAACACCAATTCTACCCAAATGTAAACAGAAGAAAAACGAAAAGAGAACAACCAGACTCAATAGAAACAAAATGGAGCAAGATATGGAAAGAGCGGAACGATCACAATAGAAATGGTGAATGGCTGAAATGTGTGGAAGAAGAGTTACAGCAAATCGAAGAAGGGACAGGGAATGAAATCAGCAAGGAAACCCTCAAGACAACCCTTCGAAAATTGACAAACCAGAGAGCACCAGAGGATCTAATAAAATATGTATTGAATTTTAAGGTAGGCCTTTGTTGTGTTTGTCTTATTTTACACTGTCTTGGAGCGAAAAGCATGTGAGGTAAACGAACAGTATAACTTGCAATTTACTTCGAAAACTATTTTAATTTTCTACTTTACTATTTTCCCGAATTTTTGGGTGTATTACTAATTTTGACAATTAAATAGAAAACATTGGCTTTAAACTGAAATTCAATTTTTTTCAAATTTTTGATCTTCGTTCTTATTTTGAACAAGCGCCGCAGGTTTTTACGCCCCCCCCCCAACACCCCTTTTAAAAATCGTCATTGGAGATGCATTGAAAAGCTAAAGGCATTCACTTTTTCCATCTATGCGATTACGATTACGAATCGACGAAATCGACCATCTTGCCTCCCCTTCTTCATCCTCCCTCTCCCCTCCTCCGCCTCCTCCTCCTTCCTCCGGGTTTTCGTTATATCGATCGTCTATGTATTCATATTCATCGGTCAAAAAGCGAATCTTTGTTGGGCTAATAAATCCCAAAGTGAGTCAGACAGCGTGCTATTTACGATAAACAAAACGAGCCTCCTACATGTATTACCCTCCCCCTACCACCACCGCAATCATTCGCCCATCGTGTTTATTGATAACTATTTGAATTTACTCGACGTTGCCCGGCAAACACTTTTTATAGGATTGAAGATGTTTATGATGTTGCCCCACCTTTATTTCTAGTGACGACGGGTCGGTTTACATTTAAATTTTTGGGTTTTCATTCGTCATTATAACGAAATCCTACAGCTGCAAAAATGAGTTTTCATTAAAAAAAAAAAAAAAAAAAAAAGAAGTTAACTACTTATTGTTTTTGTCAATTTCAGCATAAGGCAATGTTATCTACCTAATTGTCATGATACCATTAGTTAAATATTTCGGGAATATTACATGAAATGTATTTCCATGATTCAACGGAAAAATAATTTTACCATGTTTGTTTTGTCACGTGTGACGTAAACACAAGGGAAATAACTCATAGTTTGAATTGGCCTAAGTTTTGGAGTTTTCACAAATGAATTACCTCCCCTGCTAACATACGCACTCTTCAGTTATCATGCAAGCTAAAATTGTTAATTTCTTCGAAATCTATTTCCTTTAATAATTATTTTTCTACTTTATCGTTTTTCATAATTTTTGGATATTCTCATTACTGCGACATGACAATTCAGTAGATACCATCGGTTTCACTTCAAATTCGATATTTCAATTTTCGAATTTCGATGCAATAATGTAGAATAACCAATTTCTGCACATTGATACTGCCACGGAAACAGGGAAAAGGCTAAGAATTCCAAAGGCTAGCAATTCGAAAAAAATAAGCTATTGGAGTGAAGCTTTGTAGATAGTGTGACAGCTATTGGATTAGAGGTTCTTTTTTAATTGGTGCCCCAACCGAGATATGACAATAATACTCCATGCATGAGCGAATTGTGATACGTTTTATATATATATATATATATATATATATATATATATATATATATATATATATATATATATATGATACTGGCAGGTGTGACAAGCTTTCTAGCTCGGCAAAGAGAACTTAATTTTCTTGCAGCAGTTTTGGCAATATCTTCTATGTGTTTGTTTTACGGTATATCAAATCAACCCCCTTGCATTACAAACACCTTGAATGAATAATTTTAGACAATAAGTTTCCAGGCTTTTTTGTACAGGTATTTAAAATTGTTGTGGACACTTGATAATTGAGTATGTTATTGCTATACATTTTATGAGATGACTGACAAATTTTTTATGATTACAGATTCAAATGAACAGCTAACAGGACCATTGCCAGCACCCTCAAAATGCAAATCTGGACAGTTCAATGCTTGATGGCACAGCTCAATGAAGTTTGCGGCCACCGTTTGGTGTGGTTTCAAGTAAGGCCCACATCATGCAACCTCAAATCTTTGAAGTCAGCTTGAAAGTCAACACCAACGTTTACCTGGATGTGCTGAAGAGTGTGGTGATCCCTTGGTACAACCAGGTGGCCGCTGTCAGAGCCTGAGTGTGACAGCAGGACTCGGCACTGGCCCACAAGTCCAATGAGACTCAGGCTTTGCTTCAAAAAGAGTGCTACGATTTTGTACCCTTCTCTCCTTCCCTGACCTGAACCCGCTGGACTACTTTGTTTGATCATAACTTGAGAACATCACCAACATGACCTCCCACAACACCAAAGCCAGCTTGATCACTGCCATCCACTAAGTATTTGCCAAGCTCCTGCCGACACATGGACAAGGCATGCTCCCCATTTCAGATCCGTATGGAGGCGGTGATTCAGGCTGAAGGCGGCTACATTGAATAGATTTCAGCTGTACTACCTAATCAAGTTACCTGAATTGATTTTTTCAATAAAAGTTTAAAAAGAAAGCTGTAGTGTTGTTTTCTTTAGGGTGACACACTTTTATTGTTCCACGTTGTATTATATTAGAAACTAACCCGACGGTGCCCGGCGTTGCTCAGGTGCTTCAAGGTATGTCTTGAGCAAAAAACAACAAAACAAAAGTGGTAGTACACAGGCTCAAACCCGTACCATCAAGAAGGAAAAGAACGTGAAAAATAAAACATGACATCTTTGTCATTGAGTCCATTGCAAAACCGGAAATGGTGAAGGTTTAAATTAAGGCTAGTCAATCGATGGGGATGACTTTTGAAAATATTAACAAAAAAGCAACCACTCCTTGTAGAAAAGTGCCCGATTGAGGGTAAAGGAATGAATGTTTTTAACCAATTTTTCGGGTCGAGCTTCAAAACGATACTGATCTTGTGAAAATCCGTTGCCTCTGTCAAAAGTTTTAGGCAGACATACATACATACATACCTACGTACATACATACATTTAAACAGACAAGTGAGATTTATAGTATAGATGAAACATTTACCTTCCGACGGAAATTCGTCAATATTTGTACTGTTCCTCTTCTATGTTTTAATTTGTTGAGAAACCACCTTCCTTAATCTTCTTATCAATTAGTAGTTGTAAAGAAAGATAATTTCAGTTGATAATTTTTCCCAAATTTGGAAAGTTTTTGTCATTAATTTGATAAAATTCTTTCTGTAAATTATTTTGTATATATACGCTATAAGGTGGATCAAACCATACACAATTTCTACATCTATTTTTATTTTTTATTTTCGTTTCCGATATTATTTTGTGAGATTCTCATAGTTTTCTTCAAAATTATTATTACTAGTATTATTGTTTCTATTATTTATACGATGAGATTTACTCATTACCATATTGTATGAGACAACATCGGATGGTTTTGGTTTTGCTACTTGCTATTAATTTATTATGTTCATTTTTAAATACTTAATTTCACCTCTATATCCTGATCGTTGTCATCCGCTGAGTATTCACTGAGCTCCTGTCGGTGCTTATCGAAAAGGCACGCTCCCAGTTCTGGACCCTTATCGAGTCGGTGATTGAGGCTGAAGGCAGCTACATTGAATATATGTTAGCTCTACTACATAATCAAGTTGCCTAAATTGATTTTTTCAATAAAAGTTTTAAAATAAAGTTGTAGTGTTGTTTTCTTTAGGGCGACAAATTTATCGTTCCACCCTGTAATACATTAATAACTTCTCGGTGAGTAAAGCAAATGCCATGACCGGAAATCGAAGGTGAAATCTTGAAATCTAATACCAACTGATCTATTGGAACTTTCTCATCAATAGAGCTTAAAACATTATCTTAACAAAATAGGCTGCGAGAAATTTAATTCTCGCAAACTATTTACTCCCTGGCAAAAGAAAACCACAAATTACAAAAGCTATACCTTCAGCTCCAAATTTATTCAGTAACAACAGTAAAAAAAAGTCATTGGTCATGGTACAGTCCAATTGCAAAACGGTGGGCCGGTTTTGCCTCCATATCATGGAGTCAGTAGTGTAAACTCCTTTTGGTGACGTGGTAGTTCTTTTTTCCTCAAAAGGATCCATGTATATTCATGGTGTTCTCGGCGGGAATGTTGGCGCCTATAATTAGGCAGCGAATCGCTTGGGACGCTAATTGAATTGAGATAAGTTCCAATATTTGGTAAATATAGACAAGAAGAAAAGTTCAAAGGATGCCATCCTGTACTTAGGATATTTCCAGCAATATAAAGGTGTCTCTGTTTGTAGAGATGTAAGTCCTTTGTTCACCAACAGTTTGGTGATATAACATGAGGAATTGAGGTAGCTCTATTCTCTCTAAACCATTCATCTGGGAGCTGCCAAAAATGAGTCCTTCCCTTGCCGCGTTCTTGACGTGGAGTGAAAAATAAAAGCATGATACAAAAAAAAAAGGGGCGCCAAGCAATTCACTTGACTCATTCAAAACTAACCAATCATGGACTGGCTATTAAAACTGTGTAGGCAGCTTAAACAAAAAAGATGGTGGTTGTAATGGAATTTCTCGCAAGGCATAGCTTTGGCATAGATTTATGATTTACGTCATGTTTTAGAGGATGAATTCAAATGTAAACGATAATAAAAATTAATAAATGAGTAAACATTATCAATAGCGCTGGAATTCTCTACTATTACATAAAAGGAACTTTGTGTGTATGTATGTGTGTGTGTGTGCGTGTGTGTGTGTGTGTGTGAGAGAGAGAGAGAGAGAGAGAGAGAGAGAGTTCCCTATAGATTCAGCAACGGCTGGGCTGATTTTTATAAAATTTAACACAAATGTACTTTATGTATCTGGCAGTGTTCTTATATAGTTTTTTTTTTATTGGAATGTCTTCGATAAGTATTGATAATCGAAATAATTTGATGAAAGAAAGAACAGACTATTTTGAGCAAAGTTAACACCTTACACAGCCAAACATCACAAATGCATTTGAGAAGTTTTATCATCACACATGCAGAAAAGATCGGCATATAAAATCAACAGTAGGCTTTTTATATGACAGGGGCGCGTTCGAATTGAATTTTTCTGATTAAAGCACAATTGCATCATGATACTTTACGTTTTCATTTTAAACTTAAATTCAAGCTATTATTACCGCACAAGCAGAAAGGTCAGGCATATAAAATCAACAGTATGTTCTTTGATATGATAGGGGCCCGTTTGAAGTGAATGTACAATTGAACCACGATACTTGACTTTTGCATTGTAAGCTTTCATTCAAGCCGTTATATATAAAAATAATTTTACAAAACCAACAGTAAGTTCTCCACAGTACAATGTGACTACAGTGTATTGTGGACTAAGTCACTGCAGGAACGCATGTAAAGCTTCCTCCTCGTGCACCGGGATGGGTCACCAACTAGAACAGGCAATTAACCGATTTGATTGAAGAATGGGCGATTTCACCGATTTCGATGACAATAAAAATATGGGAGTGCGAAACATTCGTTGATCATCATTCAATCCCGGGCAACGTCGGATCACTCTGCTAGTCATTTCAATAGTTTAAAAAGAATTTATGTTGCTTGAACTACGTATTATGTAATTATTTCATCATTATTCAATCCTTCACGATAAACACCCGTCAAGCTAAAACCACTGCCAGTAATTTCCCCCACTCTTTATCTGTGCCTAACTCAAAACGTAGATTCCATGAACATAGCTTTTTTTTCTGAGAAGTGCACGTCTGTGGAATTCTCTTCCGTTTGCTTGTTTCCCACCTGACTACAACTTGGACGTCTTCAAGTCTAACATAAACAAATTCCTGATTAATCGCCCCCTTAAGTAAGACACTTTATCAAATCTCCAATACCAACTATTACTACAATATTATCCCATTGATTATTGTACACAAAATAATCCTTATCCCCGAGTGGCTTCCGGGCCTTGATAAGTGGCGATCCCCATGTAAAAAAAAAAAAAAATTACAGAGCCCTCTCAGCCAAGTGAGTATACAAGTGAGGAAACAAACTTGGCCTTTTGCCCAAGATCAAAGTGTAGTATCTTCAGATGCGGCACTTCCATTTCTCGTTCTCTTTCTGTAGAGGAGAAATCCTTCACGACTGAGACAATTTTTATTTTTGTACCTTTTCTCCACGTTAAAAAAAAAAAAACGACCCTGGTGTCTAACTCTGTCCCGTGGGGAGGCATTGTAAATAGGTACAAGTGAGGATTATTTGATAGTTTAAAAAAAGAAAAACAGAAAAACAGAAAAAAAAAGAAACAAAAAAGAAAGAAAAAGAAAAAAGAAAACGGAAAAAGAATTACGATCCATGTTTGTTACACATAATGGGAAGCCATTTTGAAAATGAAGATGGCGGGTGTATTTTCTGACTAATGCATTAGGGGCAAAGAATGACGCATACGCTGAATAGCAAGCGTTGTCGTCCGGCCTCATCATCTATGCATTTCCTGTCAACGATTAATACGTACCTTGGGACTACACGTCTGTCTTGCCCACTCTGAAGACTATTTCAAAACAGCTGGCGGCAAACGCATTTCACGTATAGTCATATTTGATCAGCCCCTCTCGCTCCCTTTGAAACCGCCTTCCACCTCCTTTTTTTTTTTTTTTTTTTTTCGAAACCTGTAAATGAATAAAAACAATTACTGAATTATTTTTTGGACAATCACGCATATTCACTCATTCCCAACAGTGCTCCGTAACATTGATAGGAAATAAACGGTGCCAGCCAATTTCGCGTCCCTGCTAAAAAAAAGTTCTACTGGGAGTTGTTTGCTTCGTTTCAGTAAATAAATTGTACAGATTTCATATTGATTTCAGGAACGTAATTGTGCTTATTAAATAAATATTTGAAACGAAAAAGAAAACGCGTAAATAAACATTTAGTTGATGAAAATTTTAAAAAAGTATGCTTATTATATTTAAAATCGATATTTTTTAATCTAAAAATCGTGAGAAAATAAACATTTTTACTTATAAAAACAGTTTTCGAAAATATCTATTTAAACATATTTTTAAAAAAACATTTGATACATTTATACAAGTAAATAAACGGATATTCTTATTTATTATACTGAAATGAAACACATAATAACTCGTGGAACTTTTTTCAGTAGGGATGCGCAATCGGTTGACACCGTATACTTCCTATAAAGTGTTACGGAGCAAGAGCTCAACATTGCATTTTTTTCTCCCCCCCCCTCCCCATATTTTCTTCGATGGTCCAGAAAAAGGAAAAACGCAAACTGATTCTATTCTTGACGGTGGCGTTATATCGCCAAAACTTTGATTTTAAACAAATAAATGTTGATTTTAAAAAATGTCTGCGTTGTACTGGATTTTTAAATTTACAAATTTTAATTTAAATTTAAACAACGCTTACATCAAGGAAAAACAATCACTGATTCATTTCATGCAAATTTTCTGATTAGAAAATTTGAAAAATCGCCTTCGAAAGAACACACGGAGTTTTTACTTTTCTAATGATAATAAAAGTTAAAAAAAAAAAAAAAAAATTGCTTTCATTCCTGATGATGACGTTATATCGTTAAATATAAATTTTAAACAAACAAATGTTTATTTTTTAATCTGTGTTGTACTGTAGTAGTATCAACTCATTTTGAGTTTTTACACAGGTTATCATTAGTAATAAGCTCATTGACAATGAATATTGGTGTTCCCTACAGTCTGAATAACAATTGGGATGCTGAAAACGTACACAGTAAAACAATACGTTTTATTGTCGCGTTGATTATCTGTTTATGTACGCATGTGCAACCGGAAGTCGTAAACCGGATGTTGTCTTACAACACCCGTTACAAGGTCATTTGAGTTTTATAATTATATAGATTAATTAAAAAGAATAAAAGAAAAGGAAAAACGAAAGTCGTGGCTGCATATACACATTTCGTTCTTTTTCTCATCCCACCCCCATACCCTGCTCTTACATCGACTACAAACATCTGTTCAGCCCATTGAATCTCCCCAGGCTTTAGGATGGAATCAGTTATAATATCAATGTATTGCGGTCCCTGGTGCAATTGAAGCAGACGATGGCTCACTTGGAGTTCTTTCACGAGTCATCATTAATGAGTGCTCACTGACAATAAGGAGCGGTGTTCACTGGAACCTGAGTGACAAGTCTTCTAAGATTATCAGCATTCTCGACCTCTTTTGATAATCGTTGCAAATTAACTTGCGTTATCGGACCAGCCATTTACCATTTTATATGAGCAACGACCGCTGGCCTTCTCTAGAAATTAAGTTGCAATAGATCCTCCATAAGATTACAGTACTCTCTGCCTATTCCAATAGAGGCCGAGTTTGTGTTCTTCTTTTTTAGGGTTTCTATCTTTCTTGATCTTTCACGATCATCTTGTTTTGTATCTTTTTTAAGGGGGTGGGGAAAGATATGGAATTTCTAATAATTTTAGTTTCTCAGGGATCGTGTATTTTTTATTTTATTTATTTTTTTTTTTATATATTTTTAGTCCTCTTTCTATTTCAACTTACCTGTGGCTGGTTTCCACTTGTTTTTATGTGGATTGGTTTCTGCACGCGATAATTTTTCTTAAGATTTTCGTTGTTTTCATTATTATTATTATTATTATTATTATTATTATTATTATTATTATTATTATTATTATTATTTACTCACTAGGAATAGTTATAAAGGCCATCATCAAAAATTTAGTGTTCTCTGGAGTCTGAGTCACAAGTCTCTCCAGATTTCCAGTACTCGCCACCTCTTGCGATAACCTTTGCAAAAAAATTTGCGTTATCACAACAGCTGCTTACCATTGATTTCTCGCTGGTAGCGACCATTGGTTTTCACTGGAATTTGGGTGGCAAAAACCTCCCGAAGGTCTCAGTTCTCTTTGCATTCATCCAGTGGAGTTCTGGCTAGTGCTTTCTCTCCTCACTCTTTCCATTCTCCTTGACACTCCTCACTTTGCGTGTGACAGTTTATAGTGACATATTAATAGCAGTAATAGTAGTAGCAGTAATAGTAGTAGCAGTAACAGTAGTAGCAGCAGTAATAGTAGTATAAACTCACTTTGAGTTCTTACATAGGTTATCATTATCAACAATGAACATTGGTGTTCCCTAGAGTCTGAATGACAAGTTTCCCTAGATTTCCAGCACTCTCTGCCTTATTTCAACAACTGTCACAAATCACGTTTCGTTAATGCAACAGCCGTTTACCATTGATTTATTGCTGCTAACCATCGTTGGCTTTCTCTTGAATTTGAATGGCAATAAGTCTCCCCCAAAGATCCGAGTAATCTCTAATCAAGGCATGTGCTCTCGTTCTCTGATCTTTCCATCCTCCTTAATCCTTCACGGCCATTTAATGTGGTGCTCATTTATGCTGATACCACCCCGTTATTATTTGAGGAAAGATTATGTGATTTTTATTTTTCTTCTTAATATTTTTCTTAGACTGGGTTAGTGCAGAGGAGAGATGGATAAAAGTGCTTGTCATATACTATTTTATAACTGATCAATGAAGTTTACTAAACTCAGTATCAGATATCAGGAAAAAAAATTTTATAGGCACAAAAAATTGTTTCATGTGTTTTGATATATATTATTAAACGAGGAATAATTTCTATTTAAAATCCAGTCAGCATTACGCATGTAAACTTGAGAAAATCACCCTTAAAATGTGTCAATATTATGTGAATAAGCCAAATAACACGCCATCAGGTCAAATTTGGTCATCATCTTGTTTTAATTTCGCTTTTTCAGATAATGTTGACAGATCTCAAGCTTGCTTTTTTTCAAGTTTATATGCGAAACCTAAATGAATTTTAATTAGAAATGAACCCTCATTTAATAATATAAAAGAAAAACAGCATAATAGCATTTTTAATGCCTGTACGAAATTTTTTGTCGCATTCTGCTCTGGCCGCGATCTTTAACCTTTATCGAAAGTTTGTCATTTCAAAAATACAAACCCGTAATATTATTAGATGACTCAAACGAGATGGCGGGTTAGGAATGTTTCATTGAACTGGTAAAAATTCGTGATGGTTTTTTGATTACAGCAGCATCAATTGGTGTTGGGGAGGTTTTATACTCTTTTATATTCTCTAGAGGAATTTTTTGTGCGTTGGCATCGGTGAGTCTAGGAATTACCCCCCCCCCCCACACACACACACACACACACCTTCCCCGCCCCCGGGTCTTCAATCGTAGCTGATGACTCACGAAACAAGCACGAATTTTCTCCCAGGTTCATAGATGCAATGGAATTCTCCACTGATTCTGTGTTTTTGAAGTATCAGATGAATCGATATCAACGGATGGTTCTACGAATAAATAACCATTCACCCCCCCCCCATCTTTCTCTATTTTCTCGCTTCTCTCACTTTGATTATCTTGCGCACACACTCTTTCTTTCTTTCTTTCTTTCTTTTTATCTCTCATGTTCCTCTCTTTCTCCCTCTTCTTATCCTTTCTATCTCCTCTTCTCTCTCTTTTCCTTTGTTTTATTTCTTTCTGTCTTTCCACGCTTGTTCTTTTCTGTTCGTTTCTCTGTGATTTCTACCTCTTTTTCTTTGTTTCTGTCTCTTCATTCTTGCTCATCTCTCTCTCTCTCCCTCTCTCTCTCTCTCTATCTATCTATCTATCTATCTCTCTCTCTCTCTCTCTATCTATCTATCTATCTATCTATCTATCTATCTATCTTGCCTTTTCTGTTTTGTTGTTTTTTTAAAAGCTTTTTGTGAAACGCTGTGCAAAAAGAAAACCATCTTGTAATGTCAAATTTTTAACATGGCCGATATAACATGGCGTGCTATATGTTTTATGTTTTATCTCGTACGAACAGTAAATCTATCGACGTTTCTCGGGCAATAGCTCTTGATATGTATTAAAGGCCTTCGATGTGGTTTAGCACAAAGGTTTGGTTCATAAGCTTGTTAAGCTATGGAATATCTGGAAATGTCTCCTAAACTATCAAATTTTTTCTTTCCAATCTATATATCTATAAAACTTAGAATGTGTATGTGTGTGTGTGCGTGCGTGCGTGCGTGCGCGCACGCGCGAGCGCGCTTGTGTGTGTGTGAGGACAATTTTCAACCTATATATTCAACGAATTTTTATATCTTTCTATCTGGTCGGATTCCTTGCTCAAACCAATGTGACTCTCTCTCTCTCTCTCTCTCTCTCTCTCTCTCTCTCTCTCTCTCTCTCTCTCTCTCTCTCTTTCTCACTTACTCACTCTCCGGATTTTCCTGTCTTCCATCAGCTGCCTCAGGATCTTTAGGATCTACAGACTTGCAATTTGGTATATAGGGTATTCAGACACATGGAAAACTTTTTAGTCCATTTTCATCCGAAAAAAAAAGAGGGGTTAATGGGTCAAAATTGAAAAATCTGTTTCCTAACTGTTTCACAAATGCGCATACATCAATCGTTCATTTGAGAGATTACTTATGCTAAGAATAAGTAGGTTTGAAAACAGTTTTTAAAGATCGTGTTAACCTGGCCTAATGGTTATCGTACTTGTCTAACTGGTTTTAATCTCAGCTCGAGTATTTTTTTTTTACTTACAAGAAGTGAACTGTTCAGAAAAAACATAATACTCGCATGCACATGTCTCAGTTTATTTCCGGTTTTGTTTTTTGTTTTGTTTTTTGTACTTCATTTTTTTAGGCGTTTAACGTTGCATTTAATACCTACGGTATTTCTCTTTATAATAAATATGAATTCTGCATTAATTAACGTATAATATTTATGCGTATTTTACGACCGGCCAATGCTGGGCGTTCTGCTAGTAGGTATATTAAAGTTATTGTTTATGAGCAGAAGTCAAAAGCGCATAGTATCAACTAGATATCTAAAAATTAAATCAGTTTTAATTTGAAGCATGATCAATATTTTGACCAAGTTTAGTGATAACTAGTCAAGCGATGTGAACTCCTGGCTGTACTAAAACAAACAAATAAACACAGCTATAAACATCACAGAAAACATAACCCCCTCGGTGGGGTTAAAAACAACTAAAATGTACTTAACTACATGTTTGTATGTTTATTGCTTTGGCTGATACTAAGGTCATCGGTTGACAAAGAGGAGGCAACTCTAATAAAAATCGATAGGGGATTATCTCCCTTTTATCGCCAATTTGGAGTCCGGCGACTTAAGGAGGCCTCACATATGCTAAAAAAAAAAAAGAAAAATTACTAATAGACCAAGCCTGGATTTTAATAGCATTTGGGAAACTCTAATTATAGAAAAAACAAATATTGTACACCCATAAAAATTTGGCGATGAAAGGTAGATAATTTCCTATCGATTTTTCGATTTTCATTAGAGTTGCATCCCCTTTGTCAACCATTTTCTTCACTAATTCGAAACTAAAACTATAAAATAGATACTAATTCACAGAATAAGACTTTAGTGCTCTTCTAGTAAGTAAAACAATACTTGAGCTGAGATCGAAACTAAAACCTAAAGTCAGTGAGACAATTACGATAATCATTTAACCAGCTTGACACGATCTTTAAAAATGCTTTCAAATCTACTCATTCAAATACAACATAAATGTCGGCCATCTTTAAATATGGCTGCTGCTCTCGCAAATGCGCTGGATTTATACTCGTGAAAAATAGTATGATTTTCAGAAGTCTATTGGTATTCATTTGCTACCATTTTTTCTTCCACTCTCAACCGAAGTCATGGAATAAAAAATCTAGAGGGATTTTGACCTTCGGGCTCATAGCTTATTTCTCTTTAAGAGACAGTAATTGTTGATCAGCAGAAATTGAAAGCACATAGTATCAACATGAGCGTGCCTTATGGGGGTATTCTGGGTTCAATCATTTTCCTGATCTTTATAAATTAAATTTAAAATCATATTCTGGTATCATTTGTTGACATTTATGCAGACGACACAACAATCTATGGCAGCACTTTGAGAAGCATTGGTAATCAAGATCTCTTTCTCTCTCTCTCTCTCACTCTCTTTCTCTCTTTCTCTCTCTGTCTTTACCCACACACTTCTGTCTTAGAGCACGTGGTGTAATAGGGGAGTGCATGGTTATTTTAAACAATTGTAAAAACAATTTTTCCTTCTTTCACCACCAACGCTTGGATTCTAATTTATCTCTGGTTTAAATGAACGGTTCTCCCTTTACTTAGATAAACTCCTATGACTGATTTTCACTTCAGACCTGAAATAGAAGACTTACATTAGATCCGTTGCTAAGATCGCTGAAAAAAATAATTAGATCATTCTACTGCTCCAGAAAGTACCTCACACCTGACGCAATCTTTACCTGTATCAGAGATCTCCATTGTGGAACAGATCTGTTCTACAGATCTGGTATACTGCTGGCATTTCTAGATAGGTTTCGTTCAGAACACTATTTTATTGCCTTGACAGAATACAAATGGAGTACGAATCTTCCCTATAATCTGTTTCCACTGTATTAAGTTTATGTTGGGTGCTCGACTGAGCTCCAATCCCTGATGTGCCCTGTAAAACATTGACAGCAAGAACTACAACCGCAATAAAGAACCTTTGTCTGTCTATATATAAATGAGATGTTTTTTATATTGACATTTTTTTTCTCTAATCAATTTCTAAATGATTTTTAAGAAAAAAATAGTGTCATCTTAAATGCGTTTTTTTTTTTTTTTTACATGGAGTTCACGAATTATCAAGGCCCAATGCCCACTCAGGGATAACGGTTATTGTGTGTACAGTAATCAAAGGGATAGTGTAGCAATAGTATTGGAGAATTGGTAAGGTGTCATTACTTGGGGGGGGGAGGGCGGTTCATCAGGAATTTGTTTGTGTTGAACTTGTAGACATCCAGGTTGAAGTCGGGAGGGAAACAGGCAAGCGGAATAGAGTTCCACAGGCGTGCAGTTCTAAGAAAGAAGCTTTGTTCATGGTATCTACGTTTTGATTTAGGCACAGATAGGGAGTGGGGAAAATAATTGACGGTGGTTTCAGCTAGTCGGGTGTTTTTTGAGAAAGATTGGCGAGGGGGGACCAGAGAATGGAGCTCAGACGAGCACCTGCCATGGAAGTAACGATAGAATAATGACAGGCTCGCTACGTCTCTTCTGTGGGAAAGAGGTTGCAGGGTAGAGAAAAGGGCATCCCCCACCAAGCCACAGAGTGTATTTTGTACTCTGTCAAGGCAGGATAGGCTGTTTTTAGCAGCCGTCGCCCAGATGTGGCAGCAGTACTTCATCTTTGGACGTACTTGGTTCTTATATAGATAGAGAATTGCAGCATTAGTGAGATATCTTCTGGATCCCACCATTTTCCCAGCGACCTTGGCCACAGACTTGATGTATGTGTTCCATTTAAGATCAGGTGTAAAGCTCAAACCCAGGAGCTTATCAAATCCTGGGGCCTCCCTTAGACGAGAGCTATCCATTTCAATTGATGCCAAATGGGGATCAGAGCATTTATGATGTAGAGATAGGAGCTTGGTCTTAGATGCATTAAAAGTAACCAGCCACCTCTTTCCCCACTGTACCATGCGCTCAAGATCAGAGGAGAGAGAATCCGAGAGAACATCATCATTTACGGCGTTTGATGTGTTGCCATAGATGGTCAGGTCATCAGCATAGATGTCAACGAAAGATTTTAGTATGTGTTTTGGGAGATCATTGATGTAGATCAGGAAGAGAGTTGGGCCCAGTATGGACCCCTGAGGGACTCCAGCATTAATACTGTAGGCCTCTGATTTATGCCCATCAACCACTACTCTTATGAGCCTATCAGATAGAAATGATTTAATGATAGAGAAAACATTTCCAGTTATACCGTAGCTACAAATCTTGTGTAGTAGGCCTTTATGTCAAACCTTATCGAAGGCCTTTGATATGTCGAGAGCAATTGCTCTAGAAATGAATCCTTTGTCGAGAGATTCGCTAATCCTATGAGATATAACCGTTAGCACATATGCTGTAGATCTAGCAGAGCGGAAACCATATTGCGTGTCGCTAAGAAGGTTATTTCTGCTGAGGTGGTTGACTACTTCTCTATTTATTGTGGATTCCAGCAACTTACTCATGACACACAGGAGACTTATTGGTCTGTACTGAGAGGGGGATGACTTATCACCTGAGTTCTTAAATACAGGGCATACTGATGAGGTTTTCTAGGGTGTTGGAAAGCACTTCTCATTAAGGCAATGCTTAAACAGTTTGGAAAGTATGGGGGCAAGTTCTGGTTGTAATTTTTTTAACACTATAATTGGAATACCGTCGGGACCAGTTGCTTTACTGGAGTCAAGGTTCTTGATTAGCTTGGCGACCTCACACACAGATATTTGTATGTAGCATAGCGTGTTGTCTGTTATAGGAGGGAATATGGGGAGTTGATGGCCTTCGTCACACAGGGTAGAATTTGCCGCAAAGTTTTTGGCAAATAGTTTGGCCTTGTCGGATGCTGTTGAGATGACCTCTGGTCCATTGATAATGGCTGGGATAGAGCACATGTTTCTGTTCAAGATGCTATTTGCTATTTGTCAGAACTGGTGGGAACCAAGCCGCTGCTCAGCTACTCTGGACTTAACGGATTGCGCATGTAGTTCTCTTGCATTTTTTATTACTCTTTTACAATGGTTGCTGGCGGTTCTGAAAGCAACTTTAGTTTCAGTGCATCTATTATGTTGGTAGCTATGGAAAAAGTGATGTCTGTGTGCGATGGTAGCAGCACATTCGGGGGAGAACCATGGCTGGCTGTTAGGTTTTTGTTGGAATTTTTTTGATGGTATGAATTGGCCTATGCCTACAAGTGACCATTCGGTCAGATCTGATACTATAGAGGACACATCCTTTTTAAACATGGAATGGAGAGGGAGATCAGATATGAATGTACGGAAGCTATCCCAGTCCGCCATAGAGTATCGGTATACAGTACGGTGGAGAGGTACGTCTGTAGATTTATTATATTTCATTTTTATCTTAACTGATACGACGCAGTGGTCGGAGGATCCCAGAGGAGATAGAACGGAACATGAGCATAGCTCAGGGGAAGTGGATAGAAAAAGGTCTAGGAGGCTTGCGAACTGACCGGTATTATCGGGCACACGGGTGGGCTTGCGGACAATCTGAGTGAGGTCATAGGCAATGGCGAAATCATGACAGAACCTTCCCTCCTCATCAGTCTTATTTGAGTGGCTCAGCCATTCCACATTATGGACATTGAAGTCACCGTAAGTGTGAATGTCAGCTGAGGGATGAGCAGACAGGATGTGGTCAATTTTTTCTGATATACTGTTAAAGACAGTAACTCCACTGTTTTGGGGGCGATAGAGGGCAAATATAAATGCGGTGGTGTAAGCAAGTGCAACCCGGAAGCACATATAAGATAGATTAGGGTCTTCTCTGGAGATATCCCTGCCACATGGGAAGCAATCTTTAATGTAGGCACATATTCCATGCCCGTGGCGATCTTGAGGGTCAGATTTAGATGTTAGGTTGAAGTATCCTTTAATTATGAACTCATCTAGGGAGGTGGTCGGCCCTATTCCAGTTTCGCTTAGAAAGAATATGTCAGGTTTTGTCTCCTGTAATTGGGTTTCAACCTCTGGAAGGTTAGAACGTAGACCCCTGATGTTGGAGAAGGAGATATGGTAGTAGGGGTCTACGTAGGAGGGTGGGGTTCTAGGTTTATTCGTGTTTTCTTTTTTGAAATATTTCATGTTGAGGGTTTAAGAAGCCATTTTGTTTATTTATTTTTTATTTTTTATTTCAAAATTTGAAATATTACTTAACTTAAATACTACTGTTTTCTTTGGAACACGTGATACTGTTCGACCAATCAGAGCCGTTGGTATCTCTCAGAACTTCGTTAATTACATATCACGTTGGAGAGTAGAAAGTAGAAACGCACTAGCAGACACCGCCCATTAAGCCTACATATGATTCTCAAGCGCCGGAAATGCTCCTACTTAAAAAAAAAAAAAATGTATTTCGTTTTGCTGTGCACTGTGCTAAAAACAGTCAAAATATCCAGAGGTGGATGAGGAGGGCGATAATCTTATTTCCATCGATCTTGCTTGATCGATCTGAGGGTGTCAACGAGTACGAAGAATGATCGACAACAAATCATTGCACCCACACGAAATCGATTATTCGAAGTGAAAACACAATTATTGGATTATTCTTAATTAGTACAACAAGCAAATGACGTCATTTTGTTTGCGTTCGGAGTATTGAAAGGATTGGGTTTGAAATGAATTAACTTCGAGAAAATTTATTTATTTATTTTTTGAAAAATGAAAAAATGATTTAATGCAAAATTCAAACTAATTAGAATTTCATTATATTAAAGTCAAATGTCAAACAATTATATTATGCGAGTAAAAGTAGTATATATGTCTATGTGTGTGTATGTATATATGGATATTTACGTATATGCATATATATATATATATATATATATATATATATATATATATATATATTATTTCAATAGCAGACAGACATCGAAGACGTCGACTAATTTAGAGTTCAAAAGAGTGCATAAAAAGACTCATAAATATATGGTCCTTTGTCTCAACCATCGCCACACTTTGATTAACAATCCCATTTGAGCTTTCTTTTGTGTACCTTGGTGAACAACTTCCTCCCCATTTTCTTTCTACTAAAATCACTTCTTATAACCTTATTATTCTTCTGATCAACATTTTCCTTTTTTTTTTTTTGTTATGGTTTTTACTCTTTTTATTTTCCCCCCTTTCTTCCCAGCATTTGGATCAAAGGGGACATCGATAATGTCACAGGTCAATTTGTATATAGTACACATAACAATCCTGTACATCTCTTCTTTTATTTATGATCTAATGTAATGTCATTTGTAAGCGAAATGGTTTCTTGCTTCAGCGGACAACTTGTGCCAAGGGGACAAAAGAGCATTTGTACTTCGTCATTGAACTAATCTCGCAAATAAATAAACATTAACATTCTCCATAACCACTTCTTTAATGGCGCACCCTCTAATTGCATACATTTCATGTTCAGTCGGGCAGCCGTTTTGAAAGCGAGCAATGTATTGTTCTTTCCGGAAGAAGAAATTCATTATTTCGGAAATTACGTCACAGCAATGGCGGCTTCGTTGCACCCATGATTTACACACACACACACACACACACACACACACACACACACACACACGCACGCACACAGGCAGCCTATTTGAAAGAGGAAAAAAATGTTCGTGTGATTGACATTCGAATGTTTCAGCTTAAAAGGGCAGCTAGAATCAGCTTTGAGATAAAAGATTATGTGGTCGGCAAAATGTCATGGCTATTTTCAAACATAACCTGGTTCTATGAAGGACAAAATGCGCATACGTGCGTGTTTTGTGTGGAAAACACTAGAAAATCTTTTTTTATATAACGCACTAGCCTGGTGCCCGGCATTGCCCAGGTGTTTGGAGGTGTGTGTTGAACCACAAAAAAAACATTTGTAGTAGGCAGGCAGGCAGGCTCAAATCCGTACCGCGAAGGAGGAAAAGAATGTGAAAAAAAAAAAAAAGAAAAGCATGACGTTTTTGCCGTTGCGTCCATCGCCAAACCGGAAGTGGCTAGTCAATCAAAAAGAGGGGATGACTTTTGAAAATATCGGTGAAAAAATCGACCCCTCCCTGTAGAAAGTACCCAGTTGAGGGTGAAGGAATTAATGTTTTTGCCAATTTTTCGATATTTGTCGTTCGAAGGGTCCAGCTTCAAAACGATACCGATCTCGTGAAAATCCGTCGCCTCAGTCGAAAGTTTTAGGCATACATACATACATACATACATACATACATACATACATACATACATACATACATTTAAACAGACAGGTGAGATTTATATAATAGAAGATTTTATTCATTCGACTAGCTGGACGCCCGGCATTATGCGATCGTACAATACGCTTAAACATGATATTTTAATTTATACAGATTGCGTATGTATTATAGGATCAGTCGTCTATTGAATATTATATATTACGAACAATAATTTGCCTGGTGGACTAATTTGCAAATAAATAAATAAATTAATTAAAAATAATAATGATGATTTTGTTCAGCAAATTCCGTCTGTGTTTGTTTACAATATCACGTCAGCTGATAGTCGGGCATGGCGATCTTAAAAATAGTCTTTCTTCTCTTATAAATAAAAAGGAAGAATTTTTGCAGAATATTTTACGTTACACCAACCAAGGTTACACCGGTGAAACGTGAAATATTCCCCAGTAAAAATTATTTTTTATCTCTAAGAAAAGAAAGACTATTTTTAATATCGGATTTTTTTCGATTTTCGATACTTATCGGATGTATTTCAGTACAAAACATATCTAAGAACACTACCAGACATATAAATTAGCTTTGTGTAAAATTTGCCAAAGATAGGCTAAGCTGTTTCAGAACCTATGAGGAACTCTTTCTTTCTCTCTCTCTCTCTCTCTCTCTCTCTTTCTCTCTCACACACACACACACACACACACACACACACACACACACACACACACACACATATACACACGCGCGCGTGCGCACACACACATACACAAAGTGATTTTTAAAATAGTAGAAATAGTGATATGACGCTTCGATTAACTTTTAACATTCTTCAGATATGCAAAAGAAAAAGAAAAATACGTTTTCACGTCGGAGATGACAAAAAAAAAAAAAAAAAATAGGTGCTTCCAAATTAAACGAACGAAATTCGAAAATCGAAATACTGAAACAAACAGTGTCTAGGTGATTGTCATGTCGCAAATAAGAACACATCCAGAAATTACCTAAAATGATAAGGCAGAAAAATAGTTATTAATGAAAAACAGTTTTCGATAAAATTTGTCCGACATTTTGAATTGTGTTCGTCACGTGACGTAAGCAACAGCACTTTATTATCTCCTCTCTTGACTGGTCACTTTTTTTAGTAAGTGTAATATATAATGTTTTCGCACCATTTCAGAAATTTCTTATTTCATTAATAATTAATTTTCTACCTCATCGTTTTTCTTAATTTTGGGATATGTTACTATTTGCGACATGACAATTACGCAGGTACTATTTGTTTTATTTGAAATTCAACATTTCGATCCGCTCGTTCCATACGGAAGCACCAAAATTAATAAGGGCGGCAGTACAGGGAGTGAAATTGTCTGTCCGTCTTATTTATTTATTTTATTTATTTATTTTTTATTTATTTATTTATTTTATTTATTTATTATTTTATTTATCTATTTAATTATTTTTACTTATTTATTTATTCATTAATTCATTTTAATTAATTAATTTATTTATTTTTATTTATTTATTTATTTTGCATACTCGATTGAGTCAGGTGCATTTTTATACAACTGCCTTAAATTTTGAATCTGCTAGTTAAAACTTTTTGTGACAGCTGGAAAGTGGGGGGGGGTCGATTAAAACAGCAAGGCCACTGCATGCATATATACAGCATTATTTTGTATTATTGATTTAAATAGCATAGAGCTCTTTTTGTTGTAATATAGTTTGTTGTAAGATAAATAAAAATACACAGTCACACACACACACACACACACACACACACACACATATATATATATATAGTGGTTATATTTAAATTCTGAAAAAACAACACATAGACACATATATTCGAATTAAGAATTTATTGCTTGACAAATGGAATATATAAAAGGGGTTATGTTGATTTCCTTAATCCATGGATTTTACATAAAGGCTCATATCATCAGAGAAAATGAAATGCGGTTAGCAAAATGTTCAGCTGTGAATAGACATTTATTTTGTTTTTCAGCACAAATATTGAAAATAGTTTTTGAGTAGTGAATGATAATTATATGGAAATAATTATAGGAAATCAACATAACCTCTTCTATATATTCCTTTTGTCAAACAATAAATTCTTAATTCGAATATATGTGTCTATATGTTTTTTTTTTCTTCAGAATTTAAATATAACCATTGAACTTATATATTGCTCTATGCTTAAATATTGAGCTTTTCCTTTTTGGCTAGGATCGCACTGAAAGTATTAATTCAAGTAATATCTATCAGGATCTTTCATCTGATTTCTAATCAGTGTCTTATCTCGATATATATATATATATATATATATATATATATATATATATATATATATATATATATATATATATATATATAGAGAGAGAGAGAGAGAGAGAGAGAGAGAGAGAGGGAGGGAGAGAGAAACCGTATTATGTGTTCATCAACGTTTCGTCTTTATTTCGAGACTTCCTTTCGAGAATATATGTGTCTATATGTTGTTTTTTTCAGAATTTAAAAGAGTTTAAAAGCCATACTAGATGATCTGAGAATCACCCCTTCTGAGGTGCATGATATCATAAAAATAAAGACGAAACGTTGATGAACACATAATACGGTTTGTTCCTTTTTATTTCTCTATTTTGTCGGAATACTATTTCCATATTTCCCATAATATATATATATATATATATATATATATATATATATATATATATATATATATATATATATATATATATATAAATTACACACACATATTCAATATCATTAAACAGTTCATTTATTCTTCCGACGATTAGACGGGCTCTACTACTACTACTACTACTACTACTACTACTACTACTACTACTACTACACAAATTTTAATTCTTTAGCATCCCTTTTTCCGGATGAAAACAGATTAAAAGGTTTTCCATGTGTCTGAATACCTTATATACCAAATTTCAAGTCTGTAGATCAAAATTCGTTGAGTATATAGGTTGAGATGCATCCTCACACACACATTCTCACTTTTATATATAAATTCCACACACATATTCAACCTCATTAAACATGTCATTTATTCTTCCAACGATTAAACGACCTCTACCACTACCTCAGCGCATGTGCCCATTTATATTCAACCTCCATGCAATCTCCTATTCACCCTCTTTTCTCCCCAATCTTCAATTGCACAAAACTATCGCAATTCAAACCAACTTATGATTCATGCACATTCGTCTTCCAGATATCAGTAAAACCATTACATCTGCACATTATTCACCATACATTAAATAATTACGTGCACATAGAAGAAATTTAGTAACAGGATACACACACTCATTTCTTCGCATATATATTAATAGATTTAAAAATCTGAATTCAATTCAAATAAACCAGGTGTAAACTTAAACAAAACCAATTTGCCTCCTCTGAGAATTGCATTAACGAATATCTGTGGACGTAGAACTAATTTAGATGATAGTGAATCATTTCTCCTAGCAAGCACACCGGATACCTTTGCGCTAAGTGAAACTAATCTACACTCTTCATTCCCCTCCAACCACTTCAACATGCATGGTTATCTCACTTTGCCGTAAGGACTCAGACAGACATATGCACGGACTTGGAGTCTATATTTGAAACACCCTCCTCTTGACTAGAGAATCAAAACTAGAATCAAATGACTGGACCATTACGTGCTTAAGACTTAACCTGCAACATAATGTTAGGTACTTATATTTCTCTACCGCTCTCCTACGACCCAGGATTGTACCCTAATCAACCACATCTCCGAAAGCATTGATACAGTACTCTCACTTGATAGTAGCCTGCAAGTACATGTATTTGGTGACTTTAATGTCCATCACATAAAATTAGGCCAGTCTGAATAAAGTATTGATATGTTAGATTACTATTTAGTTCTGACTTTGAAAATCCAACAAGATAACTTTATATATATATATATATATATATATATATATATATATATATATATATATATATATATATATATATATATATATTATTCTTCTTGCTCGTCCGTCGAAGTCGACGATGACCAAGGTATCAATCAGTTCGGCGTCAGGGGTTTGTGAGTCCTGAGATGGCTGATGAGGCCAATCCGTGCTCGGCAGACTCTTCCACACTCTGGACACGTGAAGGCGGTATCGACAGGCTGTGAACCGGCAGCTCTCTCCTTCCTCCTCTTGCGCTTCGGCTGGTCGTGTGTCATGCGTTGATTCTCTCTCTCTCTCTCTCTCTCTCTATCTCTCTCTCTCTCTCTCTCTATATATATATATATATATATATATATATATATATACTCTTTATTTGTTTTTACATAAGCAGTAACATACAACATAACATTAGGTATTTATATTTTCTCTACCGCTCTCCCTCGACCCAGGACTGTACAATAATAAATAAAGTCTCTGACAGCATAGATACAGCACTCTCTCCCTCGACACTAGCACACAAGTGCATGTATTTGGTGATTTCAATGTCCACCACAGCAACTGGCTTGAATTCTCTACTTACACAGACGCAGCTGGTAGCAAAACACATAGCTTCTCTACATCTTAATCTCTATCACAGACGATTACGTTTCCAACATGTTTCCCAGATCAGCAAGATCAACAAACCTTCTAGATCTATTTCTAACCACAGTTCCCGATGATTGTGTAACAAATGCCCATAGCCCACTCGGGAATGCTGATCATGTTGTGATAATGGTAGAAATTGCTCTAAATTCTCGACCCAAAGCTGAAAAGCCACTGCTTAAAATGACAAGATATTATAAAAAAGGCTGACTGGGAAGCCATCAGGGATCTCATCAGAGATGCCCCTGAGGAAATATCATTTCTCTTCCTGCAGAACAGTGTGCAAATGAGATCACTCAATGGTTCAAAACAGCAATTGAAGCACGTGTTCCCATGTGGACGTTTTATAGCAAACCCCACTCTCCCCAATGGTTTACTTCTACTTGTGCAGCTGCCATTGCTAAAAAGCAGCATGCACACCAGTACAAACAGACAAAAGTTTATAGAAGCTAGAAGTAATTGTAAGAAAGAAATAGCGACAGCTAAGAGAATACTGAAATCACTAGAAAACGCATTGAAGCGCAGAAATTAGGAACCCGTGATTTCTGAAAAATCTACAACAGTGTAGTAAATAACAGGCAATCAGCAATTCCCCCACTATCCAACAATCATGAGGTTGTTTGCTCAGCAACTGAGAAGGCTAACATGCTTAGCAATTGGTTTGTTTCAAACTCTACATTTGACCCAGCAAACCATCCTCTCCCTGATTTTCCTTTGCAAACTGAAACCATACTAGATGATCTGAGCATCACATCCTCTGAGGTGCATGATATCATAAAAAAAACTAGACACCTCTAAAACATGTGGACCCAAACTCATCCCGGCTGTACTATTAAAAAAAAAATGCTCGGCTGAAGTTGCTCCAATCCTCTCCAAACTTTAAAACATTACATCTGTACAAGGCAGTGGATTTTCATTTTCTCTTTAATCAAAGCAAAAATAAATAAATTCCAAATAAACAATACCAACAGAAACGTATTATGGAGCTACTAAAATGTTTATTTCGAATAAACGATGAACAAACTGCGTTTTTAGCGAGAAGCGACAAAGCGAATACTGTATTTGCCACGTCATGCGTGGCTTACAATGGCCACAGCCCAAGTAACAAAGACGTTACCAAAGTCATCATAATTTAGGTCATTGTTGAAATTGCTTTTCTGCTGTTGGCTGAAGTGTATGCTCTTGTGTCCTGTGCAGTTCTAGGTGGTCCTCCCACTCTTTTAGAAGGGATTAGTTTATTGATAACTGAGGTACTCCTCTGGGGAATATCGATGCAGCTGTCTAAGAATTTTTTTGCAGGCCAGGGTGTTCTTCCTCTAGGACGCTGGCTTTTTGTAATCTCAATTTCACGACCTTGTGTCACATCTTCCCACCTCGTGGGAGGAAAACAAAAATTCAAGAACGAAGGTAGTTTATGAAATTTGAACACAAAGAAGATGATGGACATACAAATGAAAGAACTATTTTTTAAGGCGCATTAAAGTATCTGAGAATTTATTATGGCACTTGCGCGAGCCTTTTCTAGTCTCACACAAAAACACGCGTTCACATTTCAAGCCATATTACTTGTCATATACATACGCGCACACAAACATACTTGCGCATGTCCACACACGTACATATATTCACGTTCGCATACATACACTCACATTTACATGTATACACACACACACATGCTAACGTATGCACATACACACATGCATGGACAACGTCACTTCCCCTTTCAAAGGAAATCCACACATCCGCAAAAGACCACCGGAAACACCTATAAAAGAAAGAGCAATAAGCGGCTTCTTCCTTTTTTAGGACCAGCTTTCGAGCTTCCATTTAAAATAAAAAAAATATTTATTGATTTTAAAATAAAAAAATATTTATTGATTTTAAAATATCAATGAAATTAAAATCAAGAGATCATCCTCAACAAGTGTATTTTGACGCTTAGGAAAATATCTACATATTTAACATGTGTTTTTATGAAAATCGGGGAAATTAACAATCTTATAGTTAAATAATTAGAGATTTTTAAAGAATCGGAATCGGTAATTGTATCGGAATCGGGAATTTAGCACAGAATCAGTAATTGTATCGGTTAAAATATTGGAATCGTCCCATCACTAATATATATATATATATATATATATATATATATATATATATGAAGGGGATTAGAAGAGCAGTCTAAGGAGCAGAGTGTATTTTAATGTAATAGTAAAATCACTAATGTAATTAAAATACAAGAAAAACAGTGCTCATTGTAATGCAGATATATAATAAGCTCAATAGGCATATATATCCTAGAGCTATTTTATATATATCCTTGTTAAATTTTCTTAAAAACATCTTATTTTAACCTTACATTTAAACCCAATTTAACTTTATGATTTTATTCTAATTTTTATTCTCAACTTATCTTACCTTGTTTATCAACAGCAAAAAAGTAACGATTTTCCTTTATATTTTAATATTTTCCAGATAGATCTGCCTTACTTAAAAAATGCTAGGTTTATTTTTGGTGTCTTTAAAAAAAAAAAAACTCAATATTTTTGCTGATGAGGAGACTTTGTTTCAAAAAACTATATGTTAAAATTATTGTCCATGACTTAATGTCTATCTCAATAAAAACATCGTTTGCGAAACGATCGTACAATTTATTGATTTTGTTGTGTTTCTCCTTATGAAACCGATTTTTAATTTTAATTATAAATTATCAATCATCTTACTAAATATATATATATATATATATATATATATATATATATATATATATATATATATATATATATATATATATATACTCCCGTTATTTATTTCACTTACCTTAAAGTTGTAAATAAAATTAGACATAAAATCAATATTATTATGTAAAAAAAAAAAAAATTGATAACTTTTTCTCGATAATATAGCTATTTGAATTACAACAACAAAAAAAAAAAAACAGAATTCTAAAAATTAATTATTTTTAAAAAGCTTTAAATGATATTAAATTTAAATATTCCGCGATATGAAGTTTAAACAAAGATCTTTTGTTAACAGGTTTCTAATATAAAAAAAATACTCATATAATAGAATATATGACTCTTGAGATAAAAACTGTAAACCCAAAATCGACCTAAAAAAAATCCGTTTGGATTTTATTCTTTAAAATGATAGAGGGCGATCTTTATTTTCTGGCGATTTTTCCAAAAAAGTACGGAAGCCTGTAAGCTACGTTATCTTTAAATACATAAGTGTCAACAGGCGACGCTAAAATTAATTTTATTTTATTAACTCTCGTCTGTGTAGTCCGTTAAACAAATCTTTGTTTTACAATGGATATATGAAAATCTGATAGCAAAAAAAATCGCTACTTCCATTAACACTTATAGCGCCAACCCCCATCCATAGAAATTGATTTAGAAAATAGTAAATACACGAAATAATGACCTTGCTGATATTGTGTAAAACGCTGACGTTTCACACACGGCTGTGATGGTGCCCATAGAACAGCTAAAGAGATTTTCCCTCACAAATTTAACGAAAACTGCTTTTTAAAATATAAGTTACTTTATAATCGAAAATTTCATGAAAATCTGACGATTAGTTGATTTTCGCTAGATTTTTTTTTAAGACGGGTATATTTACGGCTTCAAAACGATCACTACATAGGAACGTTGTTTTTAAAGCGTCGATAATGTAAACACGATTTTAGTCCCGCATTTTCATTATTTTCGTATGCTGTAAAAAAAATTACTATTTTATTTGAAGCTTCTTTTAAATGGTATAAAAGTTATGATGATAATGTTCAATTAAATTATAGTTACATCGTATTACATATAAAGGGAGGGGGGGATCTGTGGCGCGCGTTGGAGGTACCATAAAAATCACGTTTGTCATCAACCGTTTTCCTTTTTTCTTTTTTTTTTTTTTTGTAGCGACCGTTTAAATATAATAACTGTTGATTTAAATTGGAGATGGTGTCTTTCCTTTTTATTCTTTCCACTTAGTAGAAGATGGTTGGCAGTGGGATCGAATTAGACACCCTCAACCACACCCACCCTTCTTCCTCAACCATACTCCGGACTTTTCCACACATAAAAAAAATAAAAATAAATAAAAAATAAATGAATAAAAAATTTAAAAAAATCAGCGATTGCCCCCAAATCCCTCCTTCTTTGAAAAAACTTCTAAAATGTAAAGATTGTATAAGTACCTGTGATGTAAAGAAAACGTCGTACGCCAAAAATCACGTAAATTGGTTAAGTAGTTTTTATTTTTATAAAATAAAGTCATTTTGAAAAGAATTTCAGTTTTTCCAATGCCCTCCTCCCCATGTTAAGAACGGCTTTCTTAAGTTTCGATTTGGAGTTATCTTCCTTCAGACTGATTTCTAGATGGCGTTGTGAGATTGTCGCGAGATCGTCGCTTACATTTTAACCATAAAATTTCTTCTCCGTTGCAGATATAGACGGTTTGAGATTTTCAGAAAGCAACCCCTGTCATGGACGTGCGTCAGAATGTGTCATTGTATTCTTCCATGCAGAAAAAATTGAATCGATCAACATTCACCGGAGCTTGCTGAACGTTTACGAAGCCGGTACAGTTGATGTTATGCAAGAAATTCTGCAGAAATAAGCAGGCTCTTTAATGGACGGTTTGTCCGCCCACGGATTTTTTTTTTTTAACCAATTAGATTGCATGTTATTACTAACTGCCGAGGGTGTTCTTGGCGCCAAAATTAGCCCCTTTCAGATCGCCAGAATTCAACAAGACGCAGGCTTGAATGGACATCGAATCCTCACTCGCGGCTCGAAGCCTCGAAATTACCTTGTCAATATGAGACGTTTTATTGCCCAAATGTGGGGCGAAATATTATCATTTGCAAACACCAATGCCCTTATGTTAGGCGAATTATTATAATCTTGCACGCTTTGTGCTCTGTGAATTAATTGACTTTCTTTATTACAATATAATGCCTGTCAACTACGAAATTAAGGTATACTGTTTGACCTGTCTTGTCCGTCATTGGACTGAATCAACAGAGGACTCATCGAGGCACCACCCGACTTGCAGTATCCATCTTGGAAGATATATCAACACTTCAACCTTCGCAGTTCTTCGTCAGCGGAATTTTTCTACCCAGCTTTTATCAAAGATGAACTATTATCCCTTCGGGGACGTTACCAGCCCATAGTGGCAGATAACTGAAGATGGTGCATCTTTTGAAATATAGATCTTTTTGCTTTAATAAAATTTACGTTGAAGTTTCAGTGAGCCGGTTGTAATTGTGTTTGGTTTACTTCCATTCTGCCTGGAGCAAAACCTATGTAAGGATTTTTCTCACAGTTCAGAGAAGAATCCATCGATTTCAGAGTGGCGACCGAGATGTGAATGACAAAGCGCGCTTCGGACTTTTACGACCGAGGCATCAAAAGAAGCTGGCAAAAGTGCATTGAGAATGGTGGTGACTATGTAGAAAAATAAATCCTGGAGCACAAAAGTTCGCTCGTTTTAATGGTACTACTCTCGTCTTCCTAGTTTTACAGCGTTTTAGTTTATGACTTAAAAAATAGGTCTTACTTTTAAAACGACCTTCATAAAATTACTTGTAAATTTACGTGATTTTTGGTGTACGATATTTTCTTTTCGTCACGGGTGCGTATACAGATTTTTCTTTATTTTTCTTGGGGGGGGGGATTTCTGGACGATCGTCGTTTTTTTTTTTTTTTTTTTTTTTTTTTTTGTAGAAAAGCCCTGGATTGTTAGGGTTGAAGAAAAGTGGTCGTGATTGAAGGTGTCTGGTTCGATCCCACCCATTATCATTATTTCTAATCTTCCCCCTTTTTTTAGTTTTAATATTTTCCGGGGAGGGAGGGGGGCTGGGCAAGCACCACTGATCAGCAAAATAATTGTTTCTGAACTCCGCCTTTTTTTTTTTTTTTTTTTTTTAATAAAATATCCCCCCGCCCCTCTCATTCGCTGTCATATGAATTTTGTGATTTGAAATTAAAGATGGCGTGTTTCCTTTCATTTCTTCCGGATGGTAGTGGAAGATGGTGACGGATAGGATATCAAACCCGACACCGTCGCTTCTCAACCACACCCACCATTCTTCTCCAACCCCCCAAAATACGATCCCTCACATCTGATCAATTGTGTTTGTTCCTGTTATCGATTTTACAATGCGCTTTAACATCAACCAATCAAAGACGGATATCGATCTGTTGTATAAACAAAAAGCGTATACGAGTTCGATGTGTGACTGCGGCTATGAAAAATCCCAACGTGATCTTGAAGCTTTAAGACATCTTTAACGTTATTATGTTGTTATGTTATGTTCTTTAGAGTTAACTTAAACTGAAAAGTCAAGTTGTTTGTCATTGAAATATACCGATGTGTATCAGTATTCGTTGTCTATTATAGAAGAGACCTGCTACTAATGCAAAAATGAGTCGGGTACAAGAAGCTCCGTCCGTCATGCGCAGTGCGCGCACATGCGATTGACTTATATTTGTGAATTCTGTTTAGATATATATCGGGTTATATAATGATTAAACTGTACAAAATGCACAATAAACACCGCTGTGAAATAAATGGCGATGCAACACTGCGACGATGGGGCGGAGCTTGGAGACTGGTTGACTATTAGATTGAAGACTCTTTTTTGGACAATGTCTGAAAGAAATAGAGAGAGTGTGTGTGAGAAAGAGAGAGAGAGAGAGAGAGGGGGGGGAGACAGAGACAGACAGACAGACAGACAGAGCGAGAGAGATTAATGGAAGATCGACTAGTTCAGATGTGGCAACAACACTTCATGTAAGAGCGAATAGTGACTTTGTAAAGATATAGGATACTGATAGGTGTGTATAGTTTTCTAACATGGGATAGAGAATCCATCTTCTTTGCAGCAGCCTTGGCAATGTCTTCTGTGTATTTGTTCCAATATTCAATTGTTTCCTGTGAATGTTAAACCAAGGAGTTTAGATTAAGTAAAAAAATTCAGTACTCAAAGTTAAGACGCCGGAGGTGGACTCGGTTTACCTAAATATGGAACGGAAGTCAGTAAGCATGAAACGAAATACGAAACCATATGGAAATAATTTATTTTGAAAAATTATTTTAGTTTTAACATTTCTTGTGCTATCATGAAACAATAAAAATAATAAACTTTTATTTTTTTACATTTTCATAAATATTTTTTGTTGTTTTAACACTTGTGTTATCACGAAACAAACAAAAAAAACTAATGAGAATTTTTATTATTTACATGTCTTTTGGAAATAAAGTATTTATGTCTTCCACAAGTTTTATCACAGAATTTTGTCATAAATAGTATGAATGTTTTTATAAACACTTCTTGTGTTATCAAAAAAATATTTGAAATATTTGTATAAAAACGTTTCTTAAAATTAATAAATGGAATTTTGTTATAAATAATGTCAATTTTGTCATAAATAATTTATGTAAGTTTTTTTCAGTGGTTCCATATGGTTTCGTATTTCGTTTCATGCTTAATGACTTCCGTTCCATATTTAGGTAAACCAAGTTTACTTCTGGCGTCTTAACTTTGAGTGGTGAAATTTCTTACTTTACCGGAGTTTGAATAATGAACTCTCATGTAGAATGTTATTAGCCATGGCAATCGATGGTTGAAAAGTTTTTTTTTTATAATTGTTAAAGGAAAGAAGATTTGTCTTAGTAGCATCAAGTGTTACAATCCGCTTATTTCCCCATTCTACTACAGACTGGAGGTAATTTTTCAAACATTGTTCTTGGGTATGTGTATATTCGTTTTTCTCACATGTCTCCAATGACCATGGTATCATCAGCAAATATATCCATCCCTGACGCAATTTTATGAGCGAGGCCGTTTATGAATATCAGAAATAATAAAGGTCCAAAATTCGATCCATGGGACACAGTAGAATTAATGCTCTGTCCCTTGGATTTTTTAAAAACTTTTAGCTAAGAAAGACCTGATTATGTTAAGTATTCGTCCAGTAATATAGTACAATTAAATTTTCATAAGAATACGAGGTACTTTCAATAAGTTTATTGACTTTTTGGGGCACTTTTATTGATAGTACACACATGAAACTCTAGGCCCCTTCAAAGTAATCTCCACCGGTTGCAATGCATTTGTGCCATCCCAACAACTTCTGGAAGGTCACATGGAAGTCCTATTGTGTGAGCGTGTTAATGACCCTCATCGCAACCTCTTTCATCTCCCCAATTGTCTCATAACGACAGCATCTAAGGTTTTCTTTGAGTTTAGGAAATAACCAAAAGTCACATGGAGCATATTCTGGACAATAAGAAAGGTGGGAAACTGTCTTCCCATCTTGGTCAAATAGTCTGATCTTCTCTGAGCGCCATTGGGACAAACTTTGTGCAAATCTTCCGCATCTTCAGTTCCTCGTGAATAATCGTATGTACAGTTCCCACACTGACATCAAATTGTGCACTTATTGTCTCTATAGACACACGACGATCCTTATCCATGAAATTCTTTATTTGGCCAATCAACTTTGGTGTTCTGACTTCCTTACTTCTTACACACCTCGCATTATCCTTCACAGACTCACACAGCCTTCTTTGAATTTCTTATGCCACTCAAAAACTGATGTTCGATTCATGAAAGATGGTCCAAAAGCAGTCTGAAGCATTCTATACGTTTCTGTAACATTTTTTCCAAGTTAAAAACAGAATTTTATTACATATCATTCTTCTAAAGTCTCCTCATGTCCAGATCGCATTTTTGAAATTCACCAGCTGTCACAATCAGGCTTTAGTAGGGTGTATTCCAATTCCTTCTGTAGTTGTTCATTTGAGCCTGAATTCATAAAAATTGGCCAGTCATCTCGCAAGATGTATAGCAATAACATACTGGATTTTCAAGAGTCTACAACAATTTTAAATGCCTGTTCAAAAAAGTTTGGAAACTTAAAGCATCTCGTACCTTTATGCCAGCCCTTGTCAATTATTATATCTAACCCTAACCCGCCCTCACTTTCCCTGCCAGTGTATGGTAAATGCGTTCAGATTATCTTTAGAATATTCACAGCAGAATGAGGCTGTATAAATCAATGCTGTTAATCAGAAAGAAATTTAACATTTACGTCGTGGTAAACTAACGGTATTATTTCAGTGCTGTAACATAGATGCACAAGTACAGTTTTTAGTATTTTTACTTATTTTAAAGCGTTTTTTAAAAGTTCGAAACAAGTAGTGCCAAGTTGTTAACTTAGAACAACAAGATGGCGGAAATTCTTCGGAGTTTCGGGTGCACTGAGTTTCGACATAAATAAACACTTAAAAATAAGTTAGGTAGAAGAGTAACTTATGTTAATTGTATTAATAAATGCCTAACAAAATGGGCCATGCTATTAATATCTATGTTCATTCCAAGGGTGAATTTTCTGATATGACACCATCGACCGAGTACCACGTGACCCAACTTTTCCCAAACTGAAAACAAAGCTCGAACACTTCTGTGTTATTTGCACCTTTTTTTTTTTTTCGGGTGAGTGGACGTTACCGGTGATTCTATAAATTACTCCACATTTTGTGTGTATGCGTGTGCGTGTGTTAGGTTGGGGAGGAGGTATTCTTTTTTTAAGGGTTTGGCGGGAGGTCTTCAATAATCCGCAATCTGAATTACTGGCGCCAAAAAATGGGACTATTTTCATGGCGGGGTTATTGTAAAAACACTAGCCACAAATGTTCGAATTTTTTGTACATTCATTTTTTTATGACATCGACTTTTCATGCTTAACAAGTTTTTAATTAGAAAACGTGTTAACGTTCGACTTGCCAACTAAAATCTGACGCCTTTTAAAGGAAATCTGTCTGCGTCATCGAATCCGCGTCTCGTCTCGTCGACGTTGTCTTTAACTTCTTCCTCTACCATTAAAGTGACAGCGTGTCGGCGCCCCAAACGCAGACATTTAAAGTCGGTGAGGAGGAGGGAAAGGGGTTGCTTTCTTTCTGTCTGTCTGTGTGCAACATGTCCTTCGCCTTCTTGACCGACTATTGACGCCAGAATCACTTTCTGAATTGATTCATCTGTTTTAATTAACATTTAAACCGGATATAACTTCCATTTTTAAAAACACAATCAAGTATTCATTCTCCCCGACCTGATATTCTTACGTTAAGTCGTGTTTGACTCAAGGTCAGGTTATTAGCGTTTTTTTTTGTTTTTTTTTTTTTTTTCTTAAACAATTGAAAATTAAACAAGTTGCCACATCTGGGCAAAAGCTGCTAGAAAGATCTCCAGCTTTCTTTTTTTTTCCCTTTTTTTAAATTTTTTTATTTTACAAAGGAGTCACCATTTATCAAGGCCCGGTGGCCACTCGGGGATAAGTGTTAATGAATGTAGTCAGTGGGGAAATGTCGTGGGAATTGTTAATAGTGGGAATTGGGTAAATTGGATTACTTAAGGGGATGGCTCGTCAAGAACTTGTTTATGTTGAACTTAGAGATAACCAACAGAGTCCCACATGCGTGCAGTAGTTCTAAGAAAGAAGTTTTGTTCATGGAATCTACGTTTAGGTTTAGGCACACACACACACACACACACACACACACACACACACACACACACACACACAGACACACACACACATATATAATTAAAAAGTTTGATTCATGTCCAGGTAACCTACATTTAAAAGTTCAAGAGTTTAGACCAAAAATTGGCCGAGGAGTTTGGTAGAGTCTGCAACGGTCAACTCTTTAAACTTTGACCCCTTGGCAGCCAAATTTTCACCCCAAAACTGATTAAAAAGCTTGCTGCATGTCTGAATATCCTTAATATAAAATTTCAAATGTTTATACCCAAAATTTGATGAATAGTTTGCTAGAGACCACAAAAGTCAAATATTTTGAACTTTGACCCATTGGTAACCAAAATTTCGGCCAAAAACCGATTAAAAAGCTTGCCCTATGTCTGAATACACTTTATGTAAAATTTCAAATGTTTACACTAAAAATTGGTTGAGAGGTCAAATTTTTTAAAATGTTAACCCCAATTTTGACCCATCAACATTTATTGTTTTGGTCTCAAATCAAGTTAAAAAGTTTGATCCATGTCCAAGGAACCTACAATTTAAAGTGTTTAGACCCAAAATTGACGGATGAGTTTAGTAGAGTTTTCAAAGGTAAAATCGTTAAACTTGACCCCTTGACAGCCAAAATTCCGGCCGAAAACCGATTAGAAAGATTTTCTCACATCTTAATACTTCTGATGTCAAATTTCGAGTCTGTAGACTGAAAATTGACGAAGTAATTTAGTAGGGAAATGTACACACACAGACAGACAGACACACACACACACAGACAATTTCACTTTTATAATTTAACTGGAAAAATATTAACGAAACAAAAGAAAACTTTGTACATTTATAGGAAGAAAAGTGCTCGCCTGAGCTCCAATCTCTGCCCCCCCTCGCCAATCTTTTACGAAATACACCTGTCTAGCTGAAATCACTGCCAAAAATTTTCCTCACTCTTTATCTGTGCAAAAACCAAAACGTAGATTCCATGAACAAAGCTTCTTTCTTAGAAGTACACGTCTGTGGAACCCTGTTCCGTTTGCCTGTTTCCCACCTGACTACAACCTGGATGTGTCCAGCATAAACAAATTCCTGATGAACCACCCCCTTAAGTTAGACTCTTTATCAAATCTCCAATACTAACGTACTGTACACGCAATAACCCTCATCCCCGAGTGTCTTCCGGGCCTTGATAAGTGGTGACCACCTTGTAATGAAAGATATATAGATTAGAATTACTGAATGCTATGAAACATAGCATTCCACCAAATTTATTAGGCTCAACTCTCTCTCTCCACATGAATTCTTGCAGATACGAGGGGAAAAAAAACTTTTAGATGGACAGAACTGGCGATTTCGGTAAAAAAAGAAATTGTTTGAAAAAAAGAAGACAAAAAAAAAAAAGAAAAGTCGATATTATTTCTTTTATTAGTTTTAATAGTTTTTGCATCAAATTTGTATGCTGAAAACGAATATCGCATTTAAATTTTCCGCAAATCAGTATTTTTCCAAATATCAAGCAATGTAATTCTTTTTGTTAAAAGTGGTGGCCATTGTTGTATACACAAGCACGCTCATATTTTTACTTAATACTCCAAAATATTTATTTAATTTAAATGCGATATTCATTTTCAGCATACCCGAAAACCTGAAGAAAATAAGTTTTTTAAGGTAGGTTTTGTGTTGGTCTACCAGGCCACAATAACCAGACCCCCCCTCCCATAATTGGTCATAAAGTGGGTGATCATTTTACTTAAAATTAATATAGAAAAGTGATCCCCCACTTTTTGAAACTATAATTTCTTCATATCTTGGAAACTGTTCGTTTCCTGGAATTCTAAACGTTATTTTCGTTTTCAGAATCCTTGAAAAGCGGTAATTTTAAAGGATTTTTTGAGGGTGGAAAGATACTGCACCTTTACCGAAACATTTTATGCCTGTAAAAAAATGCCAAAAATAGGCTCCGGATGATAGATGATCCCCTTAATGTGCAACCTTAAAGACAAATGTCACAAAGCCCACTACACAATTCAGGTCATTACCTTTCCAACGAGCCTTCATTTGTTAAATTCTGATCAATAGTCGCTTAGATGTGTGAACATTAAATTGCCAAAAAGGTTGGTATATCTGTATATGGATATATCTATACTAGTAGCCAAATTGAATATTGAAATGTTCATATCTTTGGTTCTATACAATGAAACGACATGAAAATTTGAAGGATTTTTGATGATTATAATACTATTCTACTGTTAAAATTTTATGATAATTTGTAAAAAAAGAACCTATATTTTCAAACGAATAAAATACGCTCAAATTTCCCTAATATATATATATATATATATATAGTGTCGTGGTAGGCAGCTTCAGTTTTGCTGCCTCAGTTGTCTCCCCTGTGGTCTTGCCAGACCACTATATATATATATATATATATATATATATATATATATATATATATATATATATATATATATATATATATATATATATGTCATCCCCTTTTTAAAAGATGGAACCGCCCGTTCGTCTAAGACAAGATGCAAGCAAGCAAGGTCCACAGAGTTTTATGATTATATCATATTCTTCATTAAAGGGGAAATCAATAGGACCAGTAGGAAACGCATAGGGGAAAATAAAAAAAATAGTGATAGAAAAAGGGATAATCTCTTCTTCTGGGAACTCTTGCCTGTGAAATTTGTAAATATCTACAGAAAATTCTTTTTGTCGTTCAGTGTTTTTTTTAAATTTTATTATTTTATTAAAGTTTACTTGAATAGAAAAGAAGTTAATAAAAAAATTATGAAAAGTGGAAAGAAAATGTTTGGACATTTGTAAAAAAAAAAATTAATGAATTTATTTATTTATTTTTTGCTTTCATTTTGTTAAATGAAAAAACGTTTATTTTAAACGAAAACAAACAAATCGATAAATGTTTAATTTTTGATAACTTTTTTTTTCACCCTCATGGAATCAGGTAACAGGGAGGGAATTCCAAAGTCTAGCAGTTCAAGGGAGGAAATTATTAGAGTAGAAGGTTTTCCGGTATCTAGAGATCTCTACAGCGAAGGGGTGGGACTTTGTTGCTAAACAGGTTTGTCAGGGATATGTACATTGAGGGGGTAGAAGTGCAACGAGTTGATCAGAACTCATTCCATTAAAATACTTGTAAAACAGGCATAGAGATGCAACATTGCGGTGATGGGACAGAGGTTGGAGCTTAGCTAACAGTGCAGGACCTATTGGATTGGAGACTCTTCTTTGGACCCTTTCCAAGAGGGAGAGTAGTGGCAGATGCACCAGCCCAGATGTGGCAACAATATTCCATGCAGGAGCGAATGCTGGCTTATAGGGTACTCTCAAATGTGAGTAATCTTCTAGCATGATAACGGGAACCCACCTTCTTTGCAGCAGCCTTTGCAATGTCCTCAATGTATTTGTTCCAGTTCATGTTGCCTGTGAATGTTAAGCTGAGGAGTTTGAAGGAAGAACTCTTAGATAAGTTGTTTTCAGTCATGGCTATTGGTGGTTTAGAAGTTTTCTAGTAATTGTTAAAGGAAAGAGGCTTAGTCTTAGTAGCATTAAATGTTACCAACCATTTACGGACTTATTTCACTGTGGACTAGAGGTAGTTTTCTAAGGATTCTACCATCGGCTTGGATATGTGTACATCATTTTTCCCCTCATCTCTATTATAGAGGGTTGTGTCATCAGCAAATATACCATACCCATCTCAGACACAATGTTATCAAAGAAGTCATACATGAATATCAGGAATAATAGAGGTCCAAGAATCTACCCCTCGGTCACCCGTGCATTAATATTATGCTAACATCCAATATGAGAACAGAAGTTCAAATCCCCTCTCCGCCATTATCTCCAAAGTTTTGAAAGATAATTATTTTCTTTTATATTTACGACGGTACACACACAAAATAACAAATGAAACAAAATTATTCATTTGCAATTTTCCACTTTATTGTGTAGCAAAAACCTCCATGCTTTCTTAATGTATTTTGTGTTTTAATTTGTGTGCATGTACATACGTATTTATTTTTTTTATATTTTTTTTTTTACTGTTTTTTCACCCTAACTTGAATGTGGAGGCTACTATTTGGGACCATATCTACTGGGATACTATGTAGGGAGTTGAGCAGCGAGATATCTTTTCACATTACATTTTAACTTCTGCATGTAAGTACAGTCAAAGAAGCTGAAAACCGGGAGAGAATTCCAAAATCTATCAGTTTGAGGGGGGGGGGGACTATGAGAGTAAAAAGTTTTCTGGCATCTAAGGATCTCTGCAATATAGGGGTGGAATTTTGCTACTTGTCAGAGGTATTTATTTATGTCAGAGGTATTTATTTATGTCAGAGGTATTTATTAGGTTGATGCAAAAATAATGTCGTTTTTTTATGTTCAACTATATATATAAAAACGATATTATTTTTGTACCAATCTAATACATTTGGGGAGGTACAAGTGCTTTGAGTTTGTTGGAGCACATTCCATTAAAATAACTATAAAACAGGCACAGAGATGTAACACTGTGACGATGAGATAGAGGTTGGAGTTTGGTTGCTCGTGCGGGACTTATTAGGTTGGAGACTCTTTTTTTCAATCCTGTGTAATAGCAAGAGACGAATGGTAGATGCACCAGCCCAGATGTGGCAACAATAATCCATGTATGAGTGAATGATGGATTTGCAGAAATACAGGATACTCTCAGATATGAGTACTTTTCTAGTACAACAGAGAGAGCTCACCTTCTTTGCAGCAGCCTTAGCAATGACCTCAATATATTTGTTCCAATTCATGTTGCCTTAGTCTTCATGGAAGAATAATTGTATTATTGCTCTTTCAAACTTTCTATTTCATTTCCAGCATCCTTTAGTTGTAACGTTTTTAGTCTACAAGTTTCTTTTTTGTCTTTTAATTGAAAGGATCCAAAAACTTAATGAAAGGAAGTAGGAAAACATTCTGATTGGCACAACAATATTTTTATTGTGTGTTTTTGTGTCTTGTTTGCTCTTGATTCTTGCGGACGTAGTTGCAGACAATGGTTACATGTTCTTCCCTTTCCTGCTTGCAGTTGGGTGTTGCTTCAGGAAGAGAAAAGAAAGTGAACTAAAAAAAGGGTAGAGTGAAGCCAAATGAGAACAGAAGAAAAGGTAGAGGCTTAACAAGCCAGTAATTGTGAGGCAAGGGTTGTGCAATCCCTAACCACACCTCTCCTGAATCGGCACTGTTTGAGTCCAGTGGCAAGGGGAAGTCCAGGACGACCAGAAACAATGCCGAGATAAACAAAGAGCACATACAGCACTTGAAAGTCCCAAATGGTCACCAGGTTCAACTTTGGTGATCCAGCAAGAATCGGTGTGTCAACGTGTGTGTGCAGTCAGCACCAACCCTATTCGGATTTAACCAGCTTCCTCTGAAGGAGGAAGTTTCATGGGGGTATGAAATTCACAAGCGGTCCTCAGTCGCATGTATATCCCCATTAGGGGAGATGACGACGTTAGGTTTTTGCAGCTTTTGCAGAGAAGTGTCGAAGTCCTCCTACATACAGCACCTGGTCATTGCCAAATTGGTCACCCATTTTAGCAATGACCAGGCTCAACGTTGCTTAACTTCGGTGATCTGACGGGAACCAGTGTGTCAACGTGATTATGCCGTATATGTCAACGTGATTAATATTATATTAGCAAGGTTACCCGGTGTTGCCTGGGGATATAAAAAAAAAAACTCGATAGAAGATATTAAATTGAATTTTCTCACTCTCTACCCTCTTAGAAGAAACATTCCATTTTTTTTTTTTTAATTGCTACTGAAAGCATCAAATCAGAGAAGGGATGCTTTCAGAGCAATACTAAAACGAAGTTTCTCCCACATCCTTTGTCTGTAAAGAAACGATAAATCAAATCCGAAGTTAGCGTATTTCAATTTGAAAAAAAATTTGGACTGCATAAATACCTGATAACATTAAAAACTGTGTTTTAGTTTTGATAACATTAAATGATATGAATGTTCATTTGACCTCCTAAGCATTAATCTTTTCTAAATTTTAAATATTCTGTTTCTGGGGTTACACTGATTAAAAAAAAAAAAAAAAAACAACTTTGTAGGAGTTTATTGTGTATTTTTCAAGTTTTCACTGAACATACAAACATACAGAAACAAAGACGGCTACCCTTTATATAATAGACTAGCAGAGCTACCCGGAGTTGCCCTGGACCGTATAAAGCAAAGGGAAATGAAGTTGCTTGTTGAACATGTTATTCTTAGAATAATGAGGAATTTTTTATGACTATGTATCATTTGCTATCCTGAGCAACCCACCCTAATTTGCAGGGATACTATGTAGGGAGTTGAGCAGAAAGATGTCAGTTTACATTACGCTAAAACTTCCACATGTCAATACAGTCAAGGAAGCAGGGACCTGGAAGGAAATTCCAAAGTCTAGCAGCCCAAAGAAAGAATTAGAGTAGAAGGATTTCTGGCATCTAGTGTAGGGGTGGGATTTTGCTGCTTGTCGGGTTTGTCAGGGGTATTTACGTCAAGCTGATACAAGAGCTTGAAGTTCGTCGGAGCACATACCATTAAAATATTTGTAAAATTGTATTATTTTTTTTGTATTATTGTTCTTTCAAACTTGCTGTGTTGTCTTGTAACTGTAATGTTGAGGTGTTGGCTGATGATTTTCTTTTTGGTTAATGAGTTACAAGGTGCCTTCAATAAGTTTCCAGACTTTTTTTATACAGGCATTTAAAATTATTGTAGATTCTTGATAATTCAGTATGTTATTGCAATATATCTTATGAGATGACTGACCAATTTTGATGATTTCAGCTTCAAATGAAATGCTACAGCAGAAATTTGAATACACCCTACTAAAATTTGATTGTCGCAGCTGGAGAATTTCAAAAATGCAATCTGGACGTGACGACATTTTTAGAAGAACGATATGCAATAAAATTCTGTTTTAAACTTGGAAAAAATGCCACAGAAACGTATGGAATGCTTCAGGCTGCTTTTAGATCATCTTGCATGAATTGAGCATTAGTTTTTGAGTTGCATAAGAGAGTCAAGGAAGGCAGGGAGTATGTGAGGAATGATGAGAGGTGTGAGAAGAGTAAGGAAGTCAGAACATTAGAGTTGATTGGCCAAATAAAGAATTTCATGGATAAGGACTGTCGTGTGTCTATAGAAACAATAGGTGCACAGTTTGATGTCAGTGTAGGAACTGTACACAAAATTATTTGTGAGGAACTGAAGATGCAGAAGATTTGCGCGAATGCACCAGTCAACAACTCCATCCTTATCAGAAATTCAGACTTTGCTCCCCGTGACTTTTGGTTATTCTCTAAGCTCAAGGAAAACATTAGAGATTGTCGTTGTGAGACAATTGAGGAGATGAAAGAGGTTGTGATGAAGATCACTGACATGCTCACACAAGAGGACTTCAGGTTGGGCCTTTCAGAAGTTGTTGGAACGGTACAGCAAGTGTATTGCAGCCGGAGGAGATTACTTGCAGGGGACTAGACTTCCATGTGTGTACTATCAATAGAAGTGCCCATATGAAAAAAATTCTGGAAACTTATTGAAGGCACCTCTTATTTCTTTTATTTTACTTGAAAGGATCTGAAGATTAGTTAAGTCATGCAAGAAACGTTTTCATTAGTCCAGCAATCGTGATTGATACTTCTGATGAGGATTTCTGTGTTTGTATGTCTGTCTTGTTCATCCTTGATTATCACAGACATTTGTTTTATGTATCTTCCCTTTCATGCATTGCTTTAGGAAAAGAAAAGAAAGGAAAAGGAAAGGATGAAGCTGAAGGAGATGAGATGGAAAGGTAGAGGCTTAGCATGCCAGAGTTCTATTTCGTTTTTTTCTCATCTTACCAGATTTTCTACAACGCCTGTCAATAGTTTATCATGTGCGGCCTGGATCTTAACGGCCTCACTTGTCTTCCGTGTATATTGTTGAGGCAACTGCCACCATTGCAGCGATTGGCGCACACGATGAATGTGCACTCAAATGTCAATGTT